>NC_090239.1:36949977-37281529 GCF_024489055.1 Chanodichthys erythropterus
TCGCCACGCCAACAGGAAGTCAGCTATTAAGGGTTGTTTGAAAAACGCATGCTCTGGAATTTGATATACTCCTCCTAGACGATTAATCCGATCGCCACCAAACTCGGTCAGCATGAAGTCAAGACACTGATGATTAAAAATTGCCAGGGGATTTTTGATATCTCGAACGGTTTGGCCGTGGCGAGGCAACGAATTTATGGCGAGAAAAAGGAAACAGGAAATGTGTTATAACGTCTTAATACATATGTTGATCTTTATGAAACTTCACGAGTGTGTTCGTTATAGGAGTCTGATCACATGGATGTGACTATTGTGAGTCAAAGTTATAGCGCCACCAACTGGCAGCAGGAAGTGTATCACTTTTTGAAATGTTTTGAGATCACCCTCTTATTTTTACCTGATTTGCTTCAAACTTCATCAGTGTAATGTCAATACACAGCAGATGTAGACCTATGACAGGATTTTTGATATTTGAAATATTGTTGCCATGGCAACAGGTCAAACTGTAATAATATTCTTGAGTGTTTTTGAGGCTCTTAACATGCTTCAAATTGCATGAAACTCGACACACACATCAATATTGTCAACCAGTAGACATGGACAAAGCCATAGAAATGGGCGTGGTGGAGGGGCTCAGTAGCGCCACCTTTTGACAAAAGTGGGGGTTAGTTTTTCCTACAGTCACCAAACTCGGTACACATATTATTCTCATCAAGCCGGACAATTTTCTAATTTACATTCATTAGCTCCGACCAACAGGAAGTCAGCTATTTTGGTTTGAATGTTAATTTTTTTGAAAAAACAGGCTATGAATTTTATACTACTACTCCTACAGGGTTTATCCAATTTACACCAAGCTTTTTTTAACTTGTTGCTAACACATTGAAGTTGTTTAATTGCAAACGGATTTTGGATATCTCAAACGGTTTGGCCGTGGCGAGGCAACGAATTTATGGCAAGAAAAGGGAAACAAAGTGTTATAACTTCTGCATACATTAATTGATTTTGATGAAACTTTGGCTTAGTCTTCGTTGTACAAGGCTGATCACATGGATTTGACTATTGTGATTCAAAGTCATAGCGCCACCAACTGGAAGCAGAAAATGTGTCACTTTCAGCATACATTGAGATCACCCTCTTATTTTTACCTGATTTGCTTCAAAATTCATCAGAATAATGTTAAAACTTGGCACATGTAATCCTTTGAAAATGGGCAGGGAGGAGGGGCTCTATAACGGCACCTTGTAGTGCAGTAAATGTGGAGTGAATTTGACATAGTCCTTTGATGTTTAACCGTTTTAAGTGCCTATTGCCCGCTGTGCACAGTTGCCCTGAAGCCACCGGGGTGGCGGTGCCACCGGGCTTGGGCCCGCCATCGCTGCTCGCAGCTATATATTTTTTTTTTTTTTCCGTCTTCCGGGGCTTTTTGGGGGCCTTAACATGCTCAAAAACTCTTGAAAATTGGCACACACATTGGAATCCGCGGCCATTAGGACGCCGGAGAGGCTGGTACCCGGGCGTGGCAGGGGGGCTCGACAGCGCCCCCTTGAAAAAAGTCTGAAAATTTGGTCCATATATTAAACATGCTTGCACGTATTAGTATGAAACTCGGTACACATATAGACCTCATCGGGCCGAACAACTTTCGCGCTCTAAGTTAATCGCCACGCCAACAGGAAGTCAGCTATTAAGGGTTGTTTGAAAAACGCATGCTCTGGAATTTGATATACTCCTCCTAGACGATTAATCCGATCGCCACCAAACTCGGTCAGCATGAAGTCAAGACACTGATGATTAAAAATTGCCAGGGGATTTTTGATATCTCGAACGGTTTGGCCGTGGCGAGGCAACGAATTTATGGCGAGAAAAAGGAAACAGGAAATGTGTTATAACGTCTTAATACATATATTGATCTTTATGAAACTTCACGAGTGTGTTCGTTATAGGAGTCTGATCACATGGATGTGACTATTGTGAGTCAAAGTTATAGCGCCACCAACTGGCAGCAGGAAGTGTATGACTTTTTGAAATGTTTTGAGATCACCCTCTTATTTTTACCTGATTTGCTTCAAACTTCATCAGTGTAATGTCAATACACAGCAGATGTAGACCTATGACAGGATTTTTGATATTTGAAATATTGTTGCCATGGCAACAGGTCAAACTGTAATAATATTCTTGAGTGTTTTTGAGGCTCTTAACATGCTTCAAATTGCATGAAACTCGACACACACATCAATATTGTCAACCAGTAGACATGGACAAAGCCATAGAAATGGGCGTGGTGGAGGGGCTCAGTAGCGCCACCTTTTGACAAAAGTGGGGGTTAGTTTTTCCTACAGTCACCAAACTCGGTACACATATTATTCTCATCAAGCCGGACAATTTTCTAATTTACATTCATTAGCTCCGACCAACAGGAAGTCAGCTATTTTGGTTTGAATGTTAATTTTTTGAAAAAACAGGCTATGAATTTTATACTACTACTCCTACAGGGTTTATCCAATTTACACCAAGCTTTTTTTAACTTGTTGCGAACACATTGAAGTTGTTTAATTGCAAACGGATTTTGGATATCTCAAACGGTTTGGCCGTGGCGAGGCAACGAATTTATGGCGAGAAAAGGGAAACAGGAAATGTGTTATAACTTCTGCATACATTGATTGATGTTTATGAAACTTCAGGAGTGTGTTGGTTGTAGTAGTCTGATCACATGGATGTAACTATTGTGAGTCAAAGTTATAGCGCCACCAAATGGCAGCAAGAAGTGTATCACTTTTAAAATGCTTTGAGATCACCCTCTTATTTTTACCTGATTTGCTTCAAACTTCATCAGTGTAATGTCAATACACAGCAGATGTAGACCTATGACAGGATTTTTGATATTTGAAATATTGTTGCCATGGCAACAGGTCAAACTGTAATAATATTCTTGAGTGTTTTTGAGGCTCTTAACATGCTTCAAATTGCATGAAACTCGACACACACATCAATATTGTCAACCAGTAGACATGGACAAAGCCATAGAAATGGGCGTGGTGGAGGGGCTCAGTAGCGCCACCTTTTGACAAAAGTGGGGGTTAGTTTTTCCTACAGTCACCAAACTCGGTACACATATTATTCTCATCAAGCCGGACAATTTTCTAATTTACATTCATTAGCCCCGACCAACAGGAAGTCAGCTATTTTGGTTTGAATGTTAATTTTTTGAAAAAACAGGCTATGAATTTTATACTACTACTCCTACAGGGTTTATCCAATTTACACCAAGCTTTTTTTAACTTGTTGCTAACACATTGAAGTTGTTTAATTGCAAATGGATTTTGGATATCTCAAACGGTTTGGCCGTGGCGAGGCAACGAATTTATGGCAAGAAAAGGGAAACAAAGTGTTATAACTTCTGCATACATTAATTGATTTTGATGAAACTTTGGCTTAGTCTTCGTTGTACAAGGCTGATCACATGGATTTGACTATTGTGATTCAAAGTCATAGCGCCACCAACTGGAAGCAGAAAATGTGTCACTTTCAGCATACATTGAGATCACCCTCTTATTTTTACCTGATTTGCTTCAAAATTCATCAGAATAATGTTAAAACTTGGCACATGTAATCCTTTGAAAATGGGCAGGGAGGAGGGGCTCTATAACGGCACCTTGTAGTGCAGTAAATGTGGAGTGAATTTGACATAGTCCTTTGATGTTTAACCGTTTTAAGTGCCAATTGCCCGCTGTGCACAGTTGCCCTGAAGCCACCGGGGTGGCGGTGCCACCGGGCTTGGGCCCGCCATCGCTGCTCGCAGCTATATTTATTATTATTATTTTTTTTTATTTATTTTTTTTTCCGTCTTCCGGGGCTTTTTGGGAGCCTTAACATGCTCAAAAACTCTTGAAAATTGGCACACACATTGGAATCCGCGGCCATTAGGACGCCGGAGAGGCTGGTACCCGGGCGTGGCAGGGGGGCTCAACAGCGCCCCCTTGAAAAAAGTCTGAAAATTTGGTCCATATATTAAACACGCTTGCACGTATTAGTATGAAACTCAGTACACATATAGACCTCATCGGGCCGAACAACTTTCGTGCTCTAAGTTAAACGCCACGCCAACAGGAAGTCAGCTATTAAGGGTTGTTTGAAAAACGCATGCTCTGGAATTTGATATACTCCTCCTAGACGATTAATCCGATCGCCACCAAACTCGGTCAGCATGAAGTCAAGACACTGAAGATTAAAAATTGCCAGGGGATTTTTGATATCTCGAACGGTTTGGCCGTGGCGAGGCAACGAATTTATGGCGAGAAAAAGGAAACAGGAAATGTGTTATAACGTCTGCATACATATATTGATCTTTATGAAACTTCACGAGTGTGTTCGTTATAGGAGTCTGATCACATGGATGTGACTATTGTGAGTCAAAGTTATAGCGCCACCAACTGGCAGCAGGAAGTGTATCACTTTTTGAAATGTTTTGAGATCACCCTCTTATTTTTACCTGATTTGCTTCAAACTTCATCAGTGTAATGTCAATACACAGCAGATGTAGACCTATGACAGGATTTTTGATATTTGAAATATTGTTGCCATGGCAACAGGTCAAACTGTAATAATATTCTTGAGTGTTTTTGAGGCTCTTAACATGCTTCAAATTGCATGAAACTCGACACACACATCAATATTTTCATCCAGTAGACATGGACAAAGCCATAGAAATTGGCGTGGTGGAGGGGCTCAGTAGCGCCACCTTTTGACAAAAGTGGGGGTTAGTTTTTCCTACAGTCACCAAACTCGGTACACATATTGTTCTCATCAAGCCGGACAATTTTCTAATTTACATTCATTAGCTCCGACCAACAGGAAGTCAGCTATTTTGGTTTGAATGTTAATTTTTTGAAAAAACAGGCTATGAATTTTATACTACTACTCCTACAGGGTTTATCCAATTTACACCAAGCTTTTTTTAACTTGTTGCGAACACATTGAAGTTGTTTAATTGCAAATGGATTTTGGATATCTCAAACGGTTTGGCCGTGGCGAGGCAACGAATTTATGGCGAGAAAAGGGAAACAGGAAATGTGTTATAACTTCTGCATACATTGATTGATGTTTATGAAACTTCAGGAATGTGTTGGTTGTAGTAGTCTGATCACATGGATGTAACTATTGTGAGTCAAAGTTATAGCGCCACCAAATGGCAGCAAGAAGTGTATCACTTTTTGAAATGTTTTGAGATCACCCTCTTATTTTTACCTGATTTGCTTCAAACTTCATCAGTGTAATGTCAATACACAGCAGATGTAGACCTATGACAGGATTTTTGATATTTGAAATATTGTTGCCATGGCAACAGGTCAAACTGTAATAATATTCTTGAGTGTTTTTGAGGCTCTTAACATGCTTCAAATTGCATGAAACTCGACACACACATCAATATTGTCAACCAGTAGACATGGACAAAGCCATAGAAATGGGCGTGGTGGAGGGGCTCAGTAGCGCCACCTTTTGACAAAAGTGGGGGGTTAGTTTTTCCTACAGTCACCAAACTCGGTACACATATTATTCTCATCAAGCCGGACAATTTTCTAATTTACATTCATTAGCTCCGACCAACAGGAAGTCAGCTATTTTGGTTTGAATGTTAATTTTTTGAAAAAACAGGCTATGAATTTTATACTACTACTCCTACAGGGTTTATCCAATTTACACCAAGCTTTTTTTAACTTGTTGCGAACACATTGAAGTTGTTTAATTGCAAACGGATTTTGGATATCTCAAACGGTTTGGCCGTGGCGAGGCAACGAATTTATGGCGAGAAAAGGGAAACAGGAAATGTGTTATAACTTCTGCATACATTGATTGATGTTTATGAAACTTCAGGAGTGTGTTGGTTGTAGTAGTCTGATCACATGGATGTAACTATTGTGAGTCAAAGTTATAGCGCCACCAAATGGCAGCAAGAAGTGTATCACTTTTTAAAATGCTTTGAGATCACCCTCTTATTTTTACCTGATTTGCTTCAAACTTCATCAGTGTAATGTCAATACACAGCAGATGTAGACCTATGACAGGATTTTTGATATTTGAAATATTGTTGCCATGGCAACAGGTCAAACTGTAATAATATTCTTGAGTGTTTTGAGGCTCTTAACATGCTTCAAATTGCATGAAACTCGACACACACATCAATATTGTCAACCAGTAGACATGGACAAAGCCATAGAAATGGGCGTGGTGGAGGGGCTCAGTAGCGCCACCTTTTGACAAAAGTGGGGGTTAGTTTTTCCTACAGTCACCAAACTCGGTACACATATTATTCTCATCAAGCCGGACAATTTTCTAATTTACATTCATTAGCTCCGACCAACAGGAAGTCAGCTATTTTGGTTTGAATGTTAATTTTTTGAAAAAACAGGCTATGAATTTTATACTACTACTCCTACAGGGTTTATCCAATTTACACCAAGCTTTTTTTAACTTGTTGCTAACACATTGAAGTTGTTTAATTGCAAACGGATTTTGGATATCTCAAACGGTTTGGCCGTGGCGAGGCAACGAATTTATGGCAAGAAAAAGGAAACAGGAAATGTGTTATAACTTCTGCATACATTAATTGATTTTGATGAAACTTTGGCTTAGTCTTTGTTGTACAAGGCTGATCACATGGATTTGACTATTGTGATTCAAAGTCATAGCGCCACCAACTGGAAGCAGAAAATGTGTCACTTTCAGCATACATTGAGATCACCCTCTTATTTTTACCTGATTTGCTTCAAAATTCATCAGAATAATGTTAAAACTTGGCACATGTAATCCTTTGAAAATGGGCAGGGAGGAGGGGCTCTATAGCGGCACCTTGTAGTGCAGTAAATGTGGAGTGAATTTGACATAGTCCTTTGATGTTTAACCGTTTTAAGTGCCTATTGCCCGCTGTGCACAGTTGCCCTGAAGCCACCGGGGTGGCGGTGCCACCGGGCTTGGGCCCGCCATCGCTGCTCGCAGCTATATTTATTTATTTATTTATTTTTTTTTTTTATTTTTTTTTTTTCCGTCTTCCGGGGCTTTTTGGGGGCCTTAACATGCTCAAAAATTGCTTGAAAATTGGCACACACATTGGAATCCGCGGCCATTAGGACGCCGGAGAGGCTGGTCCCCGGGCGTGGCAGAGGGGCTCGACAGCGCCCCCTTTTGAAAAAAGTCTGAAAATTTGGTCCATATATTAAACATGCTTGCACGTATTAGTATGAAACTCGGTACACATATAGACCTCATCGGGCCGAACAACTTTCGCGCTCTAAGTTAATCGCCACGCCAACAGGAAGTCAGCTATTAAGGGTTGTTTGAAAAACGCATGCTCTGGAATTTGATATACTCCTCCTAGACGATTAATCCGATCGCCACCAAACTCGGTCAGCATGAAGTCAAGACACTGATGATTAAAAATTGCCAGGGGATTTTTGATATCTCGAACGGTTTGGCCGTGGCGAGGCAACGAATTTATGGCGAGAAAAAGGAAACAGGAAATGTGTTATAACGTCTTAATACATATGTTGATCTTTATGAAACTTCACGAGTGTGTTCGTTATAGGAGTCTGATCACATGGATGTGACTATTGTGAGTCAAAGTTATAGCGCCACCAACTGGCAGCAGGAAGTGTATCACTTTTTGAAATGTTTTGAGATCACCCTCTTATTTTTACCTGATTTGCTTCAAACTTCATCAGTGTAATGTCAATACACAGCAGATGTAGACCTATGACAGGATTTTTGATATTTGAAATATTGTTGCCATGGCAACAGGTCAAACTGTAATAATATTCTTGAGTGTTTTTGAGGCTCTTAACATGCTTCAAATTGCATGAAACTCGACACACACATCAATATTGTCAACCAGTAGACATGGACAAAGCCATAGAAATGGGCGTGGTGGAGGGGCTCAGTAGCGCCACCTTTTGACAAAAGTGGGGGGGTTAGTTTTTCCTACAGTCACCAAACTCGGTACACATATTATTCTCATCAAGCCGGACAATTTTCTAATTTACATTCATTAGCTCCGACCAACAGGAAGTCAGCTATTTTGGTTTGAATGTTAACTTTTTGAAAAAACAGGCTATGAATTTTATACTACTACTCCTACAGGGTTTATCCAATTTACACCAAGCTTTTTTAACTTGTTGCTAACACATTGAAGTTGTTTAATTGCAAACGGATTTTGGATATCTCAAACGGTTTGGCCGTGGCGAGGCAACGAATTTATGGCAAGAAAAGGGAAACAAAGTGTTATAACTTCTGCATACATTAATTGATTTTGATGAAACTTTGGCTTAGTCTTCGTTGTACAAGGCTGATCACATGGATTTGACTATTGTGATTCAAAGTCATAGCGCCACCAACTGGAAGCAGAAAATGTGTCACTTTCAGCATACATTGAGATCACCCTCTTATTTTTACCTGATTTGCTTCAAAATTCATCAGAATAATGTTAAAACTTGGCACATGTAATCCTTTGAAAATGGGCAGGGAGGAGGGGCTCTATAACGGCACCTTGTAGTGCAGTAAATGTGGAGTGAATTTGACATAGTCCTTTGATGTTTAACCGTTTTAAGTGCCTATTGCCCGCTGTGCACAGTTGCCCTGAAGCCACCGGGGTGGCGGTGCCACCGGGCTTGGGCCCGCCATCGCTGCTCGCAGCTATATTTATTTATTTATTTATTTATTTTTTTTTTTTTTTTTTTCCGTCTTCCGGGGCTTTTTGGGGGCCTTAACATGCTCAAAAACTCTTGAAAATTGGCACACACATTGGAATCCGCGGCCATTAGGACGCCGGAGAGGCTGGTACCCGGGCGTGGCAGGGGGGCTCGACAGCGCCCCCTTGAAAAAAGTCTGAAAATTTGGTCCATATATTAAACATGCTTGCACGTATTAGTATGAAACTCGGTACACATATAGACCTCATCGGGCCGAACAACTTTCGCGCTCTAAGTTAATCGCCACGCCAACAGGAAGTCAGCTATTAAGGGTTGTTTGAAAAACGCATGCTCTGGAATTTGATATACTCCTCCTAGACGATTAATCCGATCGCCACCAAACTCGGTCAGCATGAAGTCAAGACACTGATGATTAAAAATTGCCAGGGGATTTTTGATATCTCGAACGGTTTGGCCGTGGCGAGGCAACGAATTTATGGCGAGAAAAAGGAAACAGGAAATGTGTTATAACGTCTTAATACATATATTGATCTTTATGAAACTTCACGAGTGTGTTCGTTATAGGAGTCTGATCACATGGATGTGACTATTGTGAGTCAAAGTTATAGCGCCACCAACTGGCAGCAGGAAGTGTATGACTTTTTGAAATGTTTTGAGATCACCCTCTTATTTTTACCTGATTTGCTTCAAACTTCATCAGTGTAATGTCAATACACAGCAGATGTAGACCTATGACAGGATTTTTGATATTTGAAATATTGTTGCCATGGCAACAGGTCAAACTGTAATAATATTCTTGAGTGTTTTTGAGGCTCTTAACATGCTTCAAATTGCATGAAACTCGACACACACATCAATATTGTCAACCAGTAGACATGGACAAAGCCATAGAAATGGGCGTGGTGGAGGGGCTCAGTAGCGCCACCTTTTGACAAAAGTGGGGGTTAGTTTTTCCTACAGTCACCAAACTCGGTACACATATTATTCTCATCAAGCCGGACAATTTTCTAATTTACATTCATTAGCTCCGACCAACAGGAAGTCAGCTATTTTGGTTTGAATGTTAATTTTTTGAAAAAACAGGCTATGAATTTTATACTACTACTCCTACAGGGTTTATCCAATTTACACCAAGCTTTTTTTAACTTGTTGCTAACACATTGAAGTTGTTTAATTGCAAACGGATTTTGGATATCTCAAACGGTTTGGCCGTGGCGAGGCAACGAATTTATGGCGAGAAAAGGGAAACAGGAAATGTGTTATAACTTCTGCATACATTGATTGATGTTTATGAAACTTCAGGAGTGTGTTGGTTGTAGTAGTCTGATCACATGGATGTAACTATTGTGAGTCAAAGTTATAGCGCCACCAAATGGCAGCAAGAAGTGTATCACTTTTAAAATGCTTTGAGATCACCCTCTTATTTTTACCTGATTTGCTTCAAACTTCATCAGTGTAATGTCAATACACAGCAGATGTAGACCTATGACAGGATTTTTGATATTTGAAATATTGTTGCCATGGCAACAGGTCAAACTGTAATAATATTCTTGAGTGTTTTTGAGGCTCTTAACATGCTTCAAATTGCATGAAACTCGACACACACATCAATATTGTCAACCAGTAGACATGGACAAAGCCATAGAAATGGGCGTGGTGGAGGGGCTCAGTAGCGCCACCTTTTGACAAAAGTGGGGGGGTTAGTTTTTCCTACAGTCACCAAACTCGGTACACATATTATTCTCATCAAGCCGGACAATTTTCTAATTTACATTCATTAGCCCCGACCAACAGGAAGTCAGCTATTTTGGTTTGAATGTTAATTTTTTGAAAAAACAGGCTATGAATTTTATACTACTACTCCTACAGGGTTTATCCAATTTACACCAAGCTTTTTTTAACTTGTTGCTAACACATTGAAGTTGTTTAATTGCAAATGGATTTTGGATATCTCAAACGGTTTGGCCGTGGCGAGGCAACGAATTTATGGCAAGAAAAGGGAAACAAAGTGTTATAACTTCTGCATACATTAATTGATTTTGATGAAACTTTGGCTTAGTCTTCGTTGTACAAGGCTGATCACATGGATTTGACTATTGTGATTCAAAGTCATAGCGCCACCAACTGGAAGCAGAAAATGTGTCACTTTCAGCATACATTGAGATCACCCTCTTATTTTTACCTGATTTGCTTCAAAATTCATCAGAATAATGTTAAAACTTGGCACATGTAATCCTTTGAAAATGGGCAGGGAGGAGGGGCTCTATAACGGCACCTTGTAGTGCAGTAAATGTGGAGTGAATTTGACATAGTCCTTTGATGTTTAACCGTTTTAAGTGCCAATTGCCCGCTGTGCACAGTTGCCCTGAAGCCACCGGGGTGGCGGTGCCACCGGGCTTGGGCCCGCCATCGCTGCTCGCAGCTATATTTATTATTATTATTTTTTTTTATTTATTTTTTTTCCGTCTTCCGGGGCTTTTTGGGAGCCTTAACATGCTCAAAAACTCTTGAAAATTGGCACACACATTGGAATCCGCGGCCATTAGGACGCCGGAGAGGCTGGTACCCGGGCGTGGCAGGGGGGCTCAACAGCGCCCCCTTGAAAAAAGTCTGAAAATTTGGTCCATATATTAAACACGCTTGCACGTATTAGTATGAAACTCAGTACACATATAGACCTCATCGGGCCGAACAACTTTCGTGCTCTAAGTTAAACGCCACGCCAACAGGAAGTCAGCTATTAAGGGTTGTTTGAAAAACGCATGCTCTGGAATTTGATATACTCCTCCTAGACGATTAATCCGATCGCCACCAAACTCGGTCAGCATGAAGTCAAGACACTGAAGATTAAAAATTGCCAGGGGATTTTTGATATCTCGAACGGTTTGGCCGTGGCGAGGCAACGAATTTATGGCGAGAAAAAGGAAACAGGAAATGTGTTATAACGTCTGCATACATATATTGATCTTTATGAAACTTCACGAGTGTGTTCGTTATAGGAGTCTGATCACATGGATGTGACTATTGTGAGTCAAAGTTATAGCGCCACCAACTGGCAGCAGGAAGTGTATCACTTTTTGAAATGTTTTGAGATCACCCTCTTATTTTTACCTGATTTGCTTCAAACTTCATCAGTGTAATGTCAATACACAGCAGATGTAGACCTATGACAGGATTTTTGATATTTGAAATATTGTTGCCATGGCAACAGGTCAAACTGTAATAATATTCTTGAGTGTTTTTGAGGCTCTTAACATGCTTCAAATTGCATGAAACTCGACACACACATCAATATTTTCATCCAGTAGACATGGACAAAGCCATAGAAATTGGCGTGGTGGAGGGGCTCAGTAGCGCCACCTTTTGACAAAAGTGGGGGGGTTAGTTTTTCCTACAGTCACCAAACTCGGTACACATATTGTTCTCATCAAGCCGGACAATTTTCTAATTTACATTCATTAGCTCCGACCAACAGGAAGTCAGCTATTTTGGTTTGAATGTTAATTTTTTGAAAAAACAGGCTATGAATTTTATACTACTACTCCTACAGGGTTTATCCAATTTACACCAAGCTTTTTTTAACTTGTTGCGAACACATTGAAGTTGTTTAATTGCAAATGGATTTTGGATATCTCAAACGGTTTGGCCGTGGCGAGGCAACGAATTTATGGCGAGAAAAGGGAAACAGGAAATGTGTTATAACTTCTGCATACATTGATTGATGTTTATGAAACTTCAGGAATGTGTTGGTTGTAGTAGTCTGATCACATGGATGTAACTATTGTGAGTCAAAGTTATAGCGCCACCAAATGGCAGCAAGAAGTGTATCACTTTTTGAAATGTTTTGAGATCACCCTCTTATTTTTACCTGATTTGCTTCAAACTTCATCAGTGTAATGTCAATACACAGCAGATGTAGACCTATGACAGGATTTTTGATATTTGAAATATTGTTGCCATGGCAACAGGTCAAACTGTAATAATATTCTTGAGTGTTTTTGAGGCTCTTAACATGCTTCAAATTGCATGAAACTCGACACACACATCAATATTGTCAACCAGTAGACATGGACAAAGCCATAGAAATGGGCGTGGTGGAGGGGCTCAGTAGCGCCACCTTTTGACAAAAGTGGGGGGGTTAGTTTTTCCTACAGTCACCAAACTCGGTACACATATTATTCTCATCAAGCCGGACAATTTTCTAATTTACATTCATTAGCTCCGACCAACAGGAAGTCAGCTATTTTGGTTTGAATGTTAATTTTTTGAAAAAACAGGCTATGAATTTTATACTACTACTCCTACAGGGTTTATCCAATTTACACCAAGCTTTTTTTAACTTGTTGCGAACACATTGAAGTTGTTTAATTGCAAACGGATTTTGGATATCTCAAACGGTTTGGCCGTGGCGAGGCAACGAATTTATGGCGAGAAAAGGGAAACAGGAAATGTGTTATAACTTCTGCATACATTGATTGATGTTTATGAAACTTCAGGAGTGTGTTGGTTGTAGTAGTCTGATCACATGGATGTAACTATTGTGAGTCAAAGTTATAGCGCCACCAAATGGCAGCAAGAAGTGTATCACTTTTAAAATGCTTTGAGATCACCCTCTTATTTTTACCTGATTTGCTTCAAACTTCATCAGTGTAATGTCAATACACAGCAGATGTAGACCTATGACAGGATTTTTGATATTTGAAATATTGTTGCCATGGCAACAGGTCAAACTGTAATAATATTCTTGAGTGTTTTGAGGCTCTTAACATGCTTCAAATTGCATGAAACTCGACACACACATCAATATTGTCAACCAGTAGACATGGACAAAGCCATAGAAATGGGCGTGGTGGAGGGGCTCAGTAGCGCCACCTTTTGACAAAAGTGGGGGGGTTAGTTTTTCCTACAGTCACCAAACTCGGTACACATATTATTCTCATCAAGCCGGACAATTTTCTAATTTACATTCATTAGCTCCGACCAACAGGAAGTCAGCTATTTTGGTTTGAATGTTAATTTTTTGAAAAAACAGGCTATGAATTTTATACTACTACTCCTACAGGGTTTATCCAATTTACACCAAGCTTTTTTTAACTTGTTGCTAACACATTGAAGTTGTTTAATTGCAAACGGATTTTGGATATCTCAAACGGTTTGGCCGTGGCGAGGCAACGAATTTATGGCAAGAAAAGGGAAACAAAGTGTTATAACTTCTGCATACATTAATTGATTTTGATGAAACTTTGGCTTAGTCTTCGTTGTACAAGGCTGATCACATGGATTTGACTATTGTGATTCAAAGTCATAGCGCCACCAACTGGAAGCAGAAAATGTGTCACTTTCAGCATACATTGAGATCACCCTCTTATTTTTACCTGATTTGCTTCAAAATTCATCAGAATAATGTTAAAACTTGGCACATGTAATCCTTTGAAAATGGGCAGGGAGGAGGGGCTCTATAGCGGCACCTTGTAGTGCAGTAAATGTGGAGTGAATTTGACATAGTCCTTTGATGTTTAACCGTTTTAAGTGCCTATTGCCCGCTGTGCACAGTTGCCCTGAAGCCACCGGGGTGGCGGTGCCACCGGGCTTGGGCCCGCCATCGCTGCTCGCAGCTATATTTATTATTATTTATTTATTTTTTTTTTATTTTTTTTCGTCTTCCGGGGCTATTTGGGGGCCTTAACATGCTCAAAAACTCTTAAAATTGGCACACACATTGGAATCCGCGGCCATTAGGACGCCGGAGAGGCTGGTACCCGGGCGTGGCAGGGGGGCTCGACAGCGCCCCCTTGAAAAAAGTCTGAAAATTTGGTCCATATATTAAACATGCTTGCATGTATTAGTATGAAACTCGGTACACATATAGACCTCATCGGGCCGAACAACTTTCGCGCTCTAAGTTAATCGCCACGCCAACAGGAAGTCAGCTATTAAGGGTTGTTTGAAAAACGCATGCTCTGGAATTTGATATACTCCTCCTAGACGATTAATCCGATCGCCACCAAACTCGGTCAGCATGAAGTCAAGACACTGATGATTAAAAATTGCCAGGGGATTTTTGATATCTCGAACGGTTTGGCCGTGGCGAGGCAACGAATTTATGGCGAGAAAAAGGAAACAGGAAATGTGTTATAACGTCTTAATACATATATTGATCTTTATGAAACTTCACGAGTGTGTTCGTTATAGGAGTCTGATCACATGGATGTGACTATTGTGAGTCAAAGTTATAGCGCCACCAACTGGCAGCAGGAAGTGTATCACTTTTTGAAATGTTTTGAGATCACCCTCTTATTTTTACCTGATTTGCTTCAAACTTCATCAGTGTAATGTCAATACACAGCAGATGTAGACCTATGACAGGATTTTTGATATTTGAAATATTGTTGCCATGGCAACAGGTCAAACTGTAATAATATTCTTGAGTGTTTTTGAGGCTCTTAACATGCTTCAAATTGCATGAAACTCGACACACACATCAATATTGTCAACCAGTAGACATGGACAAAGCCATAGAAATGGGCGTGGTGGAGGGGCTCAGTAGCGCCACCTTTTGACAAAAGTGGGGGTTAGTTTTTCCTACAGTCACCAAACTCGGTACACATATTATTCTCATCAAGCCGGACAATTTTCTAATTTACATTCATTAGCTCCGACCAACAGGAAGTCAGCTATTTTGGTTTGAATGTTAATTTTTTGAAAAAACAGGCTATGAATTTTATACTACTACTCCTACAGGGTTTATCCAATTTACACCAAGCTTTTTTTAACTTGTTGCGAACACATTGAAGTTGTTTAATTGCAAACGGATTTTGGATATCTCAAACGGTTTGGCCGTGGCGAGGCAACGAATTTATGGCGAGAAAAGGGAAACAGGAAATGTGTTATAACTTCTGCATACATTGATTGATGTTTATGAAACTTCAGGAGTGTGTTGGTTGTAGTAGTCTGATCACATGGATGTAACTATTGTGAGTCAAAGTTATAGCGCCACCAAATGGCAGCAAGAAGTGTATCACTTTTAAAATGCTTTGAGATCAACCTCTTATTTTTACCTGATTTGCTTCAAACTTCATCAGTGTAATGTCAATACACAGCAGATGTAGACCTATGACAGGATTTTTGATATTTGAAATATTGTTGCCATGGCAACAGGTCAAACTGTAATAATATTCTTGAGTGTTTTTGAGGCTCTTAACATGCTTCAAATTGCATGAAACTCGACACACACATCAATATTGTCAACCAGTAGACATGGACAAAGCCATAGAAATGGGCGTGGTGGAGGGGCTCAGTAGCGCCACCTTTTGACAAAAGAGGGGGGGTTAGTTTTTCCTACAGTCACCAAACTCGGTACACATATTATTCTCATCAAGCCGGACAATTTTCTAATTTACATTCATTAGCTCCGACCAACAGGAAGTCAGCTATTTTGGTTTGAATGTTAATTATTTGAAAAAACAGGCTATGAATTTTATACTACTACTCCTACAGGGTTTATCCAATTTACACCAAGCTTTTTTAACTTGTTGCTAACACATTGAAGTTGTTTAATTGCAAACGGATTTTGGATATCTCAAACGGTTTGGCCGTGGCGAGGCAACGAATTTATGGCAAGAAAAGGGAAACAAAGTGTTATAACTTCTGCATACATTAATTGATTTTGATGAAACTTTGGCTTAGTCTTCGTTGTACAAGGCTGATCACATGGATTTGACTATTGTGATTCAAAGTCATAGCGCCACCAACTGGAAGCAGAAAATGTGTCACTTTCAGCATACATTGAGATCACCCTCTTATTTTTACCTGATTTGCTTCAAAATTCATCAGAATAATGTTAAAACTTGGCACATGTAATCCTTTGAAAATGGGCAGGGAGGAGGGGCTCTATAACGGCACCTTGTAGTGCAGTAAATGTAGAGTGAATTTGACATAGTCCTTTGATGTTTAACCGTTTTAAGTGCCTATTGCCCGCTGTGCACAGTTGCCCTGAAGCCACCGGGGTGGCGGTGCCACCGGGCTTGGGCCCGCCATCGCTGCTCGCAGCTATATTTATTATTTTTTTATTTTTTTTAATTTTTTTTTTTTTTCCGTCTTCCGGGGCTTTTTGGGGGCCTTAACATGCTCAAAAACTCTTGAAAATTGGCACACACATTGGAATCCGCGGCCATTAGGACGCCGGAGAGGCTGGTACCCGGGCGTGGCAGGGGGGCTCGACAGCGCCCCCTTGAAAAAAGTCTGAAAATTTGGTCCATATATTAAACATGCTTGCACGTATTAGTATGAAACTCGGTACACATATAGACCTCATCGGGCCGAACAACTTTCGCGCTCTAAGTTAATCGCCACGCCAACAGGAAGTCAGCTATTAAGGGTTGTTTGAAAAACGCATGCTCTGGAATTTGATATACTCCTCCTAGACGATTAATCCGATCGCCACCAAACTCGGTCAGCATGAAGTCAAGACACTGATGATTAAAAATTGCCAGGGGATTTTTGATATCTCGAACGGTTTGGCCGTGGCGAGGCAACGAATTTATGGCGAGAAAAAGGAAACAGGAAATGTGTTATAACGTCTTAATACATATATTGATCTTTATGAAACTTCTCGAGTGTGTTTGTTATAGGAGTCTGATCACATGGATGTGACTATTGTGAGTCAAAGTTATAGCGCCACCAACTGGCAGCAGGAAGTGTATCACTTTTTGAAATGTTTTGAGATCACCCTCTTATTTTTACCTGATTTGCTTCAAACTTCATCAGTGTAATGTCAATACACAGCAGATGTAGACCTATGACAGGATTTTTGATATTTGAAATATTGTTGCCATGGCAACAGGTCAAACTGTAATAATATTCTTGAGTGTTTTTGAGGCTCTTAACATGCTTCAAATTGCATGAAACTCGACACACACATCAATATTGTCAACCAGTAGACATGGACAAAGCCATAGAAATGGGCGTGGTGGAGGGGCTCAGTAGCGCCACCTTTTGACAAAAGTGGGGGGGTTAGTTTTTCCTACAGTCACCAAACTCGGTACACATATTATTCTCATCAAGCCGGACAATTTTCTAATTTACATTCATTAGCTCCGACCAACAGGAAGTCAGCTATTTTGGTTTGAATGTTAATTTTTTGAAAAAACAGGCTATGAATTTTATACTACTACTCCTACAGGGTTTATCCAATTTACACCAAGCTTTTTTTAACTTGTTGCAAACACATTGAAGTTGTTTAATTGCAAACGGATTTTGGATATCTCAAACGGTTTGGCCGTGGCGAGGCAACGAATTTATGGCGAGAAAAGGGAAACAGGAAATGTGTTATAACTTCTGCATACATTGATTGATGTTTATGAAACTTCAGGAGTGTGTTGGTTGTAGTAGTCTGATCACATGGATGTAACTATTGTGAGTCAAAGTTATAGCGCCACCAAATGGCAGCAAGAAGTGTATCACTTTTAAAATGCTTTGAGATCACCCTCTTATTTTTACCTGATTTGCTTCAAACTTCATCAGTGTAATGTCAATACACAGCAGATGTAGACCTATGACAGGATTTTTGATATTTGAAATATTGTTGCCATGGCAACAGGTCAAACTGTAATAATATTCTTGAGTGTTTTTGAGGCTCTTAACATGCTTCAAATTGCATGAAACTCGACACACACATCAATATTGTCAACCAGTAGACATGGACAAAGCCATAGAAATGGGCGTGGTGGAGGGGCTCAGTAGCGCCACCTTTTGACAAAAGTGGGGGTTAGTTTTTCCTACAGTCACCAAACTCGGTACACATATTATTCTCATCAAGCCGGACAATTTTCTAATTTACATTCATTAGCTCCGACCAACAGGAAGTCAGCTATTTTGGTTTGAATGTTAATTTTTTGAAAAAACAGGCTATGAATTTTATACTACTACTCCTACAGGGTTTATCCAATTTACACCAAGCTTTTTTTAACTTGTTGCTAACACATTGAAGTTGTTTAATTGCAAACGGATTTTGGATATCTCAAACGGTTTGGCCGTGGCGAGGCAACGAATTTATGGCAAGAAAAGGGAAACAAAGTGTTATAACTTCTGCATACATTAATTGATTTTGATGAAACTTTGGCTTAGTCTTCGTTGTACAAGGCTGATCACATGGATTTGACTATTGTGATTCAAAGTCATAGCGCCACCAACTGGAAGCAGAAAATGTGTCACTTTCAGCATACATTGAGATCACCCTCTTATTTTTACCTGATTTGCTTCAAAATTCATCAGAATAATGTTAAAACTTGGCACATGTAATCCTTTGAAAATGGGCAGGGAGGAGGGGCTCTATAGCGGCACCTTGTAGTGCAGTAAATGTGGAGTGAATTTGACATAGTCCTTTGATGTTTAACCGTTTTAAGTGCCTATTGCCCGCTGTGCACAGTTGCCCTGAAGCCACCGGGGTGGCGGTGCCACCGGGCTTGGGCCCGCCATCGCTGCTCGCAGCTATATTTATTTATTTATTTATTTATATATTTATTTTTTTTTTTTTTTTCCGTCTTCCGGGGCTTTTTGGGGGCCTTAACATGCTCAAAAACTCTTGAAAATTGGCACACACATTGGAATCCGCGGCCATTAGGACGCCGGAGAGGCTGGTCCCCGGGCGTGGCAGGGGGGCTCGACAGCGCCCCCTTGAAAAAAGTCTGAAAATTTGGTCCATATATTAAACATGCTTGCACGTATTAGTATGAAACTCGGTACACATATAGACCTCATCGGGCCGAACAACTTTCGCGCTCTAAGTTAATCGCCACGCCAACAGGAAGTCAGCTATTAAGGGTTGTTTGAAAAACGCATGCTCTGGAATTTGATATACTCCTCCTAGACGATTAATCCGATCGCCACCAAACTCGGTCAGCATGAAGTCAAGACACTGATGATTAAAAATTGCCAGGGGATTTTTGATATCTCGAACGGTTTGGCCGTGGCGAGGCAACGAATTTATGGCGAGAAAAAGGAAACAGGAAATGTGTTATAACGTCTTAATACATATGTTGATCTTTATGAAACTTCACGAGTGTGTTCGTTATAGGAGTCTGATCACATGGATGTGACTATTGTGAGTCAAAGTTATAGCGCCACCAACTGGCAGCAGGAAGTGTATCACTTTTTGAAATGTTTTGAGATCACCCTCTTATTTTTACCTGATTTGCTTCAAACTTCATCAGTGTAATGTCAATACACAGCAGATGTAGACCTATGACAGGATTTTTGATATTTGAAATATTGTTGCCATGGCAACAGGTCAAACTGTAATAATATTCTTGAGTGTTTTTGAGGCTCTTAACATGCTTCAAATTGCATGAAACTCGACACACACATCAATATTGTCAACCAGTAGACATGGACAAAGCCATAGAAATGGGCGTGGTGGAGGGGCTCAGTAGCGCCACCTTTTGACAAAAGTGGGGGGGTTAGTATTACCTACAGTCACCAAACTCGGTACACATATTATTCTCATCAAGCCGGACAATTTTCTAATTTACATTCATTAGCTCCGACCAACAGGAAGTCAGCTATTTTGGTTTGAATGTTAATTTTTTGAAAAAACAGGCTATGAATTTTATACTACTACTCCTACAGGGTTTATCCAATTTACACCAAGCTTTTTTTAACTTGTTGCTAACACATTGAAGTTGTTTAATTGCAAACGGATTTTGGATATCTCAAACGGTTTGGCCGTGGCGAGGCAACGAATTTATGGCAAGAAAAGGGAAACAAAGTGTTATAACTTCTGCATACATTAATTGATTTTGATGAAACTTTGGCTTAGTCTTCGTTGTACAAGGCTGATCACATGGATTTGACTATTGTGATTCAAAGTCATAGCGCCACCAACTGGAAGCAGAAAATGTGTCACTTTCAGCATACATTGAGATCACCCTCTTATTTTTACCTGATTTGCTTCAAAATTCATCAGAATAATGTTAAAACTTGGCACATGTAATCCTTTGAAAATGGGCAGGGAGGAGGGGCTCTATAACGGCACCTTGTAGTGCAGTAAATGTGGAGTGAATTTGACATAGTCCTTTGATGTTTAACCGTTTTAAGTGCCTATTGCCCGCTGTGCACAGTTGCCCTGAAGCCACCGGGGTGGCGGTGCCACCGGGCTTGGGCCCGCCATCGCTGCTCGCAGCTATATATTTTTTTTTTTTCCGTCTTCCGGGGCTTTTTGGGGGCCTTAACATGCTCAAAAACTCTTGAAAATTGGCACACACATTGGAATCCGCGGCCATTAGGACGCCGGAGAGGCTGGTACCCGGGCGTGGCAGGGGGGCTCGACAGCGCCCCCTTGAAAAAAGTCTGAAAATTTGGTCCATATATTAAACATGCTTGCACGTATTAGTATGAAACTCGGTACACATATAGACCTCATCGGGCCGAACAACTTTCGCGCTCTAAGTTAATCGCCACGCCAACAGGAAGTCAGCTATTAAGGGTTGTTTGAAAAACGCATGCTCTGGAATTTGATATACTCCTCCTAGACGATTAATCCGATCGCCACCAAACTCGGTCAGCATGAAGTCAAGACACTGATGATTAAAAATTGCCAGGGGATTTTTGATATCTCGAACGGTTTGGCCGTGGCGAGGCAACGAATTTATGGCGAGAAAAAGGAAACAGGAAATGTGTTATAACGTCTTAATACATATATTGATCTTTATGAAACTTCACGAGTGTGTTCGTTATAGGAGTCTGATCACATGGATGTGACTATTGTGAGTCAAAGTTATAGCGCCACCAACTGGCAGCAGGAAGTGTATGACTTTTTGAAATGTTTTGAGATCACCCTCTTATTTTTACCTGATTTGCTTCAAACTTCATCAGTGTAATGTCAATACACAGCAGATGTAGACCTATGACAGGATTTTTGATATTTGAAATATTGTTGCCATGGCAACAGGTCAAACTGTAATAATATTCTTGAGTGTTTTTGAGGCTCTTAACATGCTTCAAATTGCATGAAACTCGACACACACATCAATATTGTCAACCAGTAGACATGGACAAAGCCATAGAAATGGGCGTGGTGGAGGGGCTCAGTAGCGCCACCTTTTGACAAAAGTGGGGGTTAGTTTTTCCTACAGTCACCAAACTCGGTACACATATTATTCTCATCAAGCCGGACAATTTTCTAATTTACATTCATTAGCTCCGACCAACAGGAAGTCAGCTATTTTGGTTTGAATGTTAATTTTTTGAAAAAACAGGCTATGAATTTTATACTACTACTCCTACAGGGTTTATCCAATTTACACCAAGCTTTTTTTTAACTTGTTGCGAACACATTGAAGTTGTTTAATTGCAAACGGATTTTGGATATCTCAAACGGTTTGGCCGTGGCGAGGCAACGAATTTATGGCGAGAAAAGGGAAACAGGAAATGTGTTATAACTTCTGCATACATTGATTGATGTTTATGAAACTTCAGGAGTGTGTTGGTTGTAGTAGTCTGATCACATGGATGTAACTATTGTGAGTCAAAGTTATAGCGCCACCAAATGGCAGCAAGAAGTGTATCACTTTTAAAATGCTTTGAGATCAACCTCTTATTTTTACCTGATTTGCTTCAAACTTCATCAGTGTAATGTCAATACACAGCAGATGTAGACCTATGACAGGATTTTTGATATTTGAAATATTGTTGCCATGGCAACAGGTCAAACTGTAATAATATTCTTGAGTGTTTTTGAGGCTCTTAACATGCTTCAAATTGCATGAAACTCGACACACACATCAATATTGTCAACCAGTAGACATGGACAAAGCCATAGAAATGGGCGTGGTGGAGGGGCTCAGTAGCGCCACCTTTTGACTAAAGTGGGGGTTAGTTTTTCCTACAGTCACCAAACTCGGTACACATATTATTCTCATCAAGCCGGACAATTTTCTAATTTACATTCATTAGCCCCGACCAACAGGAAGTCAGCTATTTTGGTTTGAATGTTAATTTTTTGAAAAAACAGGCTATGAATTTTATACTACTACTCCTACAGGGTTTATCCAATTTACACCAAGCTTTTTTTAACTTGTTGCTAACACATTGAAGTTGTTTAATTGCAAATGGATTTTGGATATCTCAAACGGTTTGGCCGTGGCGAGGCAACGAATTTATGGCAAGAAAAGGGAAACAAAGTGTTATAACTTCTGCATACATTAATTGATTTTGATGAAACTTTGGCTTAGTCTTCGTTGTACAAGGCTGATCACATGGATTTGACTATTGTGATTCAAAGTCATAGCGCCACCAACTGGAAGCAGAAAATGTGTCACTTTCAGCATACATTGAGATCACCCTCTTATTTTTACCTGATTTGCTTCAAAATTCATCAGAATAATGTTAAAACTTGGCACATGTAATCCTTTGAAAATGGGCAGGGAGGAGGGGCTCTATAACGGCACCTTGTAGTGCAGTAAATGTGGAGTGAATTTGACATAGTCCTTTGATGTTTAACCGTTTTAAGTGCCAATTGCCCGCTGTGCACAGTTGCCCTGAAGCCACCGGGGTGGCGGTGCCACCGGGCTTGGGCCCGCCATCGCTGCTCGCAGCTATATTTATTATTATTATTTTTTTTTATTTATTTTTTTTTCCGTCTTCCGGGGCTTTTTGGGAGCCTTAACATGCTCAAAAACTCTTGAAAATTGGCACACACATTGGAATCCGCGGCCATTAGGACGCCGGAGAGGCTGGTACCCGGGCGTGGCAGGGGGGCTCAACAGCGCCCCCTTGAAAAAAGTCTGAAAATTTGGTCCATATATTAAACACGCTTGCACGTATTAGTATGAAACTCAGTACACATATAGACCTCATCGGGCCGAACAACTTTCGTGCTCTAAGTTAAACGCCACGCCAACAGGAAGTCAGCTATTAAGGGTTGTTTGAAAAACGCATGCTCTGGAATTTGATATACTCCTCCTAGACGATTAATCCGATCGCCACCAAACTCGGTCAGCATGAAGTCAAGACACTGAAGATTAAAAATTGCCAGGGGATTTTTGATATCTCGAACGGTTTGGCCGTGGCGAGGCAACGAATTTATGGCGAGAAAAAGGAAACAGGAAATGTGTTATAACGTCTGCATACATATATTGATCTTTATGAAACTTCACGAGTGTGTTCGTTATAGGAGTCTGATCACATGGATGTGACTATTGTGAGTCAAAGTTATAGCGCCACCAACTGGCAGCAGGAAGTGTATCACTTTTTGAAATGTTTTGAGATCACCCTCTTATTTTTACCTGATTTGCTTCAAACTTCATCAGTGTAATGTCAATACACAGCAGATGTAGACCTATGACAGGATTTTTGATATTTGAAATATTGTTGCCATGGCAACAGGTCAAACTGTAATAATATTCTTGAGTGTTTTTGAGGCTCTTAACATGCTTCAAATTGCATGAAACTCGACACACACATCAATATTTTCATCCAGTAGACATGGACAAAGCCATAGAAATTGGCGTGGTGGAGGGGCTCAGTAGCGCCACCTTTTGACAAAAGTGGGGGTTAGTTTTTCCTACAGTCAACAAACTCGGTACACATATTGTTCTCATCAAGCCGGACAATTTTCTAATTTACATTCATTAGCTCCGACCAACAGGAAGTCAGCTATTTTGGTTTGAATGTTAATTTTTTGAAAAAACAGGCTATGAATTTTATACTACTACTCCTACAGGGTTTATCCAATTTACACCAAGCTTTTTTTAACTTGTTGCGAACACATTGAAGTTGTTTAATTGCAAATGGATTTTGGATATCTCAAACGGTTTGGCCGTGGCGAGGCAACGAATTTATGGCGAGAAAAGGGAAACAGGAAATGTGTTATAACTTCTGCATACATTGATTGATGTTTATGAAACTTCAGGAATGTGTTGGTTGTAGTAGTCTGATCACATGGATGTAACTATTGTGAGTCAAAGTTATAGCGCCACCAAATGGCAGCAAGAAGTGTATCACTTTTTGAAATGTTTTGAGATCACCCTCTTATTTTTACCTGATTTGCTTCAAACTTCATCAGTGTAATGTCAATACACAGCAGATGTAGACCTATGACAGGATTTTTGATATTTGAAATATTGTTGCCATGGCAACAGGTCAAACTGTAATAATATTCTTGAGTGTTTTTGAGGCTCTTAACATGCTTCAAATTGCATGAAACTCGACACACACATCAATATTGTCAACCAGTAGACATGGACAAAGCCATAGAAATGGGCGTGGTGGAGGGGCTCAGTAGCGCCACCTTTTGACAAAAGTGGGGGTTAGTTTTTCCTACAGTCACCAAACTCGGTACACATATTATTCTCATCAAGCCGGACAATTTTCTAATTTACATTCATTAGCTCCGACCAACAGGAAGTCAGCTATTTTGGTTTGAATGTTAATTTTTTGAAAAAACAGGCTATGAATTTTATACTACTACTCCTACAGGGTTTATCCAATTTTCACCAAGCTATTTTTAAGTTGTTGCTAACACATTGAAGTTGTTTAATTGCAAACGGATTTTGGATATCTCAAACGGTTTGGCCGTGGCGAGGCAACGAATTTATGGCAAGAAAAGGGAAACAAAGTGTTATAACTTCTGCATACATTAATTGATTTTGATGAAACTTTGGCTTAGTCTTCGTTGTACAAGGCTGATCACATGGATTTGACTATTGTGATTCAAAGTCATAGCGCCACCAACTGGAAGCAGAAAATGTGTCACTTTCAGCATACATTGAGATCACCCTCTTATTTTTACCTGATTTGCTTCAAAATTCATCAGAATAATGTTAAAACTTGGCACATGTAATCCTTTGAAAATGGGCAGGGAGGAGGGGCTCTATAGCGGCACCTTGTAGTGCAGTAAATGTGGAGTGAATTTGACATAGTCCTTTGATGTTTAACCGTTTTAAGTGCCTATTGCCCGCTGTGCACAGTTGCCCTGAAGCCACCGGGGTGGCGGTGCCACCGGGCTTGGGCCCGCCATCGCTGCTCGCAGCTATATTTATTATTTTTTTATTTTTTTATTTTTTTATTTTTTTTCCGTCTTCCGGGGCTTTTTGGGGGCCTTAACATGCTCAAAAACTCTTGAAAATTGGCACACACATTGGAATCCGCGGCCATTAGGACGCCGGAGAGGCTGGTACCCGGGCGTGGCAGGGGGGCTCGACAGCGCCCCCTTGAAAAAAGTCTGAAAATTTGGTCCATATATTAAACATGCTTGCACGTATTAGTATGAAACTCGGTACACATATAGACCTCATCGGGCCGAACAACTTTCGCGCTCTAAGTTAATCGCCACGCCAACAGGAAGTCAGCTATTAAGGGTTGTTTGAAAAACGCATGCTCTGGAATTTGATATACTCCTCCTAGACGATTAATCCGATCGCCACCAAACTCGGTCAGCATGAAGTCAAGACACTGATGATTAAAAATTGCCAGGGGATTTTTGATATCTCGAACGGTTTGGCCGTGGCGAGGCAACGAATTTATGGCGAGAAAAAGGAAACAGGAAATGTGTTATAACGTCTTAATACATATATTGATCTTTATGAAACTTCTCGAGTGTGTTTGTTATAGGAGTCTGATCACATGGATGTGACTATTGTGAGTCAAAGTTATAGCGCCACCAACTGGCAGCAGGAAGTGTATCACTTTTTGAAATGTTTTGAGATCACCCTCTTATTTTTACCTGATTTGCTTCAAACTTCATCAGTGTAATGTCAATACACAGCAGATGTAGACCTATGACAGGATTTTTGATATTTGAAATATTGTTGCCATGGCAACAGGTCAAACTGTAATAATATTCTTGAGTGTTTTTGAGGCTCTTAACATGCTTCAAATTGCATGAAACTCGACACACACATCAATATTGTCAACCAGTAGACATGGACAAAGCCATAGAAATGGGCGTGGTGGAGGGGCTCAGTAGCGCCACCTTTTGACAAAAGTGGGGGTTAGTTTTTCCTACAGTCACCAAACTCGGTACACATATTATTCTCATCAAGCCGGACAATTTTCTAATTTACATTCATTAGCTCCGACCAACAGGAAGTCAGCTATTTTGGTTTGAATGTTAATTTTTTGAAAAAACAGGCTATGAATTTTATACTACTACTCCTACAGGGTTTATCCAATTTACACCAAGCTTTTTTTAACTTGTTGCAAACACATTGAAGTTGTTTAATTGCAAACGGATTTTGGATATCTCAAACGGTTTGGCCGTGGCGAGGCAACGAATTTATGGCGAGAAAAGGGAAACAGGAAATGTGTTATAACTTCTGCATACATTGATTGATGTTTATGAAACTTCAGGAGTGTGTTGGTTGTAGTAGTCTGATCACATGGATGTAACTATTGTGAGTCAAAGTTATAGCGCCACCAAATGGCAGCAAGAAGTGTATCACTTTTAAAATGCTTTGAGATCACCCTCTTATTTTTACCTGATTTGCTTCAAACTTCATCAGTGTAATGTCAATACACAGCAGATGTAGACCTATGACAGGATTTTTGATATTTGAAATATTGTTGCCATGGCAACAGGTCAAACTGTAATAATATTCTTGAGTGTTTTTGAGGCTCTTAACATGCTTCAAATTGCATGAAACTCGACACACACATCAATATTGTCAACCAGTAGACATGGACAAAGCCATAGAAATGGGCGTGGTGGAGGGGCTCAGTAGCGCCACCTTTTGACAAAAGTGGGGGTTAGTTTTTCCTACAGTCACCAAACTCGGTACACATATTATTCTCATCAAGCCGGACAATTTTCTAATTTACATTCATTAGCTCCGACCAACAGGAAGTCAGCTATTTTGGTTTGAATGTTAATTTTTTGAAAAAACAGGCTATGAATTTTATACTACTACTCCTACAGGGTTTATCCAATTTACACCAAGCTTTTTTTAACTTGTTGCTAACACATTGAAGTTGTTTAATTGCAAACGGATTTTGGATATCTCAAACGGTTTGGCCGTGGCGAGGCAACGAATTTATGGCAAGAAAAGGGAAACAAAGTGTTATAACTTCTGCATACATTAATTGATTTTGATGAAACTTTGGCTTAGTCTTCGTTGTACAAGGCTGATCACATGGATTTGACTATTGTGATTCAAAGTCATAGCGCCACCAACTGGAAGCAGAAAATGTGTCACTTTCAGCATACATTGAGATCACCCTCTTATTTTTACCTGATTTGCTTCAAAATTCATCAGAATAATGTTAAAACTTGGCACATGTAATCCTTTGAAAATGGGCAGGGAGGAGGGGCTCTATAGCGGCACCTTGTAGTGCAGTAAATGTGGAGTGAATTTGACATAGTCCTTTGATGTTTAACCGTTTTAAGTGCCTATTGCCCGCTGTGCACAGTTGCCCTGAAGCCACCGGGGTGGCGGTGCCACCGGGCTTGGGCCCGCCATCGCTGCTCGCAGCTATATTTATTTATTTATTTATTTATTTATTTATTTATTTATTTTTTTTTCCGTCTTCCGGGGCTTTTTGGGGGCCTTAACATGCTCAAAAACTCTTGAAAATTGGCACACACATTGGAATCCGCGGCCATTAGGACGCCGGAGAGGCTGGTCCCCGGGCGTGGCAGGGGGGCTCGACAGCGCCCCCTTGAAAAAAGTCTGAAAATTTGGTCCATATATTAAACATGCTTGCACGTATTAGTATGAAACTCGGTACACATATAGACCTCATCGGGCCGAACAACTTTCGCGCTCTAAGTTAATCGCCACGCCAACAGGAAGTCAGCTATTAAGGGTTGTTTGAAAAACGCATGCTCTGGAATTTGATATACTCCTCCTAGACGATTAATCCGATCGCCACCAAACTCGGTCAGCATGAAGTCAAGACACTGATGATTAAAAATTGCCAGGGGATTTTTGATATCTCGAACGGTTTGGCCGTGGCGAGGCAACGAATTTATGGCGAGAAAAAGGAAACAGGAAATGTGTTATAACGTCTTAATACATATGTTGATCTTTATGAAACTTCACGAGTGTGTTCGTTATAGGAGTCTGATCACATGGATGTGACTATTGTGAGTCAAAGTTATAGCGCCACCAACTGGCAGCAGGAAGTGTATCACTTTTTGAAATGTTTTGAGATCACCCTCTTATTTTTACCTGATTTGCTTCAAACTTCATCAGTGTAATGTCAATACACAGCAGATGTAGACCTATGACAGGATTTTTGATATTTGAAATATTGTTGCCATGGCAACAGGTCAAACTGTAATAATATTCTTGAGTGTTTTTGAGGCTCTTAACATGCTTCAAATTGCATGAAACTCGACACACACATCAATATTGTCAACCAGTAGACATGGACAAAGCCATAGAAATGGGCGTGGTGGAGGGGCTCAGTAGCGCCACCTTTTGACAAAAGTGGGGGGGTTAGTTTTTCCTACAGTCACCAAACTCGGTACACATATTATTCTCATCAAGCCGGACAATTTTCTAATTTACATTCATTAGCTCCGACCAACAGGAAGTCAGCTATTTTGGTTTGAATGTTAATTTTTTGAAAAAACAGGCTATGAATTTTATACTACTACTCCTACAGGGTTTATCCAATTTACACCAAGCTTTTTTAACTTGTTGCTAACACATTGAAGTTGTTTAATTGCAAACGGATTTTGGATATCTCAAACGGTTTGGCCGTGGCGAGGCAACGAATTTATGGCAAGAAAAGGGAAACAAAGTGTTATAACTTCTGCATACATTAATTGATTTTGATGAAACTTTGGCTTAGTCTTCGTTGTACAAGGCTGATCACATGGATTTGACTATTGTGATTCAAAGTCATAGCGCCACCAACTGGAAGCAGAAAATGTGTCACTTTCAGCATACATTGAGATCACCCTCTTATTTTTACCTGATTTGCTTCAAAATTCATCAGAATAATGTTAAAACTTGGCACATGTAATCCTTTGAAAATGGGCAGGGAGGAGGGGCTCTATAACGGCACCTTGTAGTGCAGTAAATGTGGAGTGAATTTGACATAGTCCTTTGATGTTTAACCGTTTTAAGTGCCTATTGCCCGCTGTGCACAGTTGCCCTGAAGCCACCGGGGTGGCGGTGCCACCGGGCTTGGGCCCGCCATCGCTGCTCGCAGCTATATATTTTTTTTTTTTTCCGTCTTCCGGGGCTTTTTGGGGGCCTTAACATGCTCAAAAACTCTTGAAAATTGGCACACACATTGGAATCCGCGGCCATTAGGACGCCGGAGAGGCTGGTACCCGGGCGTGGCAGGGGGGCTCGACAGCGCCCCCTTGAAAAAAGTCTGAAAATTTGGTCCATATATTAAACATGCTTGCACGTATTAGTATGAAACTCGGTACACATATAGACCTCATCGGGCCGAACAACTTTCGCGCTCTAAGTTAATCGCCACGCCAACAGGAAGTCAGCTATTAAGGGTTGTTTGAAAAACGCATGCTCTGGAATTTGATATACTCCTCCTAGACGATTAATCCGATCGCCACCAAACTCGGTCAGCATGAAGTCAAGACACTGATGATTAAAAATTGCCAGGGGATTTTTGATATCTCGAACGGTTTGGCCGTGGCGAGGCAACGAATTTATGGCGAGAAAAAGGAAACAGGAAATGTGTTATAACGTCTTAATACATATATTGATCTTTATGAAACTTCACGAGTGTGTTCGTTATAGGAGTCTGATCACATGGATGTGACTATTGTGAGTCAAAGTTATAGCGCCACCAACTGGCAGCAGGAAGTGTATGACTTTTTGAAATGTTTTGAGATCACCCTCTTATTTTTACCTGATTTGCTTCAAACTTCATCAGTGTAATGTCAATACACAGCAGATGTAGACCTATGACAGGATTTTTGATATTTGAAATATTGTTGCCATGGCAACAGGTCAAACTGTAATAATATTCTTGAGTGTTTTTGAGGCTCTTAACATGCTTCAAATTGCATGAAACTCGACACACACATCAATATTGTCAACCAGTAGACATGGACAAAGCCATAGAAATGGGCGTGGTGGAGGGGCTCAGTAGCGCCACCTTTTGACAAAAGTGGGGGTTAGTTTTTCCTACAGTCACCAAACTCGGTACACATATTATTCTCATCAAGCCGGACAATTTTCTAATTTACATTCATTAGCTCCGACCAACAGGAAGTCAGCTATTTTGGTTTGAATGTTAATTTTTTGAAAAAACAGGCTATGAATTTTATACTACTACTCCTACAGGGTTTATCCAATTTACACCAAGCTTTTTTTAACTTGTTGCGAACACATTGAAGTTGTTTAATTGCAAACGGATTTTGGATATCTCAAACGGTTTGGCCGTGGCGAGGCAACGAATTTATGGCGAGAAAAGGGAAACAGGAAATGTGTTATAACTTCTGCATACATTGATTGATGTTTATGAAACTTCAGGAGTGTGTTGGTTGTAGTAGTCTGATCACATGGATGTAACTATTGTGAGTCAAAGTTATAGCGCCACCAAATGGCAGCAAGAAGTGTATCACTTTTAAAATGCTTTGAGATCACCCTCTTATTTTTACCTGATTTGCTTCAAACTTCATCAGTGTAATGTCAATACACAGCAGATGTAGACCTATGACAGGATTTTTGATATTTGAAATATTGTTGCCATGGCAACAGGTCAAACTGTAATAATATTCTTGAGTGTTTTTGAGGCTCTTAACATGCTTCAAATTGCATGAAACTCGACACACACATCAATATTGTCAACCAGTAGACATGGACAAAGCCATAGAAATGGGCGTGGTGGAGGGGCTCAGTAGCGCCACCTTTTGACAAAAGTGGGGGGGTTAGTTTTTCCTACAGTCACCAAACTCGGTACACATATTATTCTCATCAAGCCGGACAATTTTCTAATTTACATTCATTAGCCCCGACCAACAGGAAGTCAGCTATTTTGGTTTGAATGTTAATTTTTTGAAAAAACAGGCTATGAATTTTATACTACTACTCCTACAGGGTTTATCCAATTTACACCAAGCTTTTTTTAACTTGTTGCTAACACATTGAAGTTGTTTAATTGCAAATGGATTTTGGATATCTCAAACGGTTTGGCCGTGGCGAGGCAACGAATTTATGGCAAGAAAAGGGAAACAAAGTGTTATAACTTCTGCATACATTAATTGATTTTGATGAAACTTTGGCTTAGTCTTCGTTGTACAAGGCTGATCACATGGATTTGACTATTGTGATTCAAAGTCATAGCGCCACCAACTGGAAGCAGAAAATGTGTCACTTTCAGCATACATTGAGATCACCCTCTTATTTTTACCTGATTTGCTTCAAAATTCATCAGAATAATGTTAAAACTTGGCACATGTAATCCTTTGAAAATGGGCAGGGAGGAGGGGCTCTATAACGGCACCTTGTAGTGCAGTAAATGTGGAGTGAATTTGACATAGTCCTTTGATGTTTAACCGTTTTAAGTGCCAATTGCCCGCTGTGCACAGTTGCCCTGAAGCCACCGGGGTGGCGGTGCCACCGGGCTTGGGCCCGCCATCGCTGCTCGCAGCTATATTTATTATTATTTTTTTTTTTTATTTATTTTTTTTTCCGTCTTCCGGGGCTTTTTGGGAGCCTTAACATGCTCAAAAACTCTTGAAAATTGGCACACACATTGGAATCCGCGGCCATTAGGACGCCGGAGAGGCTGGTACCCGGGCGTGGCAGGGGGGCTCAACAGCGCCCCCTTGAAAAAAGTCTGAAAATTTGGTCCATATATTAAACACGCTTGCACGTATTAGTATGAAACTCAGTACACATATAGACCTCATCGGGCCGAACAACTTTCGTGCTCTAAGTTAAACGCCACGCCAACAGGAAGTCAGCTATTAAGGGTTGTTTGAAAAACGCATGCTCTGGAATTTGATATACTCCTCCTAGACGATTAATCCGATCGCCACCAAACTCGGTCAGCATGAAGTCAAGACACTGAAGATTAAAAATTGCCAGGGGATTTTTGATATCTCGAACGGTTTGGCCGTGGCGAGGCAACGAATTTATGGCGAGAAAAAGGAAACAGGAAATGTGTTATAACGTCTGCATACATATATTGATCTTTATGAAACTTCACGAGTGTGTTCGTTATAGGAGTCTGATCACATGGATGTGACTATTGTGAGTCAAAGTTATAGCGCCACCAACTGGCAGCAGGAAGTGTATCACTTTTTGAAATGTTTTGAGATCACCCTCTTATTTTTACCTGATTTGCTTCAAACTTCATCAGTGTAATGTCAATACACAGCAGATGTAGACCTATGACAGGATTTTTGATATTTGAAATATTGTTGCCATGGCAACAGGTCAAACTGTAATAATATTCTTGAGTGTTTTTGAGGCTCTTAACATGCTTCAAATTGCATGAAACTCGACACACACATCAATATTTTCATCCAGTAGACATGGACAAAGCCATAGAAATTGGCGTGGTGGAGGGGCTCAGTAGCGCCACCTTTTGACAAAAGTGGGGGTTAGTTTTTCCTACAGTCACCAAACTCGGTACACATATTGTTCTCATCAAGCCGGACAATTTTCTAATTTACATTCATTAGCTCCGACCAACAGGAAGTCAGCTATTTTGGTTTGAATGTTAATTTTTTGAAAAAACAGGCTATGAATTTTATACTACTACTCCTACAGGGTTTATCCAATTTACACCAAGCTTTTTTAACTTGTTGCGAACACATTGAAGTTGTTTAATTGCAAATGGATTTTGGATATCTCAAACGGTTTGGCCGTGGCGAGGCAACGAATTTATGGCGAGAAAAGGGAAACAGGAAATGTGTTATAACTTCTGCATACATTGATTGATGTTTATGAAACTTCAGGAATGTGTTGGTTGTAGTAGTCTGATCACATGGATGTAACTATTGTGAGTCAAAGTTATAGCGCCACCAAATGGCAGCAAGAAGTGTATCACTTTTTGAAATGTTTTGAGATCACCCTCTTATTTTTACCTGATTTGCTTCAAACTTCATCAGTGTAATGTCAATACACAGCAGATGTAGACCTATGACAGGATTTTTGATATTTGAAATATTGTTGCCATGGCAACAGGTCAAACTGTAATAATATTCTTGAGTGTTTTTGAGGCTCTTAACATGCTTCAAATTGCATGAAACTCGACACACACATCAATATTGTCAACCAGTAGACATGGACAAAGCCATAGAAATGGGCGTGGTGGAGGGGCTCAGTAGCGCCACCTTTTGACAAAAGTGGGGGGTTAGTTTTTCCTACAGTCACCAAACTCGGTACACATATTATTCTCATCAAGCCGGACAATTTTCTAATTTACATTCATTAGCTCCGACCAACAGGAAGTCAGCTATTTTGGTTTGAATGTTAATTTTTTGAAAAAACAGGCTATGAATTTTATACTACTACTCCTACAGGGTTTATCCAATTTACACCAAGCTTTTTTTAACTTGTTGCTAACACATTGAAGTTGTTTAATTGCAAACGGATTTTGGATATCTCAAACGGTTTGGCCGTGGCGAGGCAACGAATTTATGGCAAGAAAAGGGAAACAAAGTGTTATAACTTCTGCATACATTAATTGATTTTGATGAAACTTTGGCTTAGTCTTCGTTGTACAAGGCTGATCACATGGATTTGACTATTGTGATTCAAAGTCATAGCGCCACCAACTGGAAGCAGAAAATGTGTCACTTTCAGCATACATTGAGATCACCCTCTTATTTTTACCTGATTTGCTTCAAAATTCATCAGAATAATGTTAAAACTTGGCACATGTAATCCTTTGAAAATGGGCAGGGAGGAGGGGCTCTATAGCGGCACCTTGTAGTGCAGTAAATGTGGAGTGAATTTGACATAGTCCTTTGATGTTTAACCGTTTTAAGTGCCTATTGCCCGCTGTGCACAGTTGCCCTGAAGCCACCGGGGTGGCGGTGCCACCGGGCTTGGGCCCGCCATCGCTGCTCGCAGCTATATTTATTATTTTTTTATTTTTTATTTTTTTATTTTTTTTCCGTCTTCCGGGGCTTTTTGGGGGCCTTAACATGCTCAAAAACTCTTGAAAATTGGCACACACATTGGAATCCGCGGCCATTAGGACGCCGGAGAGGCTGGTACCCGGGCGTGGCAGGGGGGCTCGACAGCGCCCCCTTGAAAAAAGTCTGAAAATTTGGTCCATATATTAAACATGCTTGCACGTATTAGTATGAAACTCGGTACACATATAGACCTCATCGGGCCGAACAACTTTCGCGCTCTAAGTTAATCGCCACGCCAACAGGAAGTCAGCTATTAAGGGTTGTTTGAAAAACGCATGCTCTGGAATTTGATATACTCCTCCTAGACGATTAATCCGATCGCCACCAAACTCGGTCAGCATGAAGTCAAGACACTGATGATTAAAAATTGCCAGGGGATTTTTGATATCTCGAACGGTTTGGCCGTGGCGAGGCAACGAATTTATGGCGAGAAAAAGGAAACAGGAAATGTGTTATAACGTCTTAATACATATATTGATCTTTATGAAACTTCTCGAGTGTGTTTGTTATAGGAGTCTGATCACATGGATGTGACTATTGTGAGTCAAAGTTATAGCGCCACCAACTGGCAGCAGGAAGTGTATCACTTTTTGAAATGTTTTGAGATCACCCTCTTATTTTTACCTGATTTGCTTCAAACTTCATCAGTGTAATGTCAATACACAGCAGATGTAGACCTATGACAGGATTTTTGATATTTGAAATATTGTTGCCATGGCAACAGGTCAAACTGTAATAATATTCTTGAGTGTTTTTGAGGCTCTTAACATGCTTCAAATTGCATGAAACTCGACACACACATCAATATTGTCAACCAGTAGACATGGACAAAGCCATAGAAATGGGCGTGGTGGAGGGGCTCAGTAGCGCCACCTTTTGACAAAAGTGGGGGTTAGTTTTTCCTACAGTCACCAAACTCGGTACACATATTATTCTCATCAAGCCGGACAATTTTCTAATTTACATTCATTAGCTCCGACCAACAGGAAGTCAGCTATTTTGGTTTGAATGTTAATTTTTTGAAAAAACAGGCTATGAATTTTATACTACTACTCCTACAGGGTTTATCCAATTTACACCAAGCTTTTTTTAACTTGTTGCAAACACATTGAAGTTGTTTAATTGCAAACGGATTTTGGATATCTCAAACGGTTTGGCCGTGGCGAGGCAACGAATTTATGGCGAGAAAAGGGAAACAGGAAATGTGTTATAACTTCTGCATACATTGATTGATGTTTATGAAACTTCAGGAGTGTGTTGGTTGTAGTAGTCTGATCACATGGATGTAACTATTGTGAGTCAAAGTTATAGCGCCACCAAATGGCAGCAAGAAGTGTATCACTTTTAAAATGCTTTGAGATCACCCTCTTATTTTTACCTGATTTGCTTCAAACTTCATCAGTGTAATGTCAATACACAGCAGATGTAGACCTATGACAGGATTTTTGATATTTGAAATATTGTTGCCATGGCAACAGGTCAAACTGTAATAATATTCTTGAGTGTTTTTGAGGCTCTTAACATGCTTCAAATTGCATGAAACTCGACACACACATCAATATTGTCAACCAGTAGACATGGACAAAGCCATAGAAATGGGCGTGGTGGAGGGGCTCAGTAGCGCCACCTTTTGACAAAAGTGGGGGTTAGTTTTTCCTACAGTCACCAAACTCGGTACACATATTATTCTCATCAAGCCGGACAATTTTCTAATTTACATTCATTAGCTCCGACCAACAGGAAGTCAGCTATTTTGGTTTGAATGTTAATTTTTTGAAAAAACAGGCTATGAATTTTATACTACTACTCCTACAGGGTTTATCCAATTTACACCAAGCTTTTTTTAACTTGTTGCTAACACATTGAAGTTGTTTAATTGCAAACGGATTTTGGATATCTCAAACGGTTTGGCCGTGGCGAGGCAACGAATTTATGGCAAGAAAAGGGAAACAAAGTGTTATAACTTCTGCATACATTAATTGATTTTGATGAAACTTTGGCTTAGTCTTCGTTGTACAAGGCTGATCACATGGATTTGACTATTGTGATTCAAAGTCATAGCGCCACCAACTGGAAGCAGAAAATGTGTCACTTTCAGCATACATTGAGATCACCCTCTTATTTTTACCTGATTTGCTTCAAAATTCATCAGAATAATGTTAAAACTTGGCACATGTAATCCTTTGAAAATGGGCAGGGAGGAGGGGCTCTATAGCGGCACCTTGTAGTGCAGTAAATGTGGAGTGAATTTGACATAGTCCTTTGATGTTTAACCGTTTTAAGTGCCTATTGCCCGCTGTGCACAGTTGCCCTGAAGCCACCGGGGTGGCGGTGCCACCGGGCTTGGGCCCGCCATCGCTGCTCGCAGCTATATTTATTTATTTATTTATTTATTTATTTATTTATTTATTTTTTTTTTTTTCCGTCTTCCGGGGCTTTTTGGGGGCCTTAACATGCTCAAAAACTCTTGAAAATTGGCACACACATTGGAATCCGCGGCCATTAGGACGCCGGAGAGGCTGGTCCCCGGGCGTGGCAGGGGGGCTCGACAGCGCCCCCTTGAAAAAAGTCTGAAAATTTGGTCCATATATTAAACATGCTTGCACGTATTAGTATGAAACTCGGTACACATATAGACCTCATCGGGCCGAACAACTTTCGCGCTCTAAGTTAATCGCCACGCCAACAGGAAGTCAGCTATTAAGGGTTGTTTGAAAAACGCATGCTCTGGAATTTGATATACTCCTCCTAGACGATTAATCCGATCGCCACCAAACTCGGTCAGCATGAAGTCAAGACACTGATGATTAAAAATTGCCAGGGGATTTTTGATATCTCGAACGGTTTGGCCGTGGCGAGGCAACGAATTTATGGCGAGAAAAAGGAAACAGGAAATGTGTTATAACGTCTTAATACATATGTTGATCTTTATGAAACTTCACGAGTGTGTTCGTTATAGGAGTCTGATCACATGGATGTGACTATTGTGAGTCAAAGTTATAGCGCCACCAACTGGCAGCAGGAAGTGTATCACTTTTTGAAATGTTTTGAGATCACCCTCTTATTTTTACCTGATTTGCTTCAAACTTCATCAGTGTAATGTCAATACACAGCAGATGTAGACCTATGACAGGATTTTTGATATTTGAAATATTGTTGCCATGGCAACAGGTCAAACTGTAATAATATTCTTGAGTGTTTTTGAGGCTCTTAACATGCTTCAAATTGCATGAAACTCGACACACACATCAATATTGTCAACCAGTAGACATGGACAAAGCCATAGAAATGGGCGTGGTGGAGGGGCTCAGTAGCGCCACCTTTTGACAAAAGTGGGGGGGTTAGTTTTTCCTACAGTCACCAAACTCGGTACACATATTATTCTCATCAAGCCGGACAATTTTCTAATTTACATTCATTAGCTCCGACCAACAGGAAGTCAGCTATTTTGGTTTGAATGTTAATTTTTTGAAAAAACAGGCTATGAATTTTATACTACTACTCCTACAGGGTTTATCCAATTTACACCAAGCTTTTTTAACTTGTTGCTAACACATTGAAGTTGTTTAATTGCAAACGGATTTTGGATATCTCAAACGGTTTGGCCGTGGCGAGGCAACGAATTTATGGCAAGAAAAGGGAAACAAAGTGTTATAACTTCTGCATACATTAATTGATTTTGATGAAACTTTGGCTTAGTCTTCGTTGTACAAGGCTGATCACATGGATTTGACTATTGTGATTCAAAGTCATAGCGCCACCAACTGGAAGCAGAAAATGTGTCACTTTCAGCATACATTGAGATCACCCTCTTATTTTTACCTGATTTGCTTCAAAATTCATCAGAATAATGTTAAAACTTGGCACATGTAATCCTTTGAAAATGGGCAGGGAGGAGGGGCTCTATAACGGCACCTTGTAGTGCAGTAAATGTGGAGTGAATTTGACATAGTCCTTTGATGTTTAACCGTTTTAAGTGCCTATTGCCCGCTGTGCACAGTTGCCCTGAAGCCACCGGGGTGGCGGTGCCACCGGGCTTGGGCCCGCCATCGCTGCTCGCAGCTATATATTTTTTTTTTTTTTTCCGTCTTCCGGGGCTTTTTGGGGGCCTTAACATGCTCAAAAACTCTTGAAAATTGGCACACACATTGGAATCCGCGGCCATTAGGACGCCGGAGAGGCTGGTACCCGGGCGTGGCAGGGGGGCTCGACAGCGCCCCCTTGAAAAAAGTCTGAAAATTTGGTCCATATATTAAACATGCTTGCACGTATTAGTATGAAACTCGGTACACATATAGACCTCATCGGGCCGAACAACTTTCGCGCTCTAAGTTAATCGCCACGCCAACAGGAAGTCAGCTATTAAGGGTTGTTTGAAAAACGCATGCTCTGGAATTTGATATACTCCTCCTAGACGATTAATCCGATCGCCACCAAACTCGGTCAGCATGAAGTCAAGACACTGATGATTAAAAATTGCCAGGGGATTTTTGATATCTCGAACGGTTTGGCCGTGGCGAGGCAACGAATTTATGGCGAGAAAAAGGAAACAGGAAATGTGTTATAACGTCTTAATACATATATTGATCTTTATGAAACTTCACGAGTGTGTTCGTTATAGGAGTCTGATCACATGGATGTGACTATTGTGAGTCAAAGTTATAGCGCCACCAACTGGCAGCAGGAAGTGTATGACTTTTTGAAATGTTTTGAGATCACCCTCTTATTTTTACCTGATTTGCTTCAAACTTCATCAGTGTAATGTCAATACACAGCAGATGTAGACCTATGACAGGATTTTTGATATTTGAAATATTGTTGCCATGGCAACAGGTCAAACTGTAATAATATTCTTGAGTGTTTTTGAGGCTCTTAACATGCTTCAAATTGCATGAAACTCGACACACACATCAATATTGTCAACCAGTAGACATGGACAAAGCCATAGAAATGGGCGTGGTGGAGGGGCTCAGTAGCGCCACCTTTTGACAAAAGTGGGGGTTAGTTTTTCCTACAGTCACCAAACTCGGTACACATATTATTCTCATCAAGCCGGACAATTTTCTAATTTACATTCATTAGCTCCGACCAACAGGAAGTCAGCTATTTTGGTTTGAATGTTAATTTTTTGAAAAAACAGGCTATGAATTTTATACTACTACTCCTACAGGGTTTATCCAATTTACACCAAGCTTTTTTTAACTTGTTGCGAACACATTGAAGTTGTTTAATTGCAAACGGATTTTGGATATCTCAAACGGTTTGGCCGTGGCGAGGCAACGAATTTATGGCGAGAAAAGGGAAACAGGAAATGTGTTATAACTTCTGCATACATTGATTGATGTTTATGAAACTTCAGGAGTGTGTTGGTTGTAGTAGTCTGATCACATGGATGTAACTATTGTGAGTCAAAGTTATAGCGCCACCAAATGGCAGCAAGAAGTGTATCACTTTTAAAATGCTTTGAGATCACCCTCTTATTTTTACCTGATTTGCTTCAAACTTCATCAGTGTAATGTCAATACACAGCAGATGTAGACCTATGACAGGATTTTTGATATTTGAAATATTGTTGCCATGGCAACAGGTCAAACTGTAATAATATTCTTGAGTGTTTTTGAGGCTCTTAACATGCTTCAAATTGCATGAAACTCGACACACACATCAATATTGTCAACCAGTAGACATGGACAAAGCCATAGAAATGGGCGTGGTGGAGGGGCTCAGTAGCGCCACCTTTTGACAAACGTGGGGGTTAGTTTTTCCTACAGTCACCAAACTCGGTACACATATTATTCTCATCAAGCCGGACAATTTTCTAATTTACATTCATTAGCCCCGACCAACAGGAAGTCAGCTATTTTGGTTTGAATGTTAATTTTTTGAAAAAACAGGCTATGAATTTTATACTACTACTCCTACAGGGTTTATCCAATTTACACCAAGCTTTTTTTAACTTGTTGCTAACACATTGAAGTTGTTTAATTGCAAATGGATTTTGGATATCTCAAACGGTTTGGCCGTGGCGAGGCAACGAATTTATGGCAAGAAAAGGGAAACAAAGTGTTATAACTTCTGCATACATTAATTGATTTTGATGAAACTTTGGCTTAGTCTTCGTTGTACAAGGCTGATCACATGGATTTGACTATTGTGATTCAAAGTCATAGCGCCACCAACTGGAAGCAGAAAATGTGTCACTTTCAGCATACATTGAGATCACCCTCTTATTTTTACCTGATTTGCTTCAAAATTCATCAGAATAATGTTAAAACTTGGCACATGTAATCCTTTGAAAATGGGCAGGGAGGAGGGGCTCTATAACGGCACCTTGTAGTGCAGTAAATGTGGAGTGAATTTGACATAGTCCTTTGATGTTTAACCGTTTTAAGTGCCAATTGCCCGCTGTGCACAGTTGCCCTGAAGCCACCGGGGTGGCGGTGCCACCGGGCTTGGGCCCGCCATCGCTGCTCGCAGCTATATTTATTATTATTATTTTTTTTTATTTATTTTTTTTTCCGTCTTCCGGGGCTTTTTGGGAGCCTTAACATGCTCAAAAACTCTTGAAAATTGGCACACACATTGGAATCCGCGGCCATTAGGACGCCGGAGAGGCTGGTACCCGGGCGTGGCAGGGGGGCTCAACAGCGCCCCCTTGAAAAAAGTCTGAAAATTTGGTCCATATATTAAACACGCTTGCACGTATTAGTATGAAACTCAGTACACATATAGACCTCATCGGGCCGAACAACTTTCGTGCTCTAAGTTAAACGCCACGCCAACAGGAAGTCAGCTATTAAGGGTTGTTTGAAAAACGCATGCTCTGGAATTTGATATACTCCTCCTAGACGATTAATCCGATCGCCACCAAACTCGGTCAGCATGAAGTCAAGACACTGAAGATTAAAAATTGCCAGGGGATTTTTGATATCTCGAACGGTTTGGCCGTGGCGAGGCAACGAATTTATGGCGAGAAAAAGGAAACAGGAAATGTGTTATAACGTCTGCATACATATATTGATCTTTATGAAACTTCACGAGTGTGTTCGTTATAGGAGTCTGATCACATGGATGTGACTATTGTGAGTCAAAGTTATAGCGCCACCAACTGGCAGCAGGAAGTGTATCACTTTTTGAAATGTTTTGAGATCACCCTCTTATTTTTACCTGATTTGCTTCAAACTTCATCAGTGTAATGTCAATACACAGCAGATGTAGACCTATGACAGGATTTTTGATATTTGAAATATTGTTGCCATGGCAACAGGTCAAACTGTAATAATATTCTTGAGTGTTTTTGAGGCTCTTAACATGCTTCAAATTGCATGAAACTCGACACACACATCAATATTTTCATCCAGTAGACATGGACAAAGCCATAGAAATTGGCGTGGTGGAGGGGCTCAGTAGCGCCACCTTTTGACAAAAGTGGGGGTTAGTTTTTCCTACAGTCACCAAACTCGGTACACATATTGTTCTCATCAAGCCGGACAATTTTCTAATTTACATTCATTAGCTCCGACCAACAGGAAGTCAGCTATTTTGGTTTGAATGTTAATTTTTTGAAAAAACAGGCTATGAATTTTATACTACTACTCCTACAGGGTTTATCCAATTTACACCAAGCTTTTTTTAACTTGTTGCGAACACATTGAAGTTGTTTAATTGCAAATGGATTTTGGATATCTCAAACGGTTTGGCCGTGGCGAGGCAACGAATTTATGGCGAGAAAAGGGAAACAGGAAATGTGTTATAACTTCTGCATACATTGATTGATGTTTATGAAACTTCAGGAATGTGTTGGTTGTAGTAGTCTGATCACATGGATGTAACTATTGTGAGTCAAAGTTATAGCGCCACCAAATGGCAGCAAGAAGTGTATCACTTTTTGAAATGTTTTGAGATCACCCTCTTATTTTTACCTGATTTGCTTCAAACTTCATCAGTGTAATGTCAATACACAGCAGATGTAGACCTATGACAGGATTTTTGATATTTGAAATATTGTTGCCATGGCAACAGGTCAAACTGTAATAATATTCTTGAGTGTTTTTGAGGCTCTTAACATGCTTCAAATTGCATGAAACTCGACACACACATCAATATTGTCAACCAGTAGACATGGACAAAGCCATAGAAATGGGCGTGGTGGAGGGGCTCAGTAGCGCCACCTTTTGACAAAAGTGGGGGGTTAGTTTTTCCTACAGTCACCAAACTCGGTACACATATTATTCTCATCAAGCCGGACAATTTTCTAATTTACATTCATTAGCTCCGACCAACAGGAAGTCAGCTATTTTGGTTTGAATGTTAATTTTTTGAAAAAACAGGCTATGAATTTTATACTACTACTCCTACAGGGTTTATCCAATTTACACCAAGCTTTTTTAACTTGTTGCTAACACATTGAAGTTGTTTAATTGCAAACGGATTTTGGATATCTCAAACGGTTTGGCCGTGGCGAGGCAACGAATTTATGGCAAGAAAAGGGAAACAAAGTGTTATAACTTCTGCATACATTAATTGATTTTGATGAAACTTTGGCTTAGTCTTCGTTGTACAAGGCTGATCACATGGATTTGACTATTGTGATTCAAAGTCATAGCGCCACCAACTGGAAGCAGAAAATGTGTCACTTTCAGCATACATTGAGATCACCCTCTTATTTTTACCTGATTTGCTTCAAAATTCATCAGAATAATGTTAAAACTTGGCACATGTAATCCTTTGAAAATGGGCAGGGAGGAGGGGCTCTATAGCGGCACCTTGTAGTGCAGTAAATGTGGAGTGAATTTGACATAGTCCTTTGATGTTTAACCGTTTTAAGTGCCTATTGCCCGCTGTGCACAGTTGCCCTGAAGCCACCGGGGTGGCGGTGCCACCGGGCTTGGGCCCGCCATCGCTGCTCGCAGCTATATTTATTTATTTATTTATTATTATTATTTTTTTTTTTTTCCGTCTTCCGGGGCTTTTTGGGGGCCTTAACATGCTCAAAAACTCTTGAAAATTGGCACACACATTGGAATCCGCGGCCATTAGGACGCCGGAGAGGCTGGTACCCGGGCGTGGCAGGGGGGCTCGACAGCGCCCCCTTGAAAAAAGTCTGAAAATTTGGTCCATATATTAAACATGCTTGCACGTATTAGTATGAAACTCGGTACACATATAGACCTCATCGGGCCGAACAACTTTCGCGCTCTAAGTTAATCGCCACGCCAACAGGAAGTCAGCTATTAAGGGTTGTTTGAAAAACGCATGCTCTGGAATTTGATATACTCCTCCTAGACGATTAATCCGATCGCCACCAAACTCGGTCAGCATGAAGTCAAGACACTGATGATTAAAAATTGCCAAGGGATTTTTGATATCTCGAACGGTTTGGCCGTGGCGAGGCAACGAATTTATGGCGAGAAAAAGGAAACAGGAAATGTGTTATAACGTCTTAATACATATATTGATCTTTATGAAACTTCACGAGTGTGTTCGTTATAGGAGTCTGATCACATGGATGTGACTATTGTGAGTCAAAGTTATAGCGCCACCAACTGGCAGCAGGAAGTGTATGACTTTTTGAAATGTTTTGAGATCACCCTCTTATTTTTACCTGATTTGCTTCAAACTTCATCAGTGTAATGTCAATACACAGCAGATGTAGACCTATGACAGGATTTTTGATATTTGAAATATTGTTGCCATGGCAACAGGTCAAACTGTAATAATTTTCTTGAGTGTTTTTGAGGCTCTTAACATGCTTCAAATTGCATGAAACTCGACACACACATCAATATTGTCAACCAGTAGACATGGACAAAGCCATAGAAATGGGCGTGGTGGAGGGGCTCAGTAGCGCCACCTTTTGACAAAAGTGGGGGGGTTAGTTTTTCCTACAGTCACCAAACTCGGTACACATATTATTCTCATCAAGCCGGACAATTTTCTAATTTACATTCATTAGCTCCGACCAACAGGAAGTCAGCTATTTTGGTTTGAATGTTAATTTTTTGAAAAAACAGGCTATGAATTTTATACTACTACTCCTACAGGGTTTATCCAATTTACTCCAAGCTTTTTTTAACTTGTTGCGAACACATTGAAGTTGTTTAATTGCAAACGGATTTTGGATATCTCAAACGGTTTGGCCGTGGCGAGGCAACGAATTTATGACGAGAAAAGGGAAACAGGAAATGTGTTATAACTTCTGCATACATTGATTGATGTTTATGAAGCTTCAGGAGTGCTTTGGTTGTAGTAGTCTGATCACATGGATGTAACTATTGTGAGTCAAAGTTATAGCGCCACCAAATGGCAGCAAGAAGTGTATCACTTTTAAAATGCTTTGAGATCACCCTCTTATTTTTACCTGATTTGCTTCAAACTTCATCAGTGTAATGTCAATACACAGCAGATGTAGACCTATGACAGGATTTTTGATATTTGAAATATTGTTGCCATGGCAACAGGTCAAACTGTAATAATTTTCTTGAGTGTTTTTGAGGCTCTTAACATGCTTCAAATTGCATGAAACTCGACACACACATCAATATTGTCAACCAGTAGACATGGACAAAGCCATAGAAATGGGCGTGGTGGAGGGGCTCAGTAGCGCCACCTTTTGACAAAAGTGGGGGGGTTAGTTTTTCCTACAGTCACCAAACTCGGTACACATATTATTCTCATCAAGCCGGACAATTTTCTAATTTACATTCATTAGCTCCGACCAACAGGAAGTAAGCTATTTTGGTTTGAATGTTAATTTTTTGAAAAAACAGGCTATGAATTTTATACTACTACTCCTACAGGGTTTATCCAATTTACTCCAAGCTTTTTTTAACTTGTTGCGAACACATTGAAGTTGTTTAATTGCAAACGGATTTTGGATATCTCAAACGGTTTGGCCGTGGCGAGGCAACGAATTTATGACGAGAAAAGGGAAACAGGAAATGTGTTATAACTTCTGCATACATTGATTGATGTTTATGAAGCTTCAGGAGTGTGTTGGTTGTAGTAGTCTGATCACATGGATGTAACTATTGTGAGTCAAAGTTATAGCGCCACCAAATGGCAGCAAGAAGTGTATCACTTTTAAAATGCTTTGAGATCACCCTCTTATTTTTACCTGATTTGCTTCAAACTTCATCAGTGTAATGTCAATACACAGCAGATGTAGACCTATGACAGGATTTTTGATATTTGAAATATTGTTGCCATGGCAACAGGTCAAACTGTAATAATATTCTTGAGTGTTTTTGAGGCTCTTAACATGCTTCAAATTGCATGAAACTCGACACACACATCAATATTGTCAACCAGTAGACATGGACAAAGCCATAGAAATGGGCGTGGTGGAGGGGCTCAGTAGCGCCACCTTTTGACAAAAGTGGGGGTTAGTTTTTCCTACAGTCACCAAACTCGGTACACATATTATTCTCATCAAGCCGGACAATTTTCTAATTTACATTCATTAGCTCCGACCAACAGGAAGTCAGCTATTTTGGTTTGAATGTTAATTTTTTGAAAAAACAGGCTATGAATTTTATACTACTACTCCTACAGGGTTTATCCAATTTACACCAAGCTTTTTTTAACTTGTTGCTAACACATTGAAGTTGTTTAATTGCAAACGGATTTTAGATATCTCAAACGGTTTGGCCGTAGCGAGGCAACGAATTTATGGCAAGAAAAGGGAAACAAAGTGTTATAACTTCTGCATACATTAATTGATTTTGATGAAACTTTGGCTTAGTCTTCGTTGTACAAGGCTGATCACATGGATTTGAGTATTGTGATTCAAAGTCATAGCGCCACCAACTGGAAGCAGAAAATGTGTCACTTTCAGCATACATTGAGATCACCCTCTTATTTTTACCTGATTTGCTTCAAAATTCATCAGAATAATGTTAAAACTTGGCACATGTAATCCTTTGAAAATGGGCAGGGAGGAGGGGCTCTATAACGGCACCTTGAAGTGCAGTAAATGTGGAGTGAATTTGACATAGTCCTTTGATGTTTAACCGTTTTAAGTGCCTATTGCCCGCTGTGCACAGTTGCCCTGAAGCCACCGGGGTGGCGGTGCCACCGGGCTTGGGCCCGCCATCGCTGCTCGCAGCTATATTTAGGGCCCAAGCAAAAATTCGCGCAGGGCCCTCTTGTTCTTCTAAGGATTATTATTATTAGGGCCCAAGCGAAAATTCGCGCAGGGCCCTCTTGTTCTTCTAAGGATTATTATTAGGGCCCAAGCGAAAATTCGCGCAGGGCCCTCTTGTTCTTCTAAGGATTATTATTATTTTTTTTTTTTTATTTTTTTTTTTTCCGTCTTCCGGGGCTTTTTGGGGGCCTTAACATGCTCAAAAACTCTTGAAAATTGGCACACACATTGGAATCCGCGGCCATTAGGACGCCGGAGAGGCTGGTACCCGGGCGTGGCAGGGGGGCTCGACAGCGCCCCCTTGAAAAAAGTCTGAAAATTTGGTCCATATATTAAACATGCTTGCACGTATTAGTATGAAACTCGGTACACATATAGACCTCATCGGGCCGAACAACTTTCGCGCTCTAAGTTAATCGCCACGCCAACAGGAAGTCAGCTATTAAGGGTTGTTTGAAAAACGCATGCTCTGGAATTTGATATACTCCTCCTAGACGATTAATCCGATCGCCACCAAACTCGGTCAGCATGAAGTCAAGACACTGATGATTAAAAATTGCCAGGGGATTTTTGATATCTCGAACGGTTTGGCCGTGGCGAGGCAACGAATTTATGGCGAGAAAAAGGAAACAGGAAATGTGTTATAACGTCTTAATACATATATTGATCTTTATGAAACTTCACGAGTGTGTTCGTTATAGGAGTCTGATCACATGGATGTGACTATTGTGAGTCAAAGTTATAGCGCCACCAACTGGCAGCAGGAAGTGTATCACTTTTTGAAATGTTTTGAGATCACCCTCTTATTTTTACCTGATTTGCTTCAAACTTCATCAGTGTAATGTCAATACACAGCAGATGTAGACCTATGACAGGATTTTTGATATTTGAAATATTGCTGCCATGGCAACAGGTCAAACTGTAATAATATTCTTGAGTGTTTTTGAGGCTCTTAACATGCTTCAAATTGCATGAAACTCGACACACACATCAATATTGTCAACCAGTAGACATGGACAAAGCCATAGAAATGGGCGTGGTGGAGGGGCTCAGTAGCGCCACCTTTTGACAAAAGTGGGGGTTAGTTTTTCCTACAGTCACCAAACTCGGTACACATATTATTCTCATCAAGCCGGACAATTTTCTAATTTACATTCATTAGCTCCGACCAACAGGAAGTCTGCTATTTTGGTTTGAATGTTAATTTTTTGAAAAAACAGGCTATGAATTTTATACTACTACTCCTACAGGGTTTATCCAATTTACACCAAGCTTTTTTTAACTTGTTGCGAACACATTGAAGTTGTTTAATTGCAAACGGATTTTGGATATCTCAAACGGTTTGGCCGTGGCGAGGCAACGAATTTATGGCGAGAAAAGGGAAACAGGAAATGTGTTATAACTTCTGCATACATTGATTGATGTTTATGAAACTTCAGGAGTGTGTTGGTTGTAGTAGTCTGATCACATGGATGTAACTATTGTGAGTCAAAGTTATAGCGCCACCAAATGGCAGCAAGAAGTGTATCACTTTTAAAATGCTTTGAGATCACCCTCTTATTTTTACCTGATTTGCTTCAAACTTCATCAGTGTAATGTCAATACACAGCAGATGTAGACCTATGACAGGATTTTTGATATTTGAAATATCGTTGCCATGGCGACAGGTCAAACTGTAATAATATTCTTGAGTGTTTTTGAGGCTCTTAACATGCTTCAATTTGCATGAAACTCGACACACACATCAATATTGTCAACCAGTAGACATGGACAAAGCCATAGAAATGGGCGTGGTGGAGGGGCTCAGTAGCGCCACCTTTTGACAAAAGTGGGGGGTTTAGTTTTTACTACAGTCACCAAACTCGGTACATATATTGATCTCATCAAGCCGGACAATTTTCTAATTTACATTCATTAGCTCCGACCAACAGGAAGTCGGCTATTTTTGTTTGAATGTTAATTTTTTGAAAAAACAGGCTATGAATTTTATACTACTACTCCTACAGGGTTTATCCAATTTACACCAAGCTTTTTTTAACTTGTTGCTAACACATTGAAGTTGTTTAATTGCAAACGGATTTTGGATATCTCAAACAGTTTGGCCGTGGCGAGGCAACGAATTTATGGCAAGAAAAGGGAAACAAAGTGTTATAACTTCTGCATACATTAATTGATTTTGATGAAACTTTGGCTTAGTCTTCGTTGTACAAGGCTGATCACATGGATTTGACTATTGTGATTCAAAGTCATAGCGCCACCAACTGGAAGCAGAAAATGTGTCACTTTCAGCATACATTGAGATCACCCTCTTATTTTTACCTGATTTGCTTCAAAATTCATCAGAATAATGTTAAAACTTGGCACATGTAATCCTTTGAAAATGGGCAGGGAGGAGGGGCTCTATAGCGGCACCTTGTAGTGCAGTAAATGTGGAGTGAATTTGACATAGTCCTTTGATGTTTAACCGTTTTAAGTGCCTATTGCCCGCCGTGCACAGTTGCCCTGAAGCCACCGGGGTGGCGGTGCCACCGGGCTTGGGCCCGCCATCGCTGCTCGCAGCTATATTTATTATTATTATTTTTTTTTTTTTTTTTTTTTTTTCGTCTTCCGGGGCTTTTTGGGGGCCTTAACATGCTCAAAAACTCTTGAAAATTGGCACACACATTGGAATCCGCGGCCATTAGGACGCCGGAGAGGCTGGTACCCGGGCGTGGCAGGGGGGCTCGACAGCGCCCCCTTGAAAAAAGTCTGAAAATTTGGTCCATATATTAAACATGCTTGCACGTATTAGTATGAAACTCGGTACACATATAGACCTCATCGGGCCGAACAACTTTCGCGCTCTAAGTTAATCGCCACGCCAACAGGAAGTCAGCTATTAAGGGTTGTTTGAAAAACGCATGCTCTGGAATTTGATATACTTCTCCTAGACGATTAATCCGATCGCCACCAAACTCGGTCAGCATGAAGTCAAGACACTGATGATTAAAAATTGCCAGGGGATTTTTGATATCTCGAACGGTTTGGCCGTGGCGAGGCAACGAATTTATGGCGAGAAAAAGGAAACAGGAAATGTGTTATAACGTCTTAATACATATATTGATCTTTATGAAACTTCACGAGTGTGTTCGTTATAGGAGTCTGATCACATGGATGTGACTATTGTGAGTCAAAGTTATAGCGCCACCAACTGGCAGCAGGAAGTGTATGACTTTTTGAAATGTTTTGAGATCACCCTCTTATTTTTACCTGATTTGCTTCAAACTTCATCAGTGTAATGTCAATACACAGCAGATGTAGACCTATGACAGGATTTTTGATATTTGAAATATTGTTGCCATGGCAACAGGTCAAACTGTAATAATATTCTTGAGTGTTTTTGAGGCTCTTAACATGCTTCAAATTGCATGAAACTAGACACACACATCAATATTGTCAACCAGTACACATGGACAAAGCCATAGAAATGGGCGTGGTGGAGGGGCTCAGTAGCGCCACCTTTTGACAAAAGTGGGGGTTAGTTTTTCCTACAGTCACCAAACTCGGTACACATATTGTTCTCATCAAGCCGGACAATTTTCTAATTTACATTCATTAGCTCCGACCAACAGGAAGTCAGCTATTTTGGTTTGAATGTTAATTTTTTGAAAAAACAGGCTATGAATTTTATACTACTACTCCTACAGGGTTTATCCAATTTACACCAAGCTTTATTTAACTTGTTGCGAAAACATTGAAGTTGTTTAATTGCAAACGGATTTTGGATATCTCAAACGGTTTGGCCGTGGCGAGGCAACGAATTTATGGCGAGAAAAGGGAAACAGGAAATGTGTTATAACTTCTGCATACATTGATTGATGTTTATGAAACTTCAGGAGTGTGTTGGTTGTAGTAGTCTGATCACATGGATGTAACTATTGTGAGTCAAAGTTATAGCGCCACCAAATGGCAGCAAGAAGTGTATCACTTTGAAAATGCTTTGAGATCACCCTCTTATTTTTACCTGATTTGCTTCAAACTTCATCAGTGTAATGTCAATACACAGCAGATGTAGACCTATGACAGGATTTTTGATATTTGAAATATTGTTGCCATGGCAACAGGTCAAACTGTAATAATTTTCTTGAGTGTTTTTGAGGCTCTTAACATGCTTCAAATTGCATGAAACTCGACACACACATCAATATTGTCAACCAGTAGACATGGACAAAGCCATAGAAATGGGCGTGGTGGAGGGGCTCAGTAGCGCCACCTTTTGACAAAAGTGGGGGGGTTAGTTTTTCCTACAGTCACCAAACTCGGTACACATATTATTCTCATCAAGCCGGACAATTTTCTAATTTACATTCATTAGCTCCGACCAACAGGAAGTCAGCTATTTTGGTTTGAATGTTAATTTTTTGAAAAAACAGGCTATGAATTTTATACTACTACTCCTACAGGGTTTATCCAATTTACTCCAAGCTTTTTTTAACTTGTTGCGAACACATTGAAGTTGTTTAATTGCAAACGGATTTTGGATATCTCAAACGGTTTGGCCGTGGCGAGGCAACGAATTTATGACGAGAAAAGGGAAACAGGAAATGTGTTATAACTTCTGCATACATTGATTGATGTTTATGAAGCTTCAGGAGTGTGTTGGTTGTAGTAGTCTGATCACATGGATGTAACTATTGTGAGTCAAAGTTATAGCGCCACCAAATGGCAGCAAGAAGTGTATCACTTTTAAAATGCTTTGAGATCACCCTCTTATTTTTACCTGATTTGCTTCAAACTTCATCAGTGTAATGTCAATACACAGCAGATGTAGACCTATGACAGGATTTTTGATATTTGATATATTGTTGCCATGGCAACAGGTCAAACTGTAATAATTTTCTTGAGTGTTTTTGAGGCTCTTAACATGCTTCAAATTGCATGAAACTCGACACACACATCAATATTGTCAACCAGTAGACATGGACAAAGCCATAGAAATGGGCGTGGTGGAGGGGCTCAGTAGCGCCACCTTTTGACAAAAGTGGGGGGGTTAGTTTTTCCTACAGTCACCAAACTCGGTACACATATTATTCTCATCAAGCCGGACAATTTTCTAATTTACATTCATTAGCTCCGACCAACAGGAAGTAAGCTATTTTGGTTTGAATGTTAATTTTTTGAAAAAACAGGCTATGAATTTTATACTACTACTCCTACAGGGTTTATCCAATTTACTCCAAGCTTTTTTTAACTTGTTGCGAACACATTGAAGTTGTTTAATTGCAAACGGATTTTGGATATCTCAAACGGTTTGGCCGTGGCGAGGCAACGAATTTATGACGAGAAAAGGGAAACAGGAAATGTGTTATAACTTCTGCATACATTGATTGATGTTTATGAAGCTTCAGGAGTGTGTTGGTTGTAGTAGTCTGATCACATGGATGTAACTATTGTGAGTCAAAGTTATAGCGCCACCAAATGGCAGCAAGAAGTGTATCACTTTTAAAATGCTTTGCGATCACCCTCTTATTTTTACCTGATTTGCTTCAAACTTCATCAGTGTAATGTCAATACACAGCAGATGTAGACCTATGACAGGATTTTTGATATTTGAAATATTGTTGCCATGGCAACAGGTCAAACTGTAATAATATTCTTGAGTGTTTTTGAGGCTCTTAACATGCTTCAAATTGCATGAAACTCGACACACACATCAATATTGTCAACCAGTAGACATGGACAAAGCCATAGAAATGGGCGTGGTGGAGGGGCTCAGTAGCGCCACCTTTTGACAAAAGTGGGGGTTCGTTTTTCCTACAGTCACCAAACTCGGTACACATATTATTCTCATCAAGCCGGACAATTTTCTAATTTACATTCATTAGCTCCGACCAACAGGAAGTCAGCTATTTTGGTTTGAATGTTAATTTTTTGAAAAAACAGGCTATGAATTTTATACTACTACTCCTACAGGGTTTATCCAATTTACACCAAGCTTTTTTTAACTTGTTGCTAACACATTGAAGTTGTTTAATTGCAAACGGATTTTAGATATCTCAAACGGTTTGGCCGTAGCGAGGCAACGAATTTATGGCAAGAAAAGGGAAACAAAGTGTTATAACTTCTGCATACATTAATTGATTTTGATGAAACTTTGGCTTAGTCTTCGTTGTACAAGGCTGATCACATGGATTTGACTATTGTGATTCAAAGTCATAGCGCCACCAACTGGAAGCAGAAAATGTGTCACTTTCAGCATACATTGAGATCACCCTCTTATTTTTACCTGATTTGCTTCAAAATTCATCAGAATAATGTTAAAACTTGGCACATGTAATCCTTTGAAAATGGGCAGGGAGGAGGGGCTCTATAACGGCACCTTGAAGTGCAGTAAATGTGGAGTGAATTTGACATAGTCCTTTGATGTTTAACCGTTTTAAGTGCCTATTGCCCGCTGTGCACAGTTGCCCTGAAGCCACCGGGGTGGCGGTGCCACCGGGCTTGGGCCCGCCATCGCTGCTCGCAGCTATATTTAGGGCCCAAGCAAAAATTCGCGCAGGGCCCTCTTGTTCTTCTAAGGATTATTATTATTAGGGCCCAAGCGAAAATTCGCGCAGGGCCCTCTTGTTCTTCTAAGGATTATTATTAGGGCCCAAGCGAAAATTCGCGCAGGGCCCTCTTGTTCTTCTAAGGATTATTATTATTATTATTTTTTTTTCCGTCTTCCGGGGCTTTTTGGGGGCCTTAACATGCTCAAAAACTCTTGAAAATTGGCACACACATTGGAATCCGCGGCCATTAGGACGCCGGAGAGGCTGGTACCCGGGCGTGGCAGGGGGGCTCGACAGCGCCCCCTTGAAAAAAGTCTGAAAATTTGGTCCATATATTAAACATGCTTGCACGTATTAGTATGAAACTCGGTACACATATAGACCTCATCGGGCCGAACAACTTTCGCACTCTAAGTTAATCGCCACGCCAACAGGAAGTCAGCTATTAAGGGTTGTTTGAAAAACGCATGCTCTGGAATTTGATATACTCCTCCTAGACGATTAATCTGATCGCCACCAAACTCGGTCAGCATGAAGTCAAGACACTGATGATTAAAAATTGCCAGGGGATTTTTGATATCTCGAACGGTTTGGCCGTGGCGAGGCAACGAATTTATGGCGAGAAAAAGGAAACAGGAAATGTGTTATAACGTCTTAATACATATATTGATCTTTATGAAACTTCACGAGTGTGTTCGTTATAGGAGTCTGATCACATGGATGTGACTATTGTGAGTCAAAGTTATAGCGCCACCAACTGGCAGCAAGAAGTGTATCACTTTTTGAAATGTTTTGAGATCACCCTCTTATTTTTACCTGATTTGCTTCAAACTTCATCAGTGTAATGTCAATACACAGCAGATGTAGACCTATGACAGGATTTTTGATATTTGAAATATTGTTGCCATGGCAACAGGTCAAACTGTAATAATATTCTTGAGTGTTTTTGAGGCTCTTAACATGCTTCAAATTGCATGAAACTCGACACACACATCAATATTGTCAACCAGTAGACATGGACAAAGCCATAGAAATGGGCGTGGTGGAGGGGCTCAGTAGCGCCACCTTTTGACAAAAGTGGGGGTTAGTTTTTCCTACAGTCACCAAACTCGGTACACATATTATTCTCATCAAGCCGGACAATTTTCTAATTTACATTCATTAGCTCCGACCAACAGGAAGTCAGCTATTTTGGTTTGAATGTTAATTTTTTGAAAAAACAGGCTATGAATTTTATACTACTACTCCTACAGGGTTTATCCAATTTACACCAAGCTTTTTTTAACTTGTTGCGAACACATTGAAGTTGTTTAATTGCAAACGGATTTTGGATATCTCAAACGGTTTGGCCGTGGCGAGGCAACGAATTTATGGCGAGAAAAGGGAAACAGGAAATGTGTTATAACTTCTGCATACATTGATTGATGTTTATGAAACTTCAGGAGTGTGTTGGTTGTAGTAGTCTGATCACATGGATGTAACTATTGTGAGTCAAAGTTATAGCGCCACCAAATGGCAGCAAGAAGTGTATCACTTTTAAAATGCTTTGAGATCACCCTCTTATTTTTACCTGATTTGCTTCAAACTTCATCAGTGTAATGTCAATACACAGCAGATGTAGACCTATGACAGGATTTTTGATATTTGAAATATTGTTGCCATGGCAACAGGTCAAACTGTAATAATATTCTTGAGTGTTTTTGAGGCTCTTAACATGCTTCAAATTGCATGAAACTCGACACACACATCAATATTGTCAACCAGTAGACATGGACAAAGCCATAGAAATGGGCGTGGTGGAGGGGCTCAGTAGCGCCACCTTTTGACAAAAGTGGGGGTTAGTATTACCTACAGAAACCAAACTCGGTACACATATTATTCTCATCAAGCTGGACAATTTTCTAATTTACATTCATTAGCTCCGACAAACAGGAAGTCAGCTATTTTGGTTTGAATGTTAATTTTTTGAAAAAACAGGCTATGAATTTTATACTACTACTCCTACAGGGTTTATCCAATTTACACCAAGCTTTTTTTAACTTGTTGCTAACACATTGAAGTTGTTTAATTGCAAACGGATTTTGGATATCTCAAACGGTTTGGCCGTGGCGAGGCAACGAATTTATGGCAAGAAAAGGGAAACAAAGTGTTATAACTTCTGCATACATTAATTGATTTTGATGAAACTTTGGCTTAGTCTTCGTTGTACAAGGCTGATCACATGGATTTGACTATTGTGATTCAAAGTCATAGCGCCACCAACTGGAAGCAGAAAATGTGTCACTTTCAGCATACATTGAGATCACCCTCTTATTTTTACCTGCTTTGCTTCAAAATTCATCAGAATAATGTTAAAACTTGGCACATGTAATCCTTTGAAAATGGGCAGGGAGGAGGGGCTCTATAACGGCACCTTGTAGTGCAGTAAATGTGGAGTGAATTTGACATAGTCCTTTGATGTTTAACCGTTTTAAGTGCCTATTGCCCGCCGTGCACAGTTGCCCTGAAGCCACCGGGGTGGCGGTGCCACCGGGCTTGGGCCCGCCATCGCTGCTCGCAGCTATATTTATTATTATTTTTTTTTTTTTTTTTTTTTTTTTCCGTCTTCCGGGGCTTTTTGGGGGCCTTAACATGCTCAAAAACTCTTGAAAATTGGCACACACATTGGAATCCGCGGCCATTAGGACGCCGGAGAGGCTGGTACCCGGGCGTGGCAGGGGGGCTCGACAGCGCCCCCTTGAAAAAAGTCTGAAAATTTGGTCCATATATTAAACATGCTTGCACGTATTAGTATGAAACTCGGTACACATATAGACCTCATCGGGCCGAACAACTTTCGCGCTCTAAGTTAATCGCCACGCCAACAGGAAGTCAGCTATTAAGGGTTGTTTGAAAAACGCATGCTCTGGAATTTGATATACTCCTCCTAGACGATTAATCCGATCGCCACCAAACTCGGTCAGCATGAAGTCAAGACACTGATGATTAAAAATTGCCAGGGGATTTTTGATATCTCGAACGGTTTGGCCGTGGCGAGGCAACGAATTTATGGCGAGAAAAAGGAAACAGGAAATGTGTTATAACGTCTTAATACATATATTGATCTTTATGAAACTTCACGAGTCTGTTCGTTATAGGAGTCTGATCACATGGATGTGACTATTGTGAGTCAAAGTTATAGCGCCACCAACTGGCAGCAGGAAGTGTATCACTTTTTGAAATGTTTTGAGATCACCCTCTTATTTTTACCTGATTTGCTTCAAACTTCATCAGTGTAATGTCAATACACAGCAGATGTAGACCTATGACAGGATTTTTGATATTTGAAATATTGTTGCCATGGCAACAGGTCAAACTGTAATAATATTCTTGAGTGTTTTTGAGGCTCTTAACATGCTTCAAATTGCATGAAACTCGACACACACATCAATATTGTCAACCAGTAGACATGGACAAAGCCATAGAAATGGGCGTGGTGGAGGGGCTCAGTAGCGCCACCTTTTGACAAAAGTGGGGGGGTTAGTTTTTCCTACAGTCACCAAACTCGGTACACATATTATTCTCATCAAGCCGGACAATTTTCTAATTTACATTCATTAGCTCCGACCAACAGGAAGTCAGCTATTTTGGTTTGAATGTTAATTTTTTGAAAAAACAGGCTATGAATTTTATACTACTACTCCTACAGGGTTTATCCAATTTACTCCAAGCTTTTTTTTAACTTGTTGCGAACACATTGAAGTTGTTTAATTGCAAACGGATTTTGGATATCTCAAACGGTTTGGCCGTGGCGAGGCAACGAATTTATGACGAGAAAAGGGAAACAGGAAATGTGTTATAACTTCTGCATACATTGATTGATGTTTATGAAGCTTCAGGAGTGTGTTGGTTGTAGTAGTCTGATCACATGGATGTAACTATTGTGAGTCAAAGTTATAGCGCCACCAAATGGCAGCAAGAAGTGTATCACTTTTAAAATGCTTTGAGATCACCCTCTTATTTTTACCTGATTTGCTTCAAACTTCATCAGTGTAATGTCAATACACAGCAGATGTAGACCTATGACAGGATTTTTGATATTTGATATATTGTTGCCATGGCAACAGGTCAAACTGTAATAATTTTCTTGAGTGTTTTTGAGGCTCTTAACATGCTTCAAATTGCATGAAACTCGACACACACATCAATATTGTCAACCAGTAGACATGGACAAAGCCATAGAAATGGGCGTGGTGGAGGGGCTCAGTAGCGCCACCTTTTGACAAAAGTGGGGGGGTTAGTTTTTCCTACAGTCACCAAACTCGGTACACATATTGTTCTCATCAAGCCGGACAATTTTCTAATTTACATTCATTAGCTCCGACCAACAGGAAGTCAGCTATTTTGGTTTGAATGTTAATTTTTTGAAAAAACAGGCTATGAATTTTATACTACTACTCCTACAGGGTTTATCCAATTTACACCAAGCTTTTTTTAACTTGTTGCGAAAACATTGAAGTTGTTTAATTGCAAACGGATTTTGGATATCTCAAACGGTTTGGCCGTGGCGAGGCAACGAATTTATGGCGAGAAAAGGGAAACAGGAAATGTGTTATAACTTCTGCATACATTGATTGATGTTTATGAAACTTCAGGAGTGTGTTGGTTGTAGTAGTCTGATCACATGGATGTAACTATTGTGAGTCAAAGTTATAGCGCCACCAAATGGCAGCAAGAAGTGTATCACTTTGAAAATGCTTTGAGATCACCCTCTTATTTTTACCTGATTTGCTTCAAACTTCATCAGTGTAATGTCAATACACAGCAGATGTAGACCTATGACAGGATTTTTGATATTTGAAATATTGTTGCCATGGCAACAGGTCAAACTGTAATAATTTTCTTGAGTGTTTTTGAGGCTCTTAACATGCTTCAAATTGCATGAAACTCGACACACACATCAATATTGTCAACCAGTAGACATGGACAAAGCCATAGAAATGGGCGTGGTGGAGGGGCTCAGTAGCGCCACCTTTTGACAAAAGTGGGGGTTAGTTTTTCCTACAGTCACCAAACTCGGTACACATATTATTCTCATCAAGCCGGACAATTTTCTAATTTACATTCATTAGCTCCGACCAACAGGAAGTCAGCTATTTTGGTTTGAATGTTAATTTTTTGAAAAAACAGGCTATGAATTTTATACTACTACTCCTACAGGGTTTATCCAATTTACTCCAAGCTTTTTTAACTTGTTGCGAACACATTGAAGTTGTTTAATTGCAAACGGATTTTGGATATCTCAAACGGTTTGGCCGTGGCGAGGCAACGAATTTATGACGAGAAAAGGGAAACAGGAAATGTGTTATAACTTCTGCATACATTGATTGATGTTTATGAAGCTTCAGGAGTGTGTTGGTTGTAGTAGTCTGATCACATGGATGTAACTATTGTGAGTCAAAGTTATAGCGCCACCAAATGGCAGCAAGAAGTGTATCACTTTTAAAATGCTTTGAGATCACCCTCTTATTTTTACCTGATTTGCTTCAAACTTCATCAGTGTAATGTCAATACACAGCAGATGTAGACCTATGACAGGATTTTTGATATTTGATATATTGTTGCCATGGCAACAGGTCAAACTGTAATAATTTTCTTGAGTGTTTTTGAGGCTCTTAACATGCTTCAAATTGCATGAAACTCGACACACACATCAATATTGTCAACCAGTAGACATGGACAAAGCCATAGAAATGGGCGTGGTGGAGGGGCTCAGTAGCGCCACCTTTTGACAAAAGTGGGGGGGTTAGTTTTTCCTACAGTCACCAAACTCGGTACACATATTATTCTCATCAAGCCGGACAATTTTCTAATTTACATTCATTAGCTCCGACCAACAGGAAGTAAGCTATTTTGGTTTGAATGTTAATTTTTTGAAAAAACAGGCTATGAATTTTATACTACTACTCCTACAGGGTTTATCCAATTTACTCCAAGCTTTTTTTAACTTGTTGCGAACACATTGAAGTTGTTTAATTGCAAACGGATTTTGGATATCTCAAACGGTTTGGCCGTGGCGAGGCAACGAATTTATGACGAGAAAAGGGAAACAGGAAATGTGTTATAACTTCTGCATACATTGATTGATGTTTATGAAGCTTCAGGAGTGTGTTGGTTGTAGTAGTCTGATCACATGGATGTAACTATTGTGAGTCAAAGTTATAGCGCCACCAAATGGCAGCAAGAAGTGTATCACTTTTAAAATGCTTTGCGATCACCCTCTTATTTTTACCTGATTTGCTTCAAACTTCATCAGTGTAATGTCAATACACAGCAGATGTAGACCTATGACAGGATTTTTGATATTTGAAATATTGTTGCCATGGCAACAGGTCAAACTGTAATAATATTCTTGAGTGTTTTTGAGGCTCTTAACATGCTTCAAATTGCATGAAACTCGACACACACATCAATATTGTCAACCAGTAGACATGGACAAAGCCATAGAAATGGGCGTGGTGGAGGGGCTCAGTAGCGCCACCTTTTGACAAAAGTGGGGGGGTTCGTTTTTCCTACAGTCACCAAACTCGGTACACATATTATTCTCATCAAGCCGGACAATTTTCTAATTTACATTCATTAGCTCCGACCAACAGGAAGTCAGCTATTTTGGTTTGAATGTTAATTTTTTGAAAAAACAGGCTATGAATTTTATACTACTACTCCTACAGGGTTTATCCAATTTACACCAAGCTTTTTTTAACTTGTTGCTAACACATTGAAGTTGTTTAATTGCAAACGGATTTTAGATATCTCAAACGGTTTGGCCGTAGCGAGGCAACGAATTTATGGCAAGAAAAGGGAAACAAAGTGTTATAACTTCTGCATACATTAATTGATTTTGATGAAACTTTGGCTTAGTCTTCGTTGTACAAGGCTGATCACATGGATTTGACTATTGTGATTCAAAGTCATAGCGCCACCAACTGGAAGCAGAAAATGTGTCACTTTCAGCATACATTGAGATCACCCTCTTATTTTTACCTGATTTGCTTCAAAATTCATCAGAATAATGTTAAAACTTGGCACATGTAATCCTTTGAAAATGGGCAGGGAGGAGGGGCTCTATAACGGCACCTTGAAGTGCAGTAAATGTGGAGTGAATTTGACATAGTCCTTTGATGTTTAACCGTTTTAAGTGCCTATTGCCCGCTGTGCACAGTTGCCCTGAAGCCACCGGGGTGGCGGTGCCACCGGGCTTGGGCCCGCCATCGCTGCTCGCAGCTATATTTAGGGCCCAAGCAAAAATTCGCGCAGGGCCCTCTTGTTCTTCTAAGGATTATTATTATTAGGGCCCAAGCGAAAATTCGCGCAGGGCCCTCTTGTTCTTCTAAGGATTATTATTAGGGCCCAAGCGAAAATTCGCGCAGGGCCCTCTTGTTCTTCTAAGGATTATTATTATTATTATTTTTTTTTCCGTCTTCCGGGGCTTTTTGGGGGCCTTAACATGCTCAAAAACTCTTGAAAATTGGCACACACATTGGAATCCGCGGCCATTAGGACGCCGGAGAGGCTGGTACCCGGGCGTGGCAGGGGGGCTCGACAGCGCCCCCTTGAAAAAAGTCTGAAAATTTGGTCCATATATTAAACATGCTTGCACGTATTAGTATGAAACTCGGTACACATATAGACCTCATCGGGCCGAACAACTTTCGCACTCTAAGTTAATCGCCACGCCAACAGGAAGTCAGCTATTAAGGGTTGTTTGAAAAACGCATGCTCTGGAATTTGATATACTCCTCCTAGACGATTAATCTGATCGCCACCAAACTCGGTCAGCATGAAGTCAAGACACTGATGATTAAAAATTGCCAGGGGATTTTTGATATCTCGAACGGTTTGGCCGTGGCGAGGCAACGAATTTATGGCGAGAAAAAGGAAACAGGAAATGTGTTATAACGTCTTAATACATATATTGATCTTTATGAAACTTCACGAGTGTGTTCGTTATAGGAGTCTGATCACATGGATGTGACTATTGTGAGTCAAAGTTATAGCGCCACCAACTGGCAGCAAGAAGTGTATCACTTTTTGAAATGTTTTGAGATCACCCTCTTATTTTTACCTGATTTGCTTCAAACTTCATCAGTGTAATGTCAATACACAGCAGATGTAGACCTATGACAGGATTTTTGATATTTGAAATATTGTTGCCATGGCAACAGGTCAAACTGTAATAATATTCTTGAGTGTTTTTGAGGCTCTTAACATGCTTCAAATTGCATGAAACTCGACACACACATCAATATTGTCAACCAGTAGACATGGACAAAGCCATAGAAATGGGCGTGGTGGAGGGGCTCAGTAGCGCCACCTTTTGACAAAAGTGGGGGTTAGTTTTTCCTACAGTCACCAAACTCGGTACACATATTATTCTCATCAAGCCGGACAATTTTCTAATTTACATTCATTAGCTCCGACCAACAGGAAGTCAGCTATTTTGGTTTGAATGTTAATTTTTTGAAAAAACAGGCTATGAATTTTATACTACTACTCCTACAGGGTTTATCCAATTTACACCAAGCTTTTTTTAACTTGTTGCGAACACATTGAAGTTGTTTAATTGCAAACGGATTTTGGATATCTCAAACGGTTTGGCCGTGGCGAGGCAACGAATTTATGGCGAGAAAAGGGAAACAGGAAATGTGTTATAACTTCTGCATACATTGATTGATGTTTATGAAACTTCAGGAGTGTGTTGGTTGTAGTAGTCTGATCACATGGATGTAACTATTGTGAGTCAAAGTTATAGCGCCACCAAATGGCAGCAAGAAGTGTATCACTTTTAAAATGCTTTGAGATCACCCTCTTATTTTTACCTGATTTGCTTCAAACTTCATCAGTGTAATGTCAATACACAGCAGATGTAGACCTATGACAGGATTTTTGATATTTGAAATATTGTTGCCATGGCAACAGGTCAAACTGTAATAATATTCTTGAGTGTTTTTGAGGCTCTTAACATGCTTCAAATTGCATGAAACTCGACACACACATCAATATTGTCAACCAGTAGACATGGACAAAGCCATAGAAATGGGCGTGGTGGAGGGGCTCAGTAGCGCCACCTTTTGACAAAAGTGGGGGGGTTAGTTTTTCCTACAGTCACCAAACTCGGTACACATATTATTCTCATCAAGCTGGACAATTTTCTAATTTACATTCATTAGCTCCGACAAACAGGAAGTCAGCTATTTTGGTTTGAATGTTAATTTTTTGAAAAAACAGGCTATGAATTTTATACTACTACTCCTACAGGGTTTATCCAATTTACACCAAGCTTTTTTTAACTTGTTGCTAACACATTGAAGTTGTTTAATTGCAAACGGATTTTGGATATCTCAAACGGTTTGGCCGTGGCGAGGCAACGAATTTATGGCAAGAAAAGGGAAACAAAGTGTTATAACTTCTGCATACATTAATTGATTTTGATGAAACTTTGGCTTAGTCTTCGTTGTACAAGGCTGATCACATGGATTTGACTATTGTGATTCAAAGTCATAGCGCCACCAACTGGAAGCAGAAAATGTGTCACTTTCAGCATACATTGAGATCACCCTCTTATTTTTACCTGCTTTGCTTCAAAATTCATCAGAATAATGTTAAAACTTGGCACATGTAATCCTTTGAAAATGGGCAGGGAGGAGGGGCTCTATAACGGCACCTTGTAGTGCAGTAAATGTGGAGTGAATTTGACATAGTCCTTTGATGTTTAACCGTTTTAAGTGCCTATTGCCCGCCGTGCACAGTTGCCCTGAAGCCACCGGGGTGGCGGTGCCACCGGGCTTGGGCCCGCCATCGCTGCTCGCAGCTATATTTATTATTATTTTTTTTTTTTTTTTTTTTTACGTGTTCCGGGGCTTTTTGGGGGCCTTAACATGCTCAAAAACTCTTGAAAATTGGCACACACATTGGAATCCGCGGCCATTAGGACGCCGGAGAGGCTGGTACCCGGGCGTGGCAGGGGGGCTCGACAGCGCCCCCTTGAAAAAAGTCTGAAAATTTGGTCCATATATTAAACATGCTTGCACGTATTAGTATGAAACTCGGTACACATATAGACCTCATCGGGCCGAACAACTTTCGCGCTCTAAGTTAATCGCCACGCCAACAGGAAGTCAGCTATTAAGGGTTGTTTGAAAAACGCATGCTCTGGAATTTGATATACTCCTCCTAGACGATTAATCCGATCGCCACCAAACTCGGTCAGCATGAAGTCAAGACACTGATGATTAAAAATTGCCAGGGGATTTTTGATATCTCGAACGGTTTGGCCGTGGCGAGGCAACGAATTTATGGCGAGAAAAAGGAAACAGGAAATGTGTTATAACGTCTTAATACATATATTGATCTTTATGAAACTTCACGAGTCTGTTCGTTATAGGAGTCTGATCACATGGATGTGACTATTGTGAGTCAAAGTTATAGCGCCACCAACTGGCAGCAGGAAGTGTATCACTTTTTGAAATGTTTTGAGATCACCCTCTTATTTTTACCTGATTTGCTTCAAACTTCATCAGTGTAATGTCAATACACAGCAGATGTAGACCTATGACAGGATTTTTGATATTTGAAATATTGTTGCCATGGCAACAGGTCAAACTGTAATAATATTCTTGAGTGTTTTTGAGGCTCTTAACATGCTTCAAATTGCATGAAACTCGACACACACATCAATATTGTCAACCAGTAGACATGGACAAAGCCATAGAAATGGGCGTGGTGGAGGGGCTCAGTAGCGCCACCTTTTGACAAAAGTGGGGGTTAGTTTTTCCTACAGTCACCAAACTCGGTACACATATTATTCTCATCAAGCCGGACAATTTTCTAATTTACATTCATTAGCTCCGACCAACAGGAAGTCAGCTATTTTGGTTTGAATGTTAATTTTTTGAAAAAACAGGCTATGAATTTTATACTACTACTCCTACAGGGTTTATCCAATTTACTCCAAGCTTTTTTTAACTTGTTGCGAACACATTGAAGTTGTTTAATTGCAAACGGATTTTGGATATCTCAAACGGTTTGGCCGTGGCGAGGCAACGAATTTATGACGAGAAAAGGGAAACAGGAAATGTGTTATAACTTCTGCATACATTGATTGATGTTTATGAAGCTTCAGGAGTGTGTTGGTTGTAGTAGTCTGATCACATGGATGTAACTATTGTGAGTCAAAGTTATAGCGCCACCAAATGGCAGCAAGAAGTGTATCACTTTTAAAATGCTTTGAGATCACCCTCTTATTTTTACCTGATTTGCTTCAAACTTCATCAGTGTAATGTCAATACACAGCAGATGTAGACCTATGACAGGATTTTTGATATTTGATATATTGTTGCCATGGCAACAGGTCAAACTGTAATAATTTTCTTGAGTGTTTTTGAGGCTCTTAACATGCTTCAAATTGCATGAAACTCGACACACACATCAATATTGTCAACCAGTAGACATGGACAAAGCCATAGAAATGGGCGTGGTGGAGGGGCTCAGTAGCGCCACCTTTTGACAAAAGTGGGGGGGTTAGTTTTTCCTACAGTCACCAAACTCGGTACACATATTATTCTCATCAAGCCGGACAATTTTCTAATTTACATTCATTAGCTCCGACCAACAGGAAGTAAGCTATTTTGGTTTGAATGTTAATTTTTTGAAAAAACAGGCTATGAATTTTATACTACTACTCCTACAGGGTTTATCCAATTTACTCCAAGCTTTTTTTAACTTGTTGCGAACACATTGAAGTTGTTTAATTGCAAACGGATTTTGGATATCTCAAACGGTTTGGCCGTGGCGAGGCAACGAATTTATGACGAGAAAAGGGAAACAGGAAATGTGTTATAACTTCTGCATACATTGATTGATGTTTATGAAGCTTCAGGAGTGTGTTGGTTGTAGTAGTCTGATCACATGGATGTAACTATTGTGAGTCAAAGTTATAGCGCCACCAAATGGCAGCAAGAAGTGTATCACTTTTAAAATGCTTTGCGATCACCCTCTTATTTTTACCTGATTTGCTTCAAACTTCATCAGTGTAATGTCAATACACAGCAGATGTAGACCTATGACAGGATTTTTGATATTTGAAATATTGTTGCCATGGCAACAGGTCAAACTGTAATAATATTCTTGAGTGTTTTTGAGGCTCTTAACATGCTTCAAATTGCATGAAACTCGACACACACATCAATATTGTCAACCAGTAGACATGGACAAAGCCATAGAAATGGGCGTGGTGGAGGGGCTCAGTAGCGCCACCTTTTGACAAAAGTGGGGGTTAGTTTTTCCTACAGTCACCAAACTCGGTACACATATTATTCTCATCAAGCCGGACAATTTTCTAATTTACATTCATTAGCTCCGACCAACAGGAAGTCAGCTATTTTGGTTTGAATGTTAATTTTTTGAAAAAACAGGCTATGAATTTTATACTACTACTCCTACAGGGTTTATCCAATTTACACCAAGCTTTTTTTAACTTGTTGCTAACACATTGAAGTTGTTTAATTGCAAACGGATTTTAGATATCTCAAACGGTTTGGCCGTAGCGAGGCAACGAATTTATGGCAAGAAAAGGGAAACAAAGTGTTATAACTTCTGCATACATTAATTGATTTTGATGAAACTTTGGCTTAGTCTTCGTTGTACAAGGCTGATCACATGGATTTGACTATTGTGATTCAAAGTCATAGCGCCACCAACTGGAAGCAGAAAATGTGTCACTTTCAGCATACATTGAGATCACCCTCTTATTTTTACCTGATTTGCTTCAAAATTCATCAGAATAATGTTAAAACTTGGCACATGTAATCCTTTGAAAATGGGCAGGGAGGAGGGGCTCTATAACGGCACCTTGAAGTGCAGTAAATGTGGAGTGAATTTGACATAGTCCTTTGATGTTTAACCGTTTTAAGTGCCTATTGCCCGCTGTGCACAGTTGCCCTGAAGCCACCGGGGTGGCGGTGCCACCGGGCTTGGGCCCGCCATCGCTGCTCGCAGCTATATTTAGGGCCCAAGCAAAAATTCGCGCAGGGCCCTCTTGTTCTTCTAAGGATTATTATTATTAGGGCCCAAGCGAAAATTCGCGCAGGGCCCTCTTGTTCTTCTAAGGATTATTATTAGGGCCCAAGCGAAAATTCGCGCAGGGCCCTCTTGTTCTTCTAAGGATTATTATTATTATTATTTTTTTTTCCGTCTTCCGGGGCTTTTTGGGGGCCTTAACATGCTCAAAAACTCTTGAAAATTGGCACACACATTGGAATCCGCGGCCATTAGGACGCCGGAGAGGCTGGTACCCGGGCGTGGCAGGGGGGCTCGACAGCGCCCCCTTGAAAAAGTCTGAAAATTTGGTCCATATATTAAACATGCTTGCACGTATTAGTATGAAACTCGGTACACATATAGACCTCATCGGGCCGAACAACTTTCGCACTCTAAGTTAATCGCCACGCCAACAGGAAGTCAGCTATTAAGGGTTGTTTGAAAAACGCATGCTCTGGAATTTGATATACTCCTCCTAGACGATTAATCTGATCGCCACCAAACTCGGTCAGCATGAAGTCAAGACACTGATGATTAAAAATTGCCAGGGGATTTTTGATATCTCGAACGGTTTGGCCGTGGCGAGGCAACGAATTTATGGCGAGAAAAAGGAAACAGGAAATGTGTTATAACGTCTTAATACATATATTGATCTTTATGAAACTTCACGAGTGTGTTCGTTATAGGAGTCTGATCACATGGATGTGACTATTGTGAGTCAAAGTTATAGCGCCACCAACTGGCAGCAAGAAGTGTATCACTTTTTGAAATGTTTTGAGATCACCCTCTTATTTTTACCTGATTTGCTTCAAACTTCATCAGTGTAATGTCAATACACAGCAGATGTAGACCTATGACAGGATTTTTGATATTTGAAATATTGTTGCCATGGCAACAGGTCAAACTGTAATAATATTCTTGAGTGTTTTTGAGGCTCTTAACATGCTTCAAATTGCATGAAACTCGACACACACATCAATATTGTCAACCAGTAGACATGGACAAAGCCATAGAAATGGGCGTGGTGGAGGGGCTCAGTAGCGCCACCTTTTGACAAAAGTGGGGGGGTTAGTTTTTCCTACAGTCACCAAACTCGGTACACATATTATTCTCATCAAGCCGGACAATTTTCTAATTTACATTCATTAGCTCCGACCAACAGGAAGTCAGCTATTTTGGTTTGAATGTTAATTTTTTGAAAAAACAGGCTATGAATTTTATACTACTACTCCTACAGGGTTTATCCAATTTACACCAAGCTTTTTTTAACTTGTTGCGAACACATTGAAGTTGTTTAATTGCAAACGGATTTTGGATATCTCAAACGGTTTGGCCGTGGCGAGGCAACGAATTTATGGCGAGAAAAGGGAAACAGGAAATGTGTTATAACTTCTGCATACATTGATTGATGTTTATGAAACTTCAGGAGTGTGTTGGTTGTAGTAGTCTGATCACATGGATGTAACTATTGTGAGTCAAAGTTATAGCGCCACCAAATGGCAGCAAGAAGTGTATCACTTTTAAAATGCTTTGAGATCACCCTCTTATTTTTACCTGATTTGCTTCAAACTTCATCAGTGTAATGTCAATACACAGCAGATGTAGACCTATGACAGGATTTTTGATATTTGAAATATTGTTGCCATGGCAACAGGTCAAACTGTAATAATATTCTTGAGTGTTTTTGAGGCTCTTAACATGCTTCAAATTGCATGAAACTCGACACACACATCAATATTGTCAACCAGTAGACATGGACAAAGCCATAGAAATGGGCGTGGTGGAGGGGCTCAGTAGCGCCACCTTTTGACAAAAGTGGGGGGGTTAGTTTTTCCTACAGTCACCAAACTCGGTACACATATTATTCTCATCAAGCCGGACAATTTTCTAATTTACATTCATTAGCTCCGACCAACAGGAAGTCAGCTATTTTGGTTTGAATGTTAATTTTTTGAAAAAACAGGCTATGAATTTTATACTACTACTCCTACAGGGTTTATCCAATTTACACCAAGCTTTTTTAACTTGTTTCTAACTACTTGAAGTTGTTTAATTGCAAACGGATTTTGGATATCTCAAACGGTTTGGCCGTGGCGAGGCAACGAATTTATGGCAAGAAAAGGGAAACAAAGTGTTATAACTTCTGCATACATTAATTGATTTTGATGAAACTTTGGCTTAGTCTTCGTTGTACAAGGCTGATCACATGGATTTGACTATTGTGATTCAAAGTCATAGCGCCACCAACTGGAAGCAGAAAATGTGTCACTTTCAGCATACATTGAGATCACCCTCTTATTTTTACCTGCTTTGCTTCAAAATTCATCAGAATAATGTTAAAACTTGGCACATGTAATCCTTTGAAAATGGGCAGGGAGGAGGGGCTCTATAACGGCACCTTGTAGTGCAGTAAATGTGGAGTGAATTTGACATAGTCCTTTGATGTTTAACCGTTTTAAGTGCCTATTGCCCGCCGTGCACAGTTGCCCTGAAGCCACCGGGGTGGCGGTGCCACCGGGCTTGGGCCCGCCATCGCTGCTCGCAGCTATATTTATTATTATTTTTTTTTTTTTTTTTTTTTTTCCGTCTTCCGGGGCTTTTTGGGGGCCTTAACATGCTCAAAAAATCTTGAAAATTGGCACACACATTGGAATCCGCGGCCATTAGGACGCCGGAGAGGCTGGTACCCGGGCGTGGCAGGGGGGCTCGACAGCGCCCCCTTGAAAAAAGTCTGAAAATTTGGTCCATATATTAAACATGCTTGCACGTATTAGTATGAAACTCGGTACACATATAGACCTCATCGGGCCGAACAACTTTCGCGCTCTAAGTTAATCGCCACGCCAACAGGAAGTCAGCTATTAAGGGTTGTTTGAAAAACGCATGCTCTGGAATTTGATATACTCCTCCTAGACGATTAATCCGATCGCCACCAAACTCGGTCAGCATGAAGTCAAGACACTGATGATTAAAAATTGCCAGGGGATTTTTGATATCTCGAACGGTTTGGCCGTGGCGAGGCAACGAATTTATGGCGAGAAAAAGGAAACAGGAAATGTGTTATAACGTCTTAATACATATATTGATCTTTATGAAACTTCACGAGTCTGTTCGTTATAGGAGTCTGATCACATGGATGTGACTATTGTGAGTCAAAGTTATAGCGCCACCAACTGGCAGCAGGAAGTGTATCACTTTTTGAAATGTTTTGAGATCACCCTCTTATTTTTACCTGATTTGCTTCAAACTTCATCAGTGTAATGTCAATACACAGCAGATGTAGACCTATGACAGGATTTTTGATATTTGAAATATTGTTGCCATGGCAACAGGTCAAACTGTAATAATATTCTTGAGTGTTTTTGAGGCTCTTAACATGCTTCAAATTGCATGAAACTCGACACACACATCAATATTGTCAACCAGTAGACATGGACAAAGCCATAGAAATGGGCGTGGTGGAGGGGCTCAGTAGCGCCACCTTTTGACAAAAGTGGGGGTTAGTTTTTCCTACAGTCACCAAACTCGGTACACATATTATTCTCATCAAGCCGGACAATTTTCTAATTTACATTCATTAGCTCCGACCAACAGGAAGTCAGCTATTTTGGTTTGAATGTTAATTTTTTGAAAAAACAGGCTATGAATTTTATACTACTACTCCTACAGGGTTTATCCAATTTACTCCAAGCTTTTTTTAACTTGTTGCGAACACATTGAAGTTGTTTAATTGCAAACGGATTTTGGATATCTCAAACGGTTTGGCCGTGGCGAGGCAACGAATTTATGACGAGAAAAGGGAAACAGGAAATGTGTTATAACTTCTGCATACATTGATTGATGTTTATGAAGCTTCAGGAGTGTGTTGGTTGTAGTAGTCTGATCACATGGATGTAACTATTGTGAGTCAAAGTTATAGCGCCACCAAATGGCAGCAAGAAGTGTATCACTTTTAAAATGCTTTGAGATCACCCTCTTATTTTTACCTGATTTGCTTCAAACTTCATCAGTGTAATGTCAATACACAGCAGATGTAGACCTATGACAGGATTTTTGATATTTGATATATTGTTGCCATGGCAACAGGTCAAACTGTAATAATTTTCTTGAGTGTTTTTGAGGCTCTTAACATGCTTCAAATTGCATGAAACTCGACACACACATCAATATTGTCAACCAGTAGACATGGACAAAGCCATAGAAATGGGCGTGGTGGAGGGGCTCAGTAGAGCCACCTTTTGACAAAAGTGGGGGTTAGTTTTTCCTACAGTCACCAAACTCGGTACACATATTATTCTCATCAAGCCGGACAATTTTCTAATTTACATTCATTAGCTCCGACCAACAGGAAGTAAGCTATTTTGGTTTGAATGTTAATTTTTTGAAAAAACAGGCTATGAATTTTATACTACTACTCCTACAGGGTTTATCCAATTTACTCCAAGCTTTTTTAACTTGTTGCGAACACATTGAAGTTGTTTAATTGCAAACGGATTTTGGATATCTCAAACGGTTTGGCCGTGGCGAGGCAACGAATTTATGACGAGAAAAGGGAAACAGGAAATGTGTTATAACTTCTGCATACATTGATTGATGTTTATGAAGCTTCAGGAGTGTGTTGGTTGTAGTAGTCTGATCACATGGATGTAACTATTGTGAGTCAAAGTTATAGCGCCACCAAATGGCAGCAAGAAGTGTATCACTTTTAAAATGCTTTGAGATCACCCTCTTATTTTTACCTGATTTGCTTCAAACTTCATCAGTGTAATGTCAATACACAGCAGATGTAGACCTATGACAGGATTTTTGATATTTGAAATATTGTTGCCATGGCAACAGGTCAAACTGTAATAATATTCTTGAGTGTTTTTGAGGCTCTTAACATGCTTCAAATTGCATGAAACTCGACACACACATCAATATTGTCAACCAGTAGACATGGACAAAGCCATAGAAATGGGCGTGGTGGAGGGGCTCAGTAGCGCCACCTTTTGACAAAAGTGGGGGGGTTAGTTTTTCCTACAGTCACCAAACTCGGTACACATATTATTCTCATCAAGCCGGACAATTTTCTAATTTACATTCATTAGCTCCGACCAACAGGAAGTCAGCTATTTTGGTTTGAATGTTAATTTTTTGAAAAAACAGGCTATGAATTTTATACTACTACTCCTACAGGGTTTATCCAATTTACACCAAGCTTTTTTTAACTTGTTGCTAACACATTGAAGTTGTTTAATTGCAAACGGATTTTAGATATCTCAAACGGTTTGGCCGTAGCGAGGCAACGAATTTATGGCAAGAAAAGGGAAACAAAGTGTTATAACTTCTGCATACATTAATTGATTTTGATGAAACTTTGGCTTAGTCTTCGTTGTACAAGGCTGATCACATGGATTTGACTATTGTGATTCAAAGTCATAGCGCCACCAACTGGAAGCAGAAAATGTGTCACTTTCAGCATACATTGAGATCACCCTCTTATTTTTACCTGATTTGCTTCAAAATTCATCAGAATAATGTTAAAACTTGGCACATGTAATCCTTTGAAAATGGGCAGGGAGGAGGGGCTCTATAACGGCACCTTGAAGTGCAGTAAATGTGGAGTGAATTTGACATAGTCCTTTGATGTTTAACCGTTTTAAGTGCCTATTGCCCGCTGTGCACAGTTGCCCTGAAGCCACCGGGGTGGCGGTGCCACCGGGCTTGGGCCCGCCATCGCTGCTCGCAGCTATATTTAGGGCCCAAGCAAAAATTCGCGCAGGGCCCTCTTGTTCTTCTAAGGATTATTATTATTAGGGCCCAAGCGAAAATTCGCGCAGGGCCCTCTTGTTCTTCTAAGGATTATTATTAGGGCCCAAGCGAAAATTTGCGCAGGGCCCTCTTGTTCTTCTAAGGATTATTATTATTATTATTTTTTTTTCCGTCTTCCGGGGCTTTTTGGGGGCCTTAACATGCTCAAAAACTCTTGAAAATTGGCACACACATTGGAATCCGCGGCCATTAGGACGCCGGAGAGGCTGGTACCCGGGCGTGGCAGGGGGGCTCGACAGCGCCCCCTTGAAAAAAGTCTGAAAATTTGGTCCATATATTAAACATGCTTGCACGTATTAGTATGAAACTCGGTACACATATAGACCTCATCGGGCCGAACAACTTTCGCGCTCTAAGTTAATCGCCACGCCAACAGGAAGTCAGCTATTAAGGGTTGTTTGAAAAACGCATGCTCTGGAATTTGATATACTCCTCCTAGACGATTAATCTGATCGCCACCAAACTCGGTCAGCATGAAGTCAAGACACTGATGATTAAAAATTGCCAGGGGATTTTTGATATCTCGAACGGTTTGGCCGTGGCGAGGCAACGAATTTATGGCGAGAAAAAGGAAACAGGAAATGTGTTATAACGTCTTAATACATATATTGATCTTTATGAAACTTCACGAGTGTGTTCGTTATAGGAGTCTGATCACATGGATGTGACTATTGTGAGTCAAAGTTATAGCGCCACCAACTGGCAGCAGGAAGTGTATCACTTTTTGAAATGTTTTGAGATCACCCTCTTATTTTTACCTGATTTGCTTCAAACTTCATCAGTGTAATGTCAATACACAGCAGATGTAGACCTATGACAGGATTTTTGATATTTGAAATATTGTTGCCATGGCAACAGGTCAAACTGTAATAATATTCTTGAGTGTTTTTGAGGCTCTTAACATGCTTCAAATTGCATGAAACTCGACACACACATCAATATTGTCAACCAGTAGACATGGACAAAGCCATAGAAATGGGCGTGGTGGAGGGGCTCAGTAGCGCCACCTTTTGACAAAAGTGGGGGTTAGTTTTTCCTACAGTCACCAAACTCGGTACACATATTATTCTCATCAAGCCGGACAATTTTCTAATTTACATTCATTAGCTCCGACCAACAGGAAGTCAGCTATTTTGGTTTGAATGTTAATTTTTTGAAAAAACAGGCTATGAATTTTATACTACTACTCCTACAGGGTTTATCCAATTTACACCAAGCTTTTTTTAACTTGTTGCGAACACATTGAAGTTGTTTAATTGCAAACGGATTTTGGATATCTCAAACGGTTTGGCCGTGGCGAGGCAACGAATTTATGGCGAGAAAAGGGAAACAGGAAATGTGTTATAACTTCTGCATACATTGATTGATGTTTATGAAACTTCAGGAGTGTGTTGGTTGTAGTAGTCTGATCACATGGATGTAACTATTGTGAGTCAAAGTTATAGCGCCACCAAATGGCAGCAAGAAGTGTATCACTTTTAAAATGCTTTGAGATCACCCTCTTATTTTTACCTGATTTGCTTCAAACTTCATCAGTGTAATGTCAATACACAGCAGATGTAGACCTATGACAGGATTTTTGATATTTGAAATATTGTTGCCATGGCAACAGGTCAAACTGTAATAATATTCTTGAGTGTTTTTGAGGCTCTTAACATGCTTCAAATTGCATGAAACTCGACACACACATCAATATTGTCAACCAGTAGACATGGACAAAGCCATAGAAATGGGCGTGGTGGAGGGGCTCAGTAGCGCCACCTTTTGACAAAAGTGGGGGTTAGTTTTTCCTACAGTCACCAAACTCGGTACACATATTATTCTCATCAAGCTGGACAATTTTCTAATTTACATTCATTAGCTCCGACAAACAGGAAGTCAGCTATTTTGGTTTGAATGTTAATTTTTTGAAAAAACAGGCTATGAATTTTATACTACTACTCCTACAGGGTTTATCCAATTTACACCAAGCTTTTTTTAACTTGTTGCTAACACATTGAAGTTGTTTAATTGCAAACGGATTTTGGATATCTCAAACGGTTTGGCCGTGGCGAGGCAACGAATTTATGGCAAGAAAAGGGAAACAAAGTGTTATAACTTCTGCATACATTAATTGATTTTGATGAAACTTTGGCTTAGTCTTCGTTGTACAAGGCTGATCACATGGATTTGACTATTGTGATTCAAAGTCATAGCGCCACCAACTGGAAGCAGAAAATGTGTCACTTTCAGCATACATTGAGATCACCCTCTTATTTTTACCTGCTTTGCTTCAAAATTCATCAGAATAATGTTAAAACTTGGCACATGTAATCCTTTGAAAATGGGCAGGGAGGAGGGGCTCTATAACGGCACCTTGTAGTGCAGTAAATGTGGAGTGAATTTGACATAGTCCTTTGATGTTTAACCGTTTTAAGTGCCTATTGCCCGCCGTGCACAGTTGCCCTGAAGCCACCGGGGTGGCGGTGCCACCGGGCTTGGGCCCGCCATCGCTGCTCGCAGCTATATTTATTATTATTATTTTTTTTTTTTTTTTTTTTCCGTCTTCCGGGGCTTTTTGGGGGCCTTAACATGCTCAAAAACTCTTGAAAATTGGCACACACATTGGAATACGCGGCCATTAGGACGCCGGAGAGGCTGGTACCCGGGCGTGGCAGGGGGGCTCGACAGCGCCCCCTTGAAAAAAGTCTGAAAATTTGGTCCATATATTAAACATGCTTGCACGTATTAGTATGAAACTCGGTACACATATAGACCTCATCGGGCCGAACAACTTTCGCGCTCTAAGTTAATCGCCACGCCAACAGGAAGTCAGCTATTAAGGGTTGTTTGAAAAACGCATGCTCTGGAATTTGATATACTCCTCCTAGACGATTAATCCGATCGCCACCAAACTCGGTCAGCATGAAGTCAAGACACTGATGATTAAAAATTGCCAGGGGATTTTTGATATCTCGAACGGTTTGGCCGTGGCGAGGCAACGAATTTATGGCGAGAAAAAGGAAACAGGAAATGTGTTATAACGTCTTAATACATATATTGATCTTTATGAAACTTCACGAGTCTGTTCGTTATAGGAGTCTGATCACATGGATGTGACTATTGTGAGTCAAAGTTATAGCGCCACCAACTGGCAGCAGGAAGTGTATCACTTTTTGAAATGTTTTGAGATCACCCTCTTATTTTTACCTGATTTGCTTCAAACTTCATCAGTGTAATGTCAATACACAGCAGATGTAGACCTATGACAGGATTTTTGATATTTGAAATATTGTTGCCATGGCAACAGGTCAAACTGTAATAATATTCTTGAGTGTTTTTGAGGCTCTTAACATGCTTCAAATTGCATGAAACTCGACACACACATCAATATTGTCAACCAGTAGACATGGACAAAGCCATAGAAATGGGCGTGGTGGAGGGGCTCAGTAGCGCCACCTTTTGACAAAAGTGGGGGGGTTAGTTTTTCCTACAGTCACCAAACTCGGTACACATATTATTCTCATCAAGCCGGACAATTTTCTAATTTACATTCATTAGCTCCGACCAACAGGAAGTCAGCTATTTTGGTTTGAATGTTAATTTTTTGAAAAAACAGGCTATGAATTTTATACTACTACTCCTACAGGGTTTATCCAATTTACACCAAGCTTTTTTTAACTTGTTGCGAACACATTGAAGTTGTTTAATTGCAAACGGATTTTGGATATCTCAAACGGTTTGGCCGTGGCGAGGCAACGAATTTATGGCGAGAAAAGGGAAACAGGAAATGTGTTATAACTTCTGCATACATTGATTGATGTTTATGAAACTTCAGGAGTGTGTTGGTTGTAGTAGTCTGATCACATGGATGTAACTATTGTGAGTCAAAGTTATAGCGCCACCAAATGGCAGCAAGAAGTGTATCACTTTTAAAATGCTTTGAGATCACCCTCTTATTTTTACCTGATTTGCTTCAAACTTCATCAGTGTAATGTCAATACACAGCAGATGTAGACCTATGACAGGATTTTTGATATTTGAAATATTGTTGCCATGGCAACAGGTCAAACTGTAATAATATTCTTGAGTGTTTTTGAGGCTCTTAACATGCTTCAAATTGCATGAAACTCGACACACACATCAATATTGTCAACCAGTAGACATGGACAAAGCCATAGAAATGGGCGTGGTGGAGGGGCTCAGTAGCGCCACCTTTTGACAAAAGTGGGGGTTAGTTTTTCCTACAGTCACCAAACTCGGTACACATATTATTCTCATCAAGCCGGACAATTTTCTAATTTACATTCATTAGCTCCGACCAACAGGAAGTCAGCTATTTTGGTTTGAATGTTAATTTTTTGAAAAAACAGGCTATGAATTTTATACTACTACTCCTACAGGGTTTATCCAATTTACACCAAGCTTTTTTTAACTTGTTGCTAACACATTGAAGTTGTTTAATTGCAAACGGATTTTGGATATCTCAAACGGTTTGGCCGTGGCGAGGCAACGAATTTATGGCAAGAAAAGGGAAACAAAGTGTTATAACTTCTGCATACATTAATTGATTTTGATGAAACTTTGGCTTAGTCTTCGTTGTACAAGGCTGATCACATGGATTTGACTATTGTGATTCAAAGTCATAGCGCCACCAACTGGAAGCAGAAAATGTGTCACTTTCAGCATACATTGAGATCACCCTCTTATTTTTACCTGATTTGCTTCAAAATTCATCAGAATAATGTTAAAACTTGGCACATGTAATCCTTTGAAAATGGGCAGGGAGGAGGGGCTCTATAGCGGCACCTTGTAGTGCAGTAAATGTGGAGTGAATTTGACATAGTCCTTTGATGTTTAACCGTTTTAAGTGCCTATTGCCCGCTGTGCACAGTTGCCCTGAAGCCACCGGGGTGGCGGTGCCACCGGGCTTGGGCCCGCCATCGCTGCTCGCAGCTATATTTTTTATTTTTTTCTATTTTTTATTTATTTATTTATTTATTTTTTTCCGTCTTCCGGGGCTTTTTGGGGGCCTTAACATGCTCAAAAACTCTTGAAAATTGGCACACACATTGGAATACGCGGCCATTAGGACGCCGGAGAGGCTGGTACCCGGGCGTGGCAGGGGGGCTCGACAGCGCCCCCTTGAAAAAAGTCTGAAAATTTGGTCCATATATTAAACATGCTTGCACGTATTAGTATGAAACTCGGTACACATATAGACCTCATCGGGCCGAACAACTTTCGCGCTCTAAGTTAATCGCCACGCCAACAGGAAGTCAGCTATTAAGGGTTGTTTGAAAAACGCATGCTCTGGAATTTGATATACTCCTCCTAGACGATTAATCCGATCGCCACCAAACTCGGTCAGCATGAAGTCAAGACACTGATGATTAAAAATTGCCAGGGGATTTTTGATATCTCGAACGGTTTGGCCGTGGCGAGGCAACGAATTTATGGCGAGAAAAAGGAAACAGGAAATGTGTTATAACGTCTTAATACATATATTGATCTTTATGAAACTTCACGAGTGTGTTCGTTATAGGAGTCTGATCACATGGATGTGACTATTGTGAGTCAAAGTTATAGCGCCACCAACTGGCAGCAGGAAGTGTATCACTTTTTGAAATGTTTTGAGATCACCCTCTTATTTTTACCTGATTTGCTTCAAACTTCATCAATGTAATGTCAATACAAAGCAGATGTAGACCTATGACAGGATTTTTGATATTTGAAATATTGTTGCCATGGCAACAGGTCAAACTGTAATAATATTCTTGAGTGTTTTTGAGGCTCTTAACATGCTTCAAAATGCATGAAACTCGACACACACATCAATATTGTCAACCAGTAGACATGGACAAAGCCATAGAAATGGGCGTGGTGGAGGGGCTCAGTAGCGCCACCTTTTGACAAAAGTGGGGGTTAGTTTTTCCTACAGTCACCAAACTCGGTACACATATTATTCTCATCAAGCCGGACAATTTTCTAATTTACATTCATTAGCTCCGACCAACAGGAAGTCAGCTATTTTGGTTTGAATGTTAATTTTTTGAAAAAACAGGCTATGAATTTTATACTACTACTCCTACAGCGTTTATCCAATTTACACCAAGCTTTTTTTAACTTGTTGCTAACACATTGAAGTTGTTTAATTGCAAACGGATTTTGGATATCTCAAACGGTTTGGCCGTGGCGAGGCAACGAATTTATGGCAAGAAAAGGGAAACAAAGTGTTATAACTTCTGCATACATTAATTGATTTTGATGAAACTTTGGCGTAGTCTTCGTTGTACAAGGCTGATCACATGGATTTGACTATTGTGATTCAAAGTCATAGCGCCACCAACTGGAAGCAGAAAATGTGTCACTTTCAGCATACATTGAGATCACCCTCTTATTTTTACCTGATTTGCTTCAAAATTCATCAGAATAATGTTAAAACTTGGCACATGTAATCCTTTGAAAATGGGCAGGGAGGAGGGGCTCTATAACGGCACCTTGTAGTGCAGTAAATGTGGAGTGAATTTGACATAGTCCTTTGATGTTTAACCGTTTTAAGTGCCTATTGCCCGCTGTGCACAGTTGCCCTGAAGCCACCGGGGTGGCGGTGCCACCGGGCTTGGGCCCGCCATCGCTGCTCGCAGCTATATTTATTATTATTTTTTTTTTTTTTTCCGTCTTCCGGGGCTTTTTGGGGGCCTTAACATGCTCAAAAACTCTTGAAAATTGGCACACACATTGGAATCCGCGGCCATTAGGACGCCCCAGAGGTTGGTACCCGGGCGTGGCAGGGGGGCTCGACAGCGCCCCCTTGAAAAAAGTCTGAAAATTTGGTCCATATATTAAACTCGCTTGCACGTATTAGTATGAAACTCAGTACACATATAGACCTCATCGGGCCGAACAACTTTCGTGCTCTAAGTTAAACACCACGCCAACAGGAAGTCAGCTATTAAGGGTTGTTTGAAAAACGCATGCTCTGGAATTTGATATACTCCTCCTAGACGATTAATCCGATCGCCACCAAACTCGGTCAGCATGAAGTCAAGACACTGAAGATTAAAAATTGCCAGGGGATTTTTGATATCTCGAACGGTTTGGCCGTGGCGAGGCAACGAATTTATGGCGAGAAAAAGGAAACAGGAAATGTGTTATAACGTCTTAATACATATATTGATCTTTATGAAACTTCACGTGTGTGTTCGTTATAGGAGTCTGATCACATGGATGTGACTATTGTGAGTCAAAGTTATAGCGCCACCAACTGGCAGCAGGAAGTGTATCACTTTTTGAAATGTTTTGAGATCACCCTCTTATTTTTACCTGATTTGCTTCAAACTTCATCAGTTTAATGTCAATACACAGCAGATATAGACCTATGACAGGATTTTTGATATTTGAAATATTGTTGCCATGGCAACAGGTCAAACTGTAATAATATTCTTGAGTGTTTTTGAGGCTCTTAACATGCTTCAAATTGCATGAAACTCGACACACACATCAATATTGTCAACCAGTAGACATGGACAAAGCCATAGAAATGGGCGTGGTGGAGGGGCTCAGTAGCGCCACCTTTTGACAAAAGTGGGGGGGTTAGTTTTTCCTACAGTCACCAAACTCGGTACACATATTATTCTCATCAAGCCGGACAATTTTCTAATTTACATTCATTAGCTCCGACCAACAGGAAGTCAGCTATTTTGGTTTGAATGTTAATTTTTTGAAAAAACAGGCTATGAATTTTATACTACTACTCCTACAGGGTTTATCCAATTTACACCAAGCTTTTTTTAACTTGTTGCTAACACATTGAAGTTGTTTAATTGCAAACGGATTTTGGATATCTCAAACGGTTTGGCCGTGGCGAGGCAACGAATTTATGGCAAGAAAAGGGAAACAAAGTGTTATAACTTCTGCATACATTAATTGATTTTGATGAAACTTTGGCTTAGTCTTCGTTGTACAAGGCTGATCACATGGATTTGACTATTGTGATTCAAAGTCATAGCGCCACCAACTGGAAGCAGAAAATGTGTCACTTTCAGCATACATTGAGATCACCCTCTTATTTTTACCTGATTTGCTTCAAAATTCATCAGAATAATGTTAAAACTTGGCACATGTAATCCTTTGAAAATGGGCAGGGAGGAGGGGCTCTATAGCGGCACCTTGTAGTGCAGTAAATGTGGAGTGAATTTGACATAGTCCTTTGATGTTTAACCGTTTTAAGTGCCTATTGCCCGCTGTGCACAGTTGCCCTGAAGCCACCGGGGTGGCGGTGCCACCGGGCTTGGGCCCGCCATCGCTGCTCGCAGCTATATTTATTATTATTATTTTTTTTTTTTCCGTCTTCCGGGGCTTTTTGGGGGCCTTAACATGCTCAAAAACTCTTGAAAATTGGCACACACATTGGAATCCGCGGCCATTAGGACGCCCCAGAGGTTGGTACCCGGGCGTGGCAGGGGGGCTCGACAGCGCCCCCTTGAAAAAAGTCTGAAAATTTGGTCCATATATTAAACTCGCTTGCACGTATTAGTATGAAACTCAGTACACATATAGACCTCATCGGGCCGAACAACTTTCGTGCTCTAAGTTAAACACCACGCCAACAGGAAGTCAGCTATTAAGGGTTGTTTGAAAAACGCATGCTCTGGAATTTGATATACTCCTCCTAGACGATTAATCCGATCGCCACCAAACTCGGTCAGCATGAAGTCAAGACACTGAAGATTAAAAATTGCCAGGGGATTTTTGATATCTCGAACGGTTTGGCCGTGGCGAGGCAACGAATTTATGGCGAGAAAAAGGAAACAGGAAATGTGTTATAACGTCTTAATACATATATTGATCTTTATGAAACTTCACGTGTGTGTTCGTTATAGGAGTCTGATCACATGGATGTGACTATTGTGAGTCAAAGTTATAGCGCCACCAACTGGCAGCAGGAAGTGTATCACTTTTTGAAATGTTTTGAGATCACCCTCTTATTTTTACCTGATTTGCTTCAAACTTCATCAGTTTAATGTCAATACACAGCAGATATAGACCTATGACAGGATTTTTGATATTTGAAATATTGTTGCCATGGCAACAGGTCAAACTGTAATAATATTCTTGAGTGTTTTTGAGGCTCTTAACATGCTTCAAATTGCATGAAACTCGACACACACATCAATATTGTCATCCAGTAGACATGGACAAAGCCATAGAAATGGGCGTGGTGGAGGGGCTCAGTAGCGCCACCTTTTGACAAAAGTGGGGGTTAGTTTTTCCTACAGTCACCAAACTCGGTACACATATTGTTCTCATCAAGCCGGACAATTTTCTTATTTACATTCATTAGCTCCGACCAACAGGAAGTCAGCTATTTTGGTTTGAATGTTAATTTTTTGAAAAAACAGGCTATGAATTTTATACTACTACTCCTACAGGGTTTATCCAATTTACACCAAGCTTTTTTTAACTTGTTGCGAACACATTGAAGTTGTTTAATTGCAAACGGATTTTGGATATCTCAAACGGTTTGGCCGTGGCGAGGCAACGAATTTATGGCGAGAAAAGGGAAACAGGAAATGTGTTATAACTTCTGCATACATTGATTGATGTTTATGAAACTTCAGGAGTGTGTTGGTTGTAGTAGTCTGATCACATGGATGTAACTATTGTGAGTCAAAGTTATAGCGCCACCAAATGGCAGCAAGAAGTGTATCACTTTTAAAATGCTTTGAGATCACCCTCTTATTTTTACCTGATTTGCTTCAAACTTCATCAGTGTAATGTCAATACACAGCAGATGTAGACCTATGACAGGATTTTTGATATTTGAAATATCGTTGCCATGGCGACAGGTCAAACTGTAATAATATTCTTGAGTGTTTTTGAGGCTCTTAACATGCTTCAATTTGCATGAAACTCGACACACACATCAATATTGTCAACCAGTAGACATGGACAAAGCCATAGAAATGGGCGTGGTGGAGGGGCTCAGTAGCGCCACCTTTTGACAAAAGTGGGGGGGTTAGTTTTTCCTACAGTCACCAAACTCGGTACATATATTGATCTCATCAAGCCGGACAATTTTCTAATTTACATTCATTAGCTCCGACCAACAGGAAGTCGGCTATTTTTGTTTGAATGTTAATTTTTTGAAAAAACAGGCTATGAATTTTATACTACTACTCCTACAGGGTTTATCCAATTTACACCAAGCTTTTTTTAACTTGTTGCTAACACATTGAAGTTGTTTAATTGCAAACGGATTTTGGATATCTCAAACGGTTTGGCCGTGGCGAGGCAACGAATTTATGGCAAGAAAAGGGAAACAAAGTGTTATAACTTCTGCATACATTAATTGATTTTGATGAAACTTTGGCTTAGTCTTCGTTGTACAAGGCTGATCACATGGATTTGACTATTGTGATTCAAAGTCATAGCGCCACCAACTGGAAGCAGAAAATGTGTCACTTTCAGCATACATTGAGATCACCCTCTTATTTTTACCTGATTTGCTTCAAAATTCATCAGAATAATGTTAAAACTTGGCACATGTAATCCTTTGAAAATGGGCAGGGAGGAGGGGCTCTATAGCGGCACCTTGTAGTGCAGTAAATGTGGAGTGAATTTGACATAGTCCTTTGATGTTTAACCGTTTTAAGTGCCTATTGCCCGCTGTGCACAGTTGCCCTGAAGCCACCGGGGTGGCGGTGCCACCGGGCTTGGGCCCGCCATCGCTGCTCGCAGCTATATTTATTATTCTTCTCCAAAGTGAATCGCATTTGAGAGGGCCTAAACGTGCTCGAAAACTCACGAAACTTTGCACACGCGTCAGAAGTGGTGAAAATTTACGTCTGTTATGGGTTTCGGAATTGGGCGTGGCAAAATGGCTCGACAGCGCCATCTAAAGTACAGCCCCGCTCGCTACATAACACTAGGGGTTTGAAATTCGGTACACACATTTATCAGCCCAGTACCTACAAAAAATTCTCTTGGAGCGAAATCCGAAACCGAACAGGAAGTCGGATATTTTGAATTAATTCACCGTTTTTTGCATTTTCCAGAAGTTGTACTTTAACGAACTCCTCCTAGAGATTTAATCAGCTCAATGTCATTTTTGGTCAGTCTAATCTAAAGACCTTTGTGACGTTAAATTACGAAGATCTAGAGTTTTCACTGAAGGGCGTGTCCGTGGCGGCCTGACAAAGTTTGATGTTTTCGCCATGAAAAAGGAAGTTGTTGTAACTCAGACAAACAATGTCGGATCTGCCCCAAACTTCACATGCTTTATTAGAGTCCTGACCTGAAGACATCTTCATAACAATATTCAGTTACAGTCATAGCGCCACCTGCAGGCAACAGGAAATGACATGTTTTACACTGTGATTAACTCCTCATGGAGATTTAACCAGATCAACATCATATGTTGTCAGTCTAATCTTAAGACCTTAGCGATGATAAATATCAAAGATCTTGAGTTTTCGTTGAAGGGCGTGTCTGTGGCGGCCTGACAAAGTCTGATGTTTCGCCATGAAAGAGGAAGCTGCTGTAACTCAGGCATACTATGTCCGATCTGCCCCAAACTTCACATGTGTGATAAGAGTCCTGGCCTAAAGACATCTATATGACAATATTTAGTTAGTCATAGCGCCACCTGCTGGCAACAGGAAATGGCATGCTTCAGGATGTAATTCACTACCAGAGTCACATTTCATTATGCCAAGAAGTACCAGACATGCTAGAAACACGTTAAATCATGCAACACTTGGCTGAGTGCTAATGTATGCGATTAACGCCACGAAAGAAACAGGAAGTTGTTGTAACTCAGGCATACTATGTCTGATCTGCCCCAAACTTCACATGTTTTATTAGAGTCCTGACCTGAAGACATCTATATGACAATATTCAGTTACAGTCATAGCGCCACCTGGGGGCTACAGGAAATGACATGTTTTACACTGTGATTAACTCCTCATAGAGATTAAACCAGATGAACATCATATAAGCCAGTCTAATCTTAAGGCCTTTGAGATGTTAAATCGCAAAGATCTTGAGTTTTAGTTGAAGGGCGTGTCCGTGGTGACTGACAAAGTCTGATGTTTCGCCATGTAAGGTGAATCACTTTTTTGAGGGCCGAAACATACTTGAAAACTCATGAAACTTTGCAGATGCATCAGAAGTGGCGAAAATTTACGTCTGATATGGGTTTCAGAATTAAGTGTGGCAAAATGGCTCGATAGCGCCACCTCGGAAATTTCAACGAAGTGCCCCTGACACTACGTTTCACGTACAGGTATGAAATTTGGTACACACATCTAACAGCCCAATACTTACAAAAAAGTCTCTTGGAGTGAAAGCTGAAAACCAACAGGAAGTGAGATATTTTTAATTTTCTTTGCAAAATTTGGGCAGTTTTTGCCTTTTCCAGGCGTTGTACTTTAACAAACTCTTCCTAGAGCTTTAATCAGATCAACATCATATTTGGTCAGTCTAATCTAAAGGCCTTTGAGACATTAAATTGCGAAGATCTAGAGTTTTCGCTGAAGGGCGTGTTCGTGGCGGCCTGGCAAATTTCGATGTTTTGCCATGAAACAGGAAGTTGTTGTAACTCGGGCAAACAATGTCTGATCTGCCCCAAACTTCACATGTTTTATTAGAGTCCTGGCCTGAAGACATCTATATGCCAATATTCAGTTACAGTCATAGCGCCACCTGGGGGCAACAGAAAATTACATGTTTTACACTGTGATTAACTCCTCCTAGAGATTTAATCAGATCAATTTCATTTTTTGTCAGTCTAATCTAAAGGCCTTTGTGACATTAAATTGCGAAGATTTACAGTTTTCGTTGAAGGGCGTGTCCGTGGCGGCATGACAAAGTCTGTTGTTCCGCCATGAAAAAGGAAGCCGTTGTAACTCAGGCATACTATGTCCGATCTGCTCCAAATTTCACATGTGTGATAAGAGTCCTGGCCTGAACATATCTATATGCCAATATTCCGTTAGTCATTGCGCCACCTGCTGGCAACAGGAAATGGCATGCTTTACACTGTAATTCCCTCCCAGAACCACAAATTTAATATGCCACAAAGTACCAAACATACTAGAAACACGTTAAATCATGCAACACTTGGCTAAGTGTTAATGTATGCGATAAACGCCATGAAACAGGAAGTTGTTGTAGCTCAGGCATATGATGTCCGATCTGCTCCAAACTTCACGTGTTTGATAACAGTCCGGGTCTGAACACATCTATATCGCAATATTTGGTTATGGTCAAAGCGCCACCTGTTGGCAGCAGGAAGTGTGGCAATTCGAAATGACTTAATGGCATAATTCTCCTGTATTCATTCGCTTACATGCATGTCAACCACTGTTCTATGTTTTCCTAAGGCCAACAGGTGGCGGTGAGCCCGGGTGCGAGGGCCCTTTCATCGCTGCTTGCAGCTTTAATTCTTCTTCTTCTTCTTCTTCTTCTTCTCCAAAGTGAATCGCATTTTAGAGGGCCTAAACGTGCTCGAAAACTCACGAAACTTTGCACACGCGTCAGAAGTGGTGAAAATTTATGTCTGTTATGGGTTTCGGAATTGGGCGTGGCAAAATGGCTCGATAGCGCCATCTAACGTACAGCCCCACTCGCTACATTACACTAGGGCTTTGAAATTCGGTACACACATTTATCAGCCCAGTACCTACAAAAAATTCTCTTGGAGCGAAATCCGAAACCAAACAGGAAGTCAGATATTTTGAATTAATTCACCGTTTTTTGCATTTTCCAGACGTTGTACTTTAACGAACTCCTCCTAGAGATTTAATCAGATCAATGTCATTTTTGGTCAGTCTAATCTAAACGCCTTTGTGACGTTAAATTGCGAAGATCTAGAGTTTTCACTGAAGGGCGTGTCCGTGGCGGCCTGACAAAATTTGATGTCTTCACCATGAAAAATGAAGTTGTTGTAACTCAGACAAACAATGTCGGATCTGCCCCAAACTTCACATGCTTTATTAGAGTCCTAACCTGAAGACATCTTCATAACAATATTCAGTTACAGTCATAGCGCCACCTGCAGGCAACAGGAAATGACATGTTTTATACTGTGATTAACTCCTCATAGAGATTTAACCAGATCAACATCAAATCTTGTCAGTCTAATCTCAAGACCTTAGCGATGATAAATTTCAAAGATCTTGAGCTTTCGCTGAAGAGCGTGTCTGTGGCGGCCTGACAAAGTCTGATGTTTCGCCATGAAAGAGGAAGCTGCTGTAACTCAGGCATACAATGTTCGATCTGCCCCAAACTTCACATGTGTGATAAGAGTCCTGGCCTAAAGACATCTATATGACAATATTTAGTTAGTCATAGCGCCACCTGCTGGCAACAGGAAATGGCATGCTTCAGGATGTAATTCACTACCAGAGTCACATTTCATTATGCCACGAAGTACCAAACATGCTAGAGACACGTTAAATCATGCAACACTTGGCTGAGTGCTAATTTATGCGATTAACGCCACGAAAGAAACAGGAAGTTGTTGTAACTCAGGCATACAATGTCCGATCTGCTTCAAACTTCACGTGTTCAATGATAGTCCTGGCCTGAAGACATCAACATGGCAAAATTCAGTTATGGTGAAAGCGCCACCTGTTGGCCGCAGGAAGTGTGGCATTTCGAAATGACTTTGGCATAATTCTCCTGTATTCACTCACTTAAATGCATGACGCCCACTGTTCGCTGTTTTCCTGAGGCCGACGGGTGGCGGTGAGCCCGGGTGCGTGGGCCCTCTCAACGCTGCTTGCAGCTTTAATTATTATTATTATTATTATTTTTTTATTTTTTTTCGTCTTCCGGGGCTTTTTGGGGCCTTAACATGCTCAAAAACTCTTGAAAATTGGAATCAGGAATTTTAAACTACTACTTCTAGGGAGTTTATTCCATTCAGACCAAACATTTTTAACATGTTGCTAAGACATTGAAGATGTTAAATTGAAAACGGATAATGGATATCTCGAACCGTCTTGACATGGTAATAGATTGAAGTAATGTAAAAAAGGTAAATGGAATGACTCATATTCTCCATAAAAAAAACACTATACACAATTAATTTATATATAGAATAATATAGATGTTTTAAATAAACACATTTTATTCATTTTCTTCCAATTCAAAAAGCATGTGTAATTAAAAATAGGCAGATTAATCCATTTTTCAATCAAATATAATTAATGTCATACATAGAGCAACAACTAGAGGGCAGCATATACCTTTTTTAAAACAGGGTTGGATAAGTCAAACATATATAATCATTTTGATATATATAGAACAAATCATTTGTTTTAATTATACTGTTTGTGCAGGTATATTTAAAAAAAATTATCAAAGACTACTTTGAAATAATTAAGATTTTTTTTTTTTTTTGTTCGTTTGTTTAAAATGATCTTCTCAGTCTGTCTCAGTCTCTCTCCCTCTCTCTCTCTCTGTCCTCCCCCATATTACCTCAGGCTCATTCGGATGTGTGTGTGTGTGGGTGGGGGGGTGTCTGTGTGTGGGTCTATGTCTGTGTCACACTGTCTATATATATCTTTTTCTCTCTCTGTGTATGCATATGTGTGCTTTACAGTCTTATTTTTTTCTAAATATTGAGTTATTTATTTTTAACAATTACAATGAGAATTTTTGAATTATTTATTTACTGATATAATTCAAATTTATTAAAAAACCCTGTTTCAGTAAAATTTCACATGATTATGAAAGTGGCTGTTTAAAATAAACGTGCATAAGTGAGCAGAAAATTCAAGATATGAACCTTATTAATACCTGAGACCGACATTAAAATTGTCTTTGCAGGTTCTGTGATTTGGCTCTATTTATTATTTATTATTTATTTATTTTCCATTTTATTTTTTATCTTATACCACATATATTAAAATTGAATGAATGCATGCTTTTGGTGCATAAGATTGGTGCACAAACAACAGCTCATGGAGGTCAAAAAACACATGAATAGAAGAGTGAGGATTATACGACATCAGCAATCACAGACATTCACATTATGGCTGGATTAGTTATTTCAGAGCATTGTGGAGTTTGCACAAATAACAGTATATAATTTGGTCTAGACTTTTTATAGGGGTTGTCTGAAGCCGACTTATTAAAAACGGTAACCCGCAAGAAGCTTGCAATACGAATGGCCTGTGTGCTGATTTGCAGCAAAAACAAGAAAAATAAAAGAAGAATATGGAGGAGGAAATGGTTCGAGAGACTGTGACAGAGCACTCGCATAACAGAGCACTGATTTGCCTCTGATTTCGGGCATTTGTCTGCGATTTCACAAAACCTGTCTGCGAGCTAAAATTGGGGCTAAAATCATGCAGCCTGAACTCGCAATGAGAAAAAACCCAGACATTTCAGATGTCACCCAGGTCGAGGGAGCGGAAGCGCTGTCGGTGCTGCTCTGGGGTCTGACCGACCCGCTGGACGATGGCCCGCCTTAGGTCTTCATAGACCAGGAGGTTCGGGACGGGGAGCTGCTGTGCCGCCACCTGTGCTTCTCCTGAGAGGAGCGGGACCAGCCTCATCGACCACTGGTCCCGCGGCCATTTACACGCCTCCGCGGATCTCTCGAAGAGATCTAAGAACACCTCTGGATCATCCAGTGGGCCCATCTTATTTAAGGGCAGGTGGACAGGCACAGCCGGCTGTTCGGTGGGCCCCCGGGGAACCTCCCGGTCAATCCAGCTCCGGAACGCCTCGCGGTCCTCCTGCTGGGTCTGTAGAATGGCTTGGAAACACCGCTCCTGGTCGCCTTTTAACTCCAGCATGGAGTTGTTGTTCGCGGTGCAGGACCGCGAGGGACGCGATGATGTCCGCAAATGTGGCGGAGGACGAAGATTGCATGGCGACGTGCTCACCGTCTTTCGTCCCGGGTTTCGGCACCAGTGTAGTAGACTTAAGTTCGTAGTGAGGGGAAGGAAGAGGTCAGGGACGACGAACAACTGCTGACTGAGTCTTTATTGAATATCAACAGAAGGACTGTGCAACGCACAACAACGAAAATAAACAATCCACAAAGGGCTTCACTCCAGGTTCGGCATACGCTATCCACAAGGGCTTCTCTCCAAGTTTGGTTTACACCATCCACAAGGGCTTCACTCCACGAACCTCGACTCGACTCAATCAACAGTTCCCCTTTCTCTCACACGCTGCTGCTTCTCACGGCGTTTTATCCTGTCTCCGCGCCAATCACTGGAATTAGAAACAGGTGTTCGTGATTTGTATCCAACCCACTCACTTACCAAGCGTCTCCCGCTATTCTCTCCAGTTGCAGACCTCGCTGAACCACGCCCCCCTCGCCACAGGCGCTCTAAGCGATCTCACGCGTTTTTAGGCCAAAATTTTTTTTTGGCACATACAGCAAACATCTACTCACTATCCGCTAGCTTCCTGTCCCCTGAACACACTGTAAAAAAGGCGGTCTCTGTAGTCGCCACAAGCTGCAAAAACGGACACAAAAGCAAACTGGTGCAGCCTGGACCACTGAACACAATAAACAGCGCCCAGCCAATAACCGACAAGCAGCGTCAATACGCAAGCTACTTTTAAATGCACGTTCATGACTGTTTCAGGAAGCACGAAGGGGAGGGGCAGGAGGAGTAGGAGGGAGGGTCTAGCTAGCCTCTGTTTTGTTTGACAACACTTCGAACGTCAACAGGAAGTTACTCTGCTCAGGATCGCTTAGAGAACCTTTAAGGTGTGATTATGAGTACATCAGATGACCACTTTACCCTTTTTCCTAGTTCAGGGCACCAGTCAAGGTCTTTTACCTTGGCAGTATGAGAACACTCCCAACAGGGGCTTTCATTCATTTAGAATTAATGTAAAGTGGTCAGCTGATTTATCTGAAAGATTGGTGAGATTGCTAACTTGTAGAGCCTCTTCTGTATTATCAGCACAAGGAATAGTCAAGTCAAGTCAAGTCACCTTTATTTATATAGCGCTTTTTACAATGCAGATTGTGTCAAAGCAGCTTTACAGTGATATCTAGTATATAATTTGGCTGCACAGCAGCTCTTAAAGAATGGTGTCAATGCAGGCAGATCAAAACACTGTTGAATAAATGTCAAGAATACTGTTGAATATCAAATGTCAAGTCAAATGTCAAGTGATAATATAATAAATTTTATTTACAAAAGATAAACAAGAATAACTAACACAACTACTAAATGAATACCATAAATGATAAGGGAATAAAGTGCATAAGATACGTAGAATACAAGTGATTAAGTTGAGTGTGGCTATGGAAGAGTTACGTTATCTTACAGAAAGATAAACTGTTTCTCTGAAAATAATAAGGTGGAGAACCTTATTATGCACCAAACAAATAAACGAGATTATTTATTAACTAACATCAGCTATATTACATCTAACGGGAATTGGGAAATTATATGCTGATAACATATAACAATGCCAAGATCTCTGGAAAGAGGTTTGGTTAAGTGATATTTACGTTCCACGTTGTTGAGTCCGATGATGTCTTCCACTAGTTGTGCTGAGTGACAATGCAGTGGGGAGAGGTGTCAGAATCTGTTTCAACAGTCTTGAACACAAAGCTCTGGTGTAGGTGCAGAAGGTCCTTAACAATCTGAAACACGCAGACGAAGTTACCTTGGAGTGAAGGTTTGCTCTCCTAAGCTTAACCTTGTTGCAAATGGCGTTACTGTCTTGCTGGATGGAAACTCTGAACGTAGTGTTTGTTAATGTCTCCTTCCTCAAAGGCTGCTCAGAATGTGGTCTTCTCTGTTGCTGCCTCACAAGCTGTAGACTCAGGTCATGGGACCTTTTGTTGTCTCTCTGGATGGACCACAGGCTCAGAATGGTGTTGTATCTGTTAGTGTCTCGGCATATCTGTTAGTGTGTATCACCGTACAGGACAGACTTGGAATGGTCTATCTGTTAATGTCTCACTCCTTACAGAGTTGAGACCCAGAGCGGTGTATCTGTTATGTTTCATCCGATGGGAGAATCAGAACGAAGAGTGTCTGTTGAAAGGGTACCTTTATCCCTTTCCGATGAGGAGGAGATTGCAATTTGGTGATTCTTCTTTTGAGTGCTGTGATTGGCTGCTGGCATCAGAGGGGATTCCAAGCCACCACCAGAATACCTTTGGCAATATTCTAAACAAAGAGAGACTAAACATGATGGAAAAAGATTGAACTGCCGTGCATTCATTCAATTGTACATTAACAGCTGAATTTGTGTCGGATGTTGCACTACAAATAGCTGTCACTAAAGGTGTTTTCACACCTATGGATCATTTGTTTTGTTCCGAAACGGGGATTAAATTTGTTACAATGTTGCATTTTCTTCTTGGTTCGGTTCGCTTTCACATGGCAACATTTCAAAGCCTACCAAAATGCGTTTAGGCAAGTCACATGTGAGTACAACTGTCCTGTTATTGGTCAGAGTTTTCTCTGCGTCATCTATCAAAATAATGATTGACAAGTTTGCTCCATGAGCTTATTGTGGCTTTATTTGTAAATGTCTAGACACACGCAAACACTATATGAATGTTGCCGTCTTTCCCGCTGTTAAATTAAATACTACATTCATATTAATACTGTGGCAAATTCAAACACGCACTGTTTCTCTCTCTCTGTCTCTGGATTTCCCAGCACTGTCTAGTAGGTGACCTGTTGTCAGTGTGTTGAGAGACCATATGAATTTTAAAATGAAGCAGAGTGGGAATCAAGGTTTCGATGGGACAGCATTCTCGCACAGAGAAGTGCAATTACACAACAGAGGCGCTTGTTGGTTTTCAGCTATGGTAAATAATGTGCTCACTCACAGAGTCAGACACTACCGCTTTTTATATCACATTTCCCGTTATGAATTGTGATATCATTTGGTTCGATGGTCTGTTAACTGGGTCGGATTGCTTTCACATCTCAAGCTAACCATTCTAGAGTTCGTTTGAAAGCGTACCGAGACCACCTCTTCAAAGAGTTCTCGGTACGCTTGTATGGTCTGCTTTTGGTGTGCACCCGAGTGCGATTGCTGCTTTCACACCTGCCCAAACGAACTGCACCAAAGGGGGAAATGAACTCTAGTATGATTCATCCAAATCCAAATACATATTTCTGTGAATAAGTATGAAATTGATACTTATTTAGTAGTAGTTTGTAGTTTGCATCAGTTCTAAGGTTTTCAAACATCATTTTGAATGGATTTGGATGGATCTTTGTGATCTCACTTTGATTCACCCATTGCTGCCAAGGTCCCAAGGAATTTTTATGGCAGTCTCTGGCCAACTTTAGGAAGTAGTCACTAGATGGGTGAAGGGCAGGAACTGCATGTGGACCAATGAGAAGTCCTGTCCTTCCCATGCTTGGTACAAAAGGTCTTCTTCTTGCCCTTTAAGAGGTGTCTGGATGTTGTCCTTACATCTTTATCTGATGGCGTTGGACAGTTAGTTTGTGTTAGTCCACCAAGATCCATTTTAAAATGTAGCAAACCTTTGTCCACTGTTATGGACAGAGAGGGGCCTGGCCATAAGCTGGGCCCAGGAATGTGCTGTTCCCTACATGAGTTTACTTTTTTATATCAAGCACATCCACTCTTTACTTTTTCATTCATTCATGTTTCTTTATTAACTCCCTGAGGTCTGAAAACGCGCCGGCACGTTTTGCAGTTTTTTTTTTCACATTGCAGCAAAACAGACTTAAAATACTCCGTCATTTCTTGTCATAGAGACATAAGTAATATATCAGTTGAAACTACAGAATGTCTTCTTTTATTTGTGTACACTCAGAGTAAAAACACAATGTTGTGCTTTTTGTAAAATAAAGAAAACTAACATGATACGTGATCTCTCCTCTCCCTCTGAACGAAGTCCAATCTGATAGTTCTCAGAAAATGAACTATAATATTCTTTAGACTTACGTCTAAAGAAACGTTGAAATGTCAGGTTTTAAATCGTGTAAGTCAAATCGAAAACAAACATTCTGTGTTTATGTAATCTGTATGAAAAGAGAGCCATGTCAGAAGTCTATGATTCAGCTCATTACCCGCTAATGCGGCCACGCCCATGGAGCCAGCGCTATTCAGACGCAAATTCAGAGGCAATACATGTGTAACGAAGGCGGGACTCAGAGTGAGATCCATATGCAAAGCTTTATTAAATGTTGAGCGTAGTCATACAGGCAGGGTCAATCAGGAGCAAACAGGAACAGCGAGGGACAGGCAGAATCGTGGTCAGATAACAGGCAGTAGTCAAAAGGCAGGCAGCGATCAATCACAGAACAATAGAACCAGACGGGGATCAGTAACGGGAACCGGAACAGACAGAGTGACAGGAGAAACGCTTGGAAGTGTAACACAAGTGAAAACAAGACCTAGCAGTGAGGTGGTGTGTGTATGAGTCTTTTATAGTCCGTGTAATGAGCTGCAGCTGGGTGTGGTGATAAGTGATTAGTGTGAAGTGTGTGCAGGTGAGTGGCAGAGAGGATGATGGGAGATGTAGTCCGGGAACTGACAGGAACAAACGGTGATCATGACATAACGCCCCCCTCCCGGAAGGCGCGTCCTCGCGGCGTAAAAGGAACAGCTAGGGAGGGAGGGTGGGTGCATTGGATAATGCAGGTCCAGGAGCCTCGGGCGGCCACGGCGGGTCAGGTGCCACGGCCGGCCACGGCGGGTCAGGTGGCTCGGGCGGCCACGGCAGGTCAGGTGTGTCAGGAAGCCACGGCGGGTCAGGTGGCTTGAGCAGCCACAGCAGGTCAGGTGGTTCAGGCAGCCGCGGCAGGTCAGGAGCCTCGGGCAGCCACGGCAGGTCAGGTGGCTCAGGCAGCCATGGCAGGTCAGGTGGCTTGGGCAGCCACGGCGAGACAGAGTCCGTGAATGACCACGGTGGGTCAGAATCCATTAATGGCCATAGTGGGCTACAGTCCATGGGTGGCCATAACAGTACAAAGGCCGATGACGGCAGTGACCAGGCAAGGTCCCCACCCACAAGCTCCCCACCCTCAGGTATCCTGCCCCCCACCAAAAAGTTCTTGGGGATTTCAGCGGGGTCCGTAGCGGGCTCGTGGGCAAGGAGTTTGGGTGGCGCCGGCAGCAGGGCAGACGTATCAGGGTGAGCGGCCAGCTCTGTGACGGCCTCCGTGGCCGTATCAAGGAGAGCAGGCAGCTCGGTAACGGCCTCCGTGGCCGTATCAAGGAGAGCAGACAGCTCCGAGACGGCAGCGGGCTCGGGCTGCTCCGGGACGGCAGCGGGCTCGGGCTGCTCCGGGACGGCAATAGAGCTTGAGTTCCTCAACGCACGTAGGACAGCCAAGACATAAAAGGTGAGCACAGCCCTCTGGGCCAAGACAGGACAGACCAGGAGAGCAGGCTGTGCTGGAGCGAACTCACTGACTGGAGCGGACTCAATGGCTGGAACAACCCCTGCATCCTTGAGCACCGCAGGGGCGGCCATCTTGCCCGTGGGCACTGGCAAAGCAGCCATTTCGTCCATCGCGTCCAGGGTGCTTAAGTCCACTGCAATAGGCGAACGAGAGTCCATAGCAACCGGCGAGCTTGAGAGCGTTGAAACCGGCGAGCTTGAGAGCGTTGAAACCGGCGAGCTTGAGAGCGTTGAAACCGGCGAGCTTGAGAGCGCTGAAACCGGCGAGCTTGAGAGCGCTGAAATCGGCGAGCTTGAGAGCGTTGAAACCGGCGAGCTTGAGAGCGTAGCAACCGGCTGGCTTGAGTGCGAAGCGGCCGGCGGGCTTGAGTGCGAAGCGGCCGGCGGGCTTGAGTGCGAAGCGGCCGGCGGGCTTGAGTGCGAAGCGGCCGGCGGGCTTGAGTGCGAAGCGGCCGGCTGGCTTGAGTGCGAAGCGGCCGGCTGGCTTGAGTGCGAAGCGGCCACCGGGCTTGAGAGCGAAGCGGCCACCGGGCTTGAGAGCGAAGCGGCCGACGGAGACTTGGGGATGCCAGCTGCTCGGACTGAAATCAACGGTGGATCGGTCACACTGGAACGCAACACTCTCCGCTCCCGGACTGATCTAGAGACCTGACGTGACTCTGGGCGATCAGCGGCGACGTGACTTTGCTCTGGGCGATCAGCGAAGGCGTGACGTTGCTCTGGGCGATCAGCGAAGGCGTGACGTTGCTCTGGGCGATCAGCGAAGGCGTGACGTTGCTCTGGGCGATCAGCGAAGGCGTGACGTTGCTCTGGGCGATCAGCGAAGGCGTGACATTGCTCTGGGCGATCAGCGAAGGCGTGATGTTGCTCTGGGCGATCAGCGAAGGCGTGACGTTGCTCTGGGCGATCAGCGAAGGCGTGACGTTGCTCTGGGCGATCAGCGGAGACGTGACGTTGCTCTGGAAGATCAGCGGAGACTTGACTTAGTGTTGTTGTGGTAGCCGCCATTACATGAAGAGACGAGGTTTCACGTTCCTCCGCGACACCCACAGTAAAACGTGAACCAACGGTAAGCAGGGCAAAGTCCAAGAATTCCATAAACGTCCCTCGGGGACCATTAGCGATTAAATACCCCTTAAGAGGTTCGTTTAGTCCATGGGCAAAAAAGTCAATCAGGGCACAGTCCGGTAAATCAGAAAAATGAGAAATGTCCAAGAATATCTGAATATGTGCCTCCAGGGTGCAGTTACCTTGACGAAGGCCTACAAGGCGCATTGCAGGATCCATGCTGGGACTAGGACGCCCAACAAAGCTGCTGGATCTTGATGTGGCTAGGTCTTCTGTAACGAAGGCGGGACTCAGAGTGAGATCCATATGCAAAGCTTTATTAAATGTTGAGCGTAGTCATACAGGCAGGGTCAATCAGGAGCAAACAGGAACAGCGAGGGACAGGCAGAATCGTGGTCAGATAACAGGCAGTAGTCAAAAGGCAGGCAGCGATCAATCACAGAACAATAGAACCAGACGGGGATCAGTAACGGGAACCGGAACAGACAGAGAGACAGGAGAAACGCTTGGAAGTGTAACACAAGTGAAAACAAGACCTAGCAGTGAGGTGGTGTGTGTATGAGTCTTTTATAGTCCGTGTAATGAGCTGCAGCTGGGTGTGGTGATAAGTGATTAGTGTGAAGTGTGTGCAGGTGAGTGGCAGAGAGGATGATGGGAGATGTAGTCCGGGAACTGACAGGAACAAACGGTGATCATGACAACATGCATACATCATCTCAATCATGTATTTATTGTCTTGAAAAGTGTTTATTTGGATGTTAAAGCAATGGTTAGCGATCTCTAGAAGACATGCAGTTAGTTCCTAGTTCCTTTTCTTCTTTATATGAATTTGTGGCCTAAAGGTGTACAGAGCGCCCTCCGGCTGCAAGTATGAATTAAAAACACCATTCCTGAAATGTCCTCTTCTTCTTTAGAATAATTTGTGGACTAAAGGTGTACAGAGAGCGCCCTCCGGCTGCAAGTATGAATTGAAAACACAGTATCCAGCACTCATAGTGATGACAATAAATATTACTTTTCAGTATAGAAAATTGACATAAATATATAAGAATCCATCGATATTTCTCCAAATGTGCATGCTTTTAAGCTAAAAGCCTATATGAAATGTCATAAAGGTAACATAATTGTTCAGACACTTTGCATCACAGAAATACATTATATTTTAAAGAATATAATAGAATACCATTATTTTAAATTTTAATAATATTTCACAGTATTGCCGTTTATGATGAGCTGAGACATTATTACAGAGGATTTTTTCACACTCTACCTGACTGAAAGGCCTCATTAACATGCAAGTCATTTCAGGTCATTATTATGTGATTCTTTTGTATTCTCAGGTGTAAATGGTCCATTATTCATGCAGATTCACGCCTCCACGCATACTGTGTTTCTTGACAAAAAGTGTCTTTCAAAAACTAAATAAATATATTGTTTTATATGAAGGATTAGGCAGCATAATTTTTACATAATTCTGAAGCAAAAACTCTAGTCTACAACCTCCAAAACCCAAAAGACTTGTGAACACAGATTTAATATACTTTTTTTGGCCTTATTTCAGTGACTTAAGTTTTTTGTTTTTTCAATAACCATGCATAAACATTATTCCTTCAAAAATACAAACATGTACATACATGTTCCTCACATATTATTGTAGCCTAGTTTGTGCTGAATACAGTGTAATGACACTTTTGTCATTTATATGTTTATGAACAACTGAAAAAAGCACAAATGTCAGGGCATGTCAAAACTTCTCCAATCCCCAAATCAGCCTCAGACTCCAGAGGGTTAATAACGCCAACAGTCCTGGCCACTGAAAGCTGCTCAGATTATCATAGAGATATAAATACGACACATTTTAGGACATAAATGTGTATGTGGCAAAAGAGAAAGTAACCGGTGCATTGTTTCAAAATGTCTCTTGACACAGCAGAGCACTAGTTTCAATAAAAGGATATTGGTAACACTTTATAATAACTCATGCTATGAAGCATTAGTTAAGCACTAGTAAATAGTCAATTCATCATTTATAAAACATTAATAGACATTAGAAAGCCATTTATAAATACAGCTATAAAGGCTTTGTTCTTGATTTATAAGCAAATCTATAATGAGTTTAATAATTGTATTTTCATACTTTATTAATGATCAATGTATTATTTTTAAAGCTATTAGCTATTTAGGAGTTGTTAATGGTTCATAAGATCATTTAGGAAGTGTAAGTAAATAATTAATAAAATATTTAAATATCTTATATCAATATGCATCTTATTATTTAGACATATAGTATTAGTTACTTAGTGTGTTAATAAATGCTTTATTAACACATATTCCTAGTGAACAAAACTTACTCAGTAATACATTTAAAACATTAGAGAACAGCAGTGCAGAAGATCACTGATCACTCATTTATAAAAGCTTTACAAAGCATAAATAGTCCTCACTTTAGATGAGCTCGCAAAAATAGTTAACTGACCACTTCTAAATGTTTTATAATTACCTGAATTAATCATGAATTGCAGTGGGAATATGTGTTAATAAAGCAATTATTAACACACTAAGTAACTATTATTATTATATGTATAAATAATAAGATGTTTATGTCCCTATGTAATAAGATGTCCTACGGGAAAAAATGGAACTGGTGCTGCGTTCGTTCCGTAAGTAGAATAGAGAAGGCGTAGGACATACAGCGTGAGCTTTTTGAAGAATACAAAAGTGTGGTTTTGGCGGAAGCACTTGGAAGGCGATCATTTGTGTATATAAATTTGTGTTCACATTTGTGTTCACTTCCGGTTCAACGCTGCTCAACGCTGCTGCCTGCCAGCTGTCTGATCTACGCTCGGAGCTTCGTGGAGATTATCCTAAATCCTTCTCTTTATTCCTATTCACATAATATAACTTTCTTATTTTTCACTAGATTACTTAACCTATTGCATAGTATTACTAAACGGAACGATTTATTACTAGCAATCCACCAGCGTAATCACCTAGTGTTAGCCATAGCCTCCTAGCTACCGTCTACTTTCTTTTTTTCCTCTAAACCAACCTTCCTTGTCGATTGAATGGCGGATTTATCCGATGTATGTTATTCTGATCTGTCCTCGCCAGATCGGGAAGCTGTGGAGACGTTGCTGCCTGGCATTCATCGATCCACCGCGAGGTACAGCGTCCCGCACATCACCCCCGCCCCAGGCACCGGCAAGCGACCGAGACATCCAGCCAGCGAGTCCCGTGTGCGTTGCAGTTTTTCGGACGGCGTTCATCAAACACACGGTCAGTCATGTCCGACGATTATCATGTGTAGTAAATGCAACATGTACAGCTTAGCTCTTTCTGTCAACAGTGAGACTTACACATGTGATAAATGCAGGGATATTGTCAGGCTGACAGAGAGAATCTCAGAATTAGAGACACGCATCCAAACTTTAATTGAGGATAGTGAGAATGAAAGGGCCTTAGATACTGCTTTGGATGCGACTAACCTAGTAAACACTACACATTCGGTTCCGGTTGTAGAAGCCACGCAGCAGGCTAACTGGGTGACTGTGAGGTGGCATAATGGCAAGAACAAACACCACTCTTCCGTTCCGATTAGAACATCAAACAGGTTCTCCCCACTCAGTGACACACCCACTGAGAATCCTGTTGAAAGTGCCCTAGTAATTGGCGATTCTATTACACGGAACGTGAAAATAGAGACACCAGCCACCATAGTCACATGTTTGCCGGGGGCCAGAGCACCTGACATCAAAGCAAATTTAAAAGTGCTGGCTAATGCTAAACGTAAATATTCTAAAATCATTATCCACGTCGGCACAAATGATGTTCGACTTCGCCAGTCGGAGATCACTAAAATTAACATTAAAGAGGTGTGTGAACTCGCAAATTCAATGTCAGCAAAAGTAATTTGTTCTGGCCCTCTTCCTGTTCGTCGGAGTGATGAGATAGTTAGCAGGTTATCATCACTCAATGGCTGGCTGTCTAAGTGGTGTGCGCAGAATAATATAGGTTTCATAGACAATTGGAAAAGCTTTTGGGGCAGACCTGATCTGTTGAAAAGAGATGGTATTCATCCCTCCCGGGATGGTGCTGCTCTTCTCTCTAGAAATTTGGCAAATAGTCTTAGAGCTGAAACATGACAAACCAGGGCCCAGATCAGGACGCAGACAAACTGGCTAAACCGACCGTCTGCTAGCCGCCTCACGTCACAGAACTCAGATAATTCACAGCACATAGAAACACTTTCACCTAGATATTATCACATAGAGACTGTGTCTGTACCTCGAACTAGTAAATACAAAAAACTTCCAAAACCTTTTAAGGGTAAAAATTTAATTGATGTTCAAAAAATGAAAATCACAGATAAATCAGATAAACAAATGATAAAGCTTGGGTTACTGAATATTAGATCTATTTCTTCAAAAGCACTTATTGTAAATGAAATTATCACAGACAATAAACTAGACTTGCTGTGTTTGACAGAAACCTGGCTAAAACCAGACGATTACATTACTTTAAATGAATCTAGTCCTCAAGGTTATGATTATCGACACAATCCTCGACAGAAAGGCAAAGGGGGAGGTGTTGCTGTAATTTATAGTAATATATTCAGAATCATTCAAAAGAATTTCAAATATAATTCCTTTGATGTGATGGTGCTTTATGTAACATTATGTAAGTTGACATTTGTGCTGGCTACTGTATACAGGCCACCAGGGCACCATACTGACTTTATCAAAGAATTTGCTGAGTTTCTATCAGAGTTAGTACTGGCTGCGGATAAAGTCCTTGTTGTTGGTGATTTTAATATCCATGTAGATAATAATAAAGACGCATTTGGATTGGCATTTGCAGATATTTTAAACTCTATTGGAGTTAGACAACACGTGTCAGGACCCACTCATTGTCGTAATCATACCCTAGATCTAATACTGTCGCATGGAATAGATATTGATGCTGTTGAAATTCTACAGCAGAGCGATAATATATCAGATCATTATTTAGTCTCGTGTATAATACAATTAGCCAAGGCTACAAAACCTACACCCAGCCATAAATATTGTAGAACAATCACGTCTGCCACTAAAGATTGCTTTATAAATAATCTCCCCGAGCAGTTTCATCGCCTTAGTATACCTGAAAACTTAGAAGAACTCGATGCTGCAACAGAAACTATTGGCTCTCTCTTTTCCAGCACATTAGATGCGGTCGCTCCTTTACGTCTAAAGAAGATTAAGGAAACTAATCCAATGCCGTGGTATGATGAGCACACTCGGGCTCTAAAACGAGCTGTTAGAAAAGCTGAACGTAGTTGGAAGAAAACAAAACTAGAAGTTTTTCGCCTTTCGTGGAAAGAAAAAATGATTGAGTACAGAACAGCCATAAGAAATGCTAGATCTACTTATTTTTCAAATCTCTTAATAGAAAACAAACATAATCCTAGGTATTTATTTGACACAGTGGCTAAATTAACTAGAAACAGAGATTCAACTGCTGACGTTTCCATAGAGCACAGCAGTAATGACTTTATGAACTTCTTTACTTGCAAGATTGATAATATTAGAGAGAAAATTATAAACATGCAACCGTCTACAGTTTCTCTTCAGACAGTGCACTGTAGTGTCCCTGAGGTAAAACTAGAATCATTCGCCGCTATAGGAGAGGAAGAATTATCTAAACTTATCAAATCATCAAAATCAACGACATGTATGTTAGACCCAATGCCGACTAAACTACTGAAAGAAATGCTTCCAGAGGTCATAGGTCCACTTCTTGATATAATTAATTCATCTTTAACACTAGGACACGTGCCAAAAACCTTGAAGCAGGCTATTATCAAACCTCTTATTAAAAAACCTAAACTAGATCCGAGAAATTTAGTAAATTATAGGCCAATCTCGAATCTACCTTTTCTGTCAAAGATACTAGAAAAGGCAGTTTCAACACAACTGTGTTCCTTTTTAGAAAGAAATGGAATCTGTGTGGATTTCCAGTCAGGATTTAGACCATACCATAGTACTGAGACTGCTCTCGTTAGAGTTACAAACGATCTACTCCTATCATCCGATCGTGGCTGTATTTCTCTATTAGTGTTATTAGATCTCAGTGCTGCTTTTGACACTATCGATCATAACATTCTTTTAAAAAGACTTGAAAACTATATTGGCATTAGTGGAATTGCTTTGGCATGGTTCAAATCATACTTATCTGACCGTTATCAGTCTGTGGTAGTTAATGAAGAGATGTCGTATCGATCACAGGTTAAATATGGGGTACCACAAGGCTCAGTATTAGGACCGTTGCTTTTCACTCTGTACATGCTGCCCTTAGGAGAGATAATTAGGAAGCATGGTGTTAGTTTTCACTGCTACGCTGACGATACTCAGCTCTATATTTCCTCGCGCCCTGACGAAACCTACAAATTCACAAAACGTCTTGGGTTACGAGTGTAACCCTTGTTCCCTGAGTAAGGGAACGAGACGCTACGTCGTTGACGTGATGGGAATCCTCTGTGTTTTTGTGTTCGTGAAGCACCACTGTATCCAACCAATGAGAGAGAGAGAACGTGACGTCATAGGCGGGCGACGTCGCGGACTATAAAGCACGCCCAAAAACAGAGAACGCTAGCTTCTGTGATATGTCTGAAGGAAGCGCTCCAGGCATGCAGGAGGTACGGCAACATGACGTAGCGTCTCGTTCCCTTACTCAGGGAACAAGGGTTACACTCGTAACCCAAGACGTTCCCTTTCGTGGGAACTATCGACGCTACGTCGTTGACGTGATGGGAACGCTGTCCCAACTATGCCGTGCCTCCGAGTGCCTGGCTGCCATCTTGTAGCACCAAAGCACCCGGAGTAATACTAACATTTAGGTCATAAAACCTAACAAAAGTATGCTGGGATGACCACCCCGCAGCACCACAAATATCAGCCAGGGAAACACCCGACCTGTGAGCTGTTGATGCCGCCATACCTCTTGTTGAGTGCGCCCTAATGTTCAAAGGACACGGGAGCCCTAAGGCTCTATAAGAAAGTGTGATGGCCTCAACCACCCACTTACTCATTCTTTGTTTGGAGGCTGGGCCCCCCGATTCGGGGACCCATAACATACAAAAAGCTGGTCAGATTTTCTCCACAGGGCAGCTCTGTGGACGTAAGTATCCAGCGCCCTCACTGGGCACAGCAGGTTAAGTCTCCCCTGATCCGGAGTAGTAAACGGAGGGGGATAAAAAGCCTCCAGAACAATGGGACCTGGGACCCTGGTGGGGACTTTGGGTATGTAACCAGGCCTTGTATGCAGGAAGGCCTTAACCATACCTGGTGCAAACTCTAAACATGATGGTAACACCGAAAGAGCTTGAAGGTCACCTATTCTTTTCAATGAAGAAATGGCTAATAAGAACACAGTCTTCAATGTTAGCATTTTGTCCGACACATCTTCCAAAGGTTCAAAGGGCACCTCAGCCAACCCTTGTAACACAATGGCCAAGTCCCAGGTCGGAGATTTTGGGCGCACTGAGGGCCTCAACCTCAGTGCGCCACGAAGGAAGCGTACAACTAAGGGGTCTCGACTTACCGAGACACCCTCCATAGAAATGTGGTAAGCCGAAATAGCAGCCACATACACTTTTAGTGTGGAGTACGTTAGACCCTCTGACAGTTTTCCTTGAAGGAATTGAAGCACATGGCTAATAGAAGAATGGACCGGGTCCACTCTGAGATGACTACACCATGTAGAAAACACATTCCATTTATACATGTAAAGCTTCCTTGTAGATGGAGCCCTGGACTGAAGGATGGTTTCCACCACCTCCGTTGGGAGACCAGAATCTATGAGTCTTGCCCCCTCAGAGGCCAGGCCCACAGTTTCCACATTTCTGGACGGGGATGAAAGATCGTGCCGCCCGCTTGGGACAGGAGATCCTGTCTGAACGGAAGCTCCAGAGGAGAGCCGTAAAGGAGAGAAACTAGGTCCGCAAACCAAATTCTCGTTGGCCAGCAAGGAGCCACCAATATTAGATGCACCCCTTCCTGGCGTACTTTGTCCAGAACTCCCGGGAGCAGAGAGACTGGGGGAAACGCATACAGGCGTCGCCTCGGCCACGTCTGTATCATGGCATCCAACCCCAGAGGAGCTGGGTGCCTCAGAGAATACCACAGAGGGCAATGGGTTGACTCCTCTGTGGCAAAGAGATCGACTTCCGCTCGACCGAACACTTTCCATATGAGCTCCACTACCTCGGAGTGGAGCTTCCATTCCCCCGGACTCGCGCCTTGCCTCGACAGGGCGTCCGCCCCCATATTCAGATACCCTGGGATATACGCCGCTTTCAACGAGAGTAACTTCCCCTGGGTCCAAAGGAGGATACGGCTGACTAGCTCGCACAGTGGACGAGACCGCAGCCCCCTTGGTGATTTATATAAGAGACCACCGTAGTGTTGTCTGTCTGGATCAACACATGGTGGCCCCTCAGGTCGGATAGGAAGTGTTTCAGAGCCTGAAACACTGCCAGCATCTCCAGCCGATTTATGTGCCAGGAGGCCTGGTGTATATCCCACCGACCTTGAGCTGAGCGACCACTCATGATCGCTCCCCAGCCCGTGAGGGACGCATCTGTCGTAAGCATTACGCGACGACATGAAGTTCCCAACACGGGTCCCTGGGACAGGAACCAAGGCTTTTTCCACATGACCAGAGCACGAAGGCATCGCCGCGTGACTTTGATCATGCGAAAAGGATTTCCCCTCGGGGAAAAACCCCTTGGTCCTGAGCCACCACTGTAAGGGTCTCATGTGCAGAAGGCCAAAAGTAATAACGTTGGACGCAGCTGCCATCAGACCCAACAGTCTCTGAAACTGTTTTACAGTGAGTGACTGGCCTAACTTCACCCCTTTCACGGCCCCGAGGATGGAATCCACACGAGCAGGGGACAATTGCGCCTGCATCGTGGTGGAATCCCAGATTACACCTAGGTAGTTTGCAACCTGCCTCGGGACCAGCACACTCTTTTTGGCATTGAGCCTCAACCCAAGCCTTTTCATGTGCGACAGAACCACATCTCGATGTAGAACTGCCTGACGTTCCGTTTGAGCTAATATCAACCAATCGTCGATATAGTTCAGTACACGGATGCCCCGGAGTCTCAGCGGAGCCAAGGCTGCATCCATGCACTTCGTGAACGTGCGGGGTGACAGTGATAGGCCGAAGGGAAGAACCTTGTATTGGTATGCTTCGCCCCCGAAAGCAAACCTGAGGAACTTCCTGTGAGAAGGATGGATGGATATGTGAAAATACGCGTCCTTCAGATCTATCGCCACAAACCAGTCCTCGGATCTGATCTGTGGAATAATCTGTCTGAGTGTAAGCATCTTGAACTTCAACTTCTTTACAGATCGATTTAGTATGCGTAAATCTAGAATCGGACGCAACCCTCCATCCTTCTTTGGAACAATGAAGTAACGGCTGTAAAAGCCCGACATTTTGCTGGGAGGAGAAACCCTTTCTATAGCTCCTTTTTGCAAAAGCGTCGCAACTTCTTGTTCCATAACCAGAGACTGCTCTGGAGCAACCACAGTGTGAATCACTCCACTGAACTTGGGGGGAAGAGAACCGAACTGAATTCTGTACCCCCGTTCTACTATGAACAGCACCCATTTCGAAACATTCGGAAGACATTTCCACTCCTCTGAATGATCTACTAAGGGTACCAGCCTCTCGAGACTGGTCTCTGGTGTTTTTTGAGCACTTGGCTCGTTTATCTGACGCGGCGCACCGGCAGATAAACGAATCACGTGCTGGCCGAACCTCCTCGGAGGATCGACAGGGACTGCTGCGCCCTGTCGCACACTGGGTGGCAGGGTTGGCAGAACAGTCCCTTGAGGGCGCCGAAGGGGAACGATAGAAATTAATCGTCGAACCCCTTCGGAGGGGGCTGCCCTCAGAAACCCTGGCCCACGAGCGTCAGGATTTCTTTTGGGAAGCCTTCCGGGAAATAATGACGGTCCTCAGATCCGCCCTACCCCCGGAAGGCTTCGGCTGTGCAGCACGCTCCGGTCCCCAAGCTTTCCGCGGGGGAGCACGGGCGGCCACACTGGCCTTTTGTTGGGGTCTGTGCCCCGAGGAGCCGGCTGTCGGCTGAGGCTGCCCCCGCCCGGCAGCCTCAGGGGGATGAGTTTTTCGAGGGAGGAACCTTTGAAACGCCGCCTTCTGCTTCTTTGCCTCCTCGAACCTGTCGACGACAGTATTAACTGCGTCACCGAACAGGCCCTCGGAGGAAAGCGGCGCATCCATGAGGACATATTTATCTTTGTCCTTTATGTCAGCTAGATTGAGCCACAGATGTCTCTCCGTGCCCACCAGTGCTGCCATGGAGCGGCCCACTGACTTGGCCGTCTCCTTGGTGGCACGGAGAGCTAAATCCGTGGCTCTCCTCAGCTCTTGGATTGTCTCAAAGGTTACCTCCCCACTTTCATCAATTTCCCCCAGCAGATCAGCTTGGTATGCCTGCAGTATACTCATCGTGTGCAGACACGCCGCAGCCTGACCCGCTGCCGAGTAAGCCTTGCCCACCAGATTTGATGTTTGCTTTAATGGTCTGGTGGGCAATGTCGGGGATTTCAGGGACGATGCAGACTCGGGCGAGAGATAGCTCGCAAGCGTCTCTTCAACCCGAGGCATCGCCCCATAACCGTGTTGTTTCAGCCCGTTAATATTGCTGTACATGGATGTTTGCGGGCTGAAGACACGGTACTGCACGGGTCTGTTCCACGACCTCGACACCTCGGCGTGGAGGTCGGGAAAGAACGGCAGTCCCCGACGCTGAGGCAATGACCTGGCTGGAAGAAAGCGTTCGTCCAGTTTGCTCTTTATTTTGGGAACGCTTTCCTCCACGGGCCAGTTTATATTCAACTTTTTTACTGCCCGGGCCATAACCTCCTCATGGGCTGGAGATGAGGATGACGGTCCCTCATCTCCACCCTCGATACCTTCAATATCAACCTCCTCGGAGGAAGATATATTCAGTATCGGTGTCTCTCTTCGGGGGGAAGAAACCGCAGCGCGTGCTTCCACCACCAAAGAAGAGACACTAGATCTAGCAGGTAAGGGGAGCGATAAGGCAAAGCCCGTCTCTCCCCCCTCTGCTAGATCCATTTGTGAACCCCACGAGTGCAGCCTTCGCTGTGCCTCGGCAGCAGCGGGACCAGACCCGCGGGGAACACTCGCCGCGGCGCCCTCCTCAAAGAGCGCCCGGCGTGAGCGCAGCGCCCTGAGAGTGAGCCGCTCACAGTGCACACAGACAGCCCCCTCAAGAGCTGCCTGTGCGTGCTCAACTCCCAGGCATTTCACACACATCTCGTGTGTATCTCCCTCCACGATGAATCGCGGACAAGGAGGTGCACACTTAGTGAAACGCTGGCTTTTCTCCGTCATTTTATATATATATATGTCTTATTTATGTGTCTATTTCACTTGTTAGAAACTCTTGTCCTCAGACAAGGAGATCACTTTCTGGCGAGATGGTAGACAGACAACAGTAAATAAGACAGACAAGATACAGATAGCGCTTACTGAAGACAACAGAAGCTAGCGTTCTCTGTTTTTGGGCGTGCTTTATAGTCCGCGACGTCGCCCGCCTATGACGTCACGTTCTCTCTCTCTCATTGGTTGGATACAGTGGTGCTTCACGAACACAAAAACACAGAGGATTCCCATCACGTCAACGACGTAGCGTCGATAGTTCCCACGAAAGGGAACTAACAGAATGCATAGCTGACATTAAAAACTGGATGACAAGAAATTTCTTATTATTAAATTCAGAAAAAAATGATTTCCTAATCTTTGGACCAAAAACTTCCTCACGAAAAAACCTTGAATACTCTCTAACACTTGACGGGTGCTCCATTAAACCTTCGTCCTCAGTTAGGAACCTGGGTGTGCTCTTTGATACCAATCTTTCATTTGAAAGTCATGTTTCTAGTATCTGTAAAACCGCCTTCTTCCATCTAAAAAATATATCTAAATTACGACATATGCTCTCAATGACAAATGCGGAACAGTTGGTTCATGCATTCATGACCTCAAGACTAGATTATTGTAACGCTCTACTGGGTGGTTGTTCTGCTCGGCTTTTAAACAAACTACAGTTGGTCCAAAATGCGGCAGCTAGAGTTCTTACTAGAACCAGAAAGTATGACCATATTAGCCCAGTTCTGTCAACATTACATTGGCTCCCTATTAAACATCGTATAGATTTTAAAATCTTGCTACTTACTTATAAAGCTCTAAATGGTTTAGCTCCCCAGTACCTAAGTGAGCTCTTAATGCATTATAGTCCTTCACGTTTATTGCGATCTCAGAATTTAGGCCAGTTGATAATATCCAGAATATCAAAATCAACTGAAGGCGGCAGATCCTTTTCCTATTTAGCACCTAAACTCTGGAACAATCTTCCTAGCATTGTTCGGGAAGCAGACACACTCTGTCAGTTTAAATCTAGACTAAAAACACATCTCTTTGCTCTTGCATACACATAACACATTATCAATACATTAACATTTTTCAAATCCGTTAAAGGATTGTTACGCTGCAATAATTAGGTAGGCCGGAACCGAGAACATTTCCTATAACACTAGATATACCTGTACATCAGAATAAGAATGGCATCTACGCTAATATCTGTCTCTCTGCTTATCCTGAGGTTTGCCGGGTGCTGGATCCAGGCCGTATCCAGATCAGATGGAGAACCTGCGTCTGGACCTGACTACAACCTAGCCCAGGAGATAATGGGCCTAAAGATCAAATTCTGGCTGCATCTATAATTCAGATTTTTAATCCCCGTATCCGCTTACATATATTTATATATAATCGATTTTTAATCTCTATAATAAAAATGTACAATTCAGATTTTGATCTCCATATACATTTACATATATATATATATATCTTCCAAGGGGTTTTTTCCCTCCTAGGACTTTTTTCCCAGTGCTAGCACGCTGGGTTTTTCTCCTAGGGGGGTTTTTCCACCCCTGGAAGTCAGCCGACATTGGCTTAATGTAGCACCATCTTGTATATGTTACATATTACCACGCTTGTTTGTACAGTTTTAACCACTTCCCTTTTTTTCTGTGCTTCTAATATGTAAAGCTGCTTTGAAACAATTACCAATTGTAAAAGCGCTATATAAATAAATTTGACTTGACTTGACTATAAAGCAGTGTTTCTCAAACTGGGGTACGCGTACCCCTGGGGGTACGTGAGGTGACAAAAGGGGGTACGCGAACAAAATGCAGAGTAGTTGATTTAACTCCACCATACCTTAAAATAATATTAAAACCAAGCATTTATTTCTAACTGGCAAAATGCCGTAAATCCATTACATTTAATCAAATTACCTCATGTTTTCTAAAATGACTGCATCCACACAAGCAGCATGCATATGATAGATTGCGTGCAGTCTGCTGCCTTAAATCGCGCTAAATTACTGCCGTTCTTAACAATGTACCTTTGTAAAAGTGGGGATTTAGCACTTGCATGAAGAACAACTATAGACACAGATAGTGGATTTATATCAATTTAAGACTCAAACTTTCTTTGATACAAAAACATACCTTGTGTGAGTTCTTGTATTTAATGTTGCATGACTGCAAACGTGCATTATACAACAGGCCAAAAAACAAAATGTACATTTTAAACACAGTGCTGTCAGTATTTACTCTATTTTGCAATGAAAAAATATTTCTAATGAAAACCAGAGCAAAACTACAACACACAAATACGGCTTTGAACGAATCGTGAGAGTCAATGATTCAATGATTCATTCACAGCCACTTGCTTTGTTACTGAATGAATGACTCAATGACTCACTCATAAAAACAGTGACTTTCTGCCACCTACTGGCGGTTTTAGTTTAATATTTAAAAGTATCACTTCGTTTTACCATCATTGCATTTCTCTATTAAACATTTTTTATTTAAAACATTATTTTTTTTAAATAAAGTTATTCACAAATGTAAAAATATGCACTGGAAAATCAATTTGGAGGCCAATCAATTTGAAGGCCACTGAAGTCCACAAGGAGAATAATCCAGGAATGTTTTCATCAAAAATCTTAATTTCTTTTCGACTGAAGAAAGAAGGACATGGACATCTTGGATGACATGGAGGTGAGTAAATTACCAGGGAAATTTCATTTGAAAGTGAACCTTTCAGTACAGTTCAAGGGGGCATGGTCAAAAAGTTTGAGAATCCCTTTCTCTGGTGGCCATCAAGGAGCATGATTGGACACTCCTGGTGTAACTGTATGTTCCATGGATACGTGGAATCATGGATTCTATCAAATACCAACAGATAAAAAATCAAAACCTGACTGTCCCTGTTAGAAGTCATGTAATGGGCTGTGGTTGGATCTTCTATCAAGACAATGATCCAAAACAAACATCAAAATCAACACAAAAATGGGTCACTGAGCACAAAATGAAGCTTCTGCCATGACCATCCCAGTCCCCTGACCTGAACCCTATAGAAAATGAGTGGAGAGAACTGAAGAGAAGAAGAACCAATATGAAGCTGGGAATCTGAAGGATCTGGAGAGATTCTGCATGAAGGAATGGTCTCTGATCTCTTGCCAGATGTTCTCCAAACTCATCAGGCATTGTAGGTGAAGACTCAGGCTGTTATCTTGGGAAAAGGAGGTTGCAAAAAGTATTGAATAAAAGGGTATGATTAATTGTGAGCAATGTGTATTAGAGAAAAACATTTATTTCATAATAAGATTTCCCCCCATTTAAAATTATTATTCTCCAATGAAATGTTGGATTTTTGTAGATTTTTAAAATATAAGACCAAAATGATTAACTATGCAAATTTATTTTCACAGACCTCTTTGTTGATATTTACCAAGGGTATGAATAATTTTGAGCACAACTTTATATATTATATTTTACACTGTTGCAGCACCTTTCCCAGTCTGTCAGTAATGCTCAGGGGTGCATTTCCCAAAAGCATCTTTAGCCAACTATGGTCGCAAGTTCCATTGAATTCTATTGGTAATGATGGAACTTGCAATGATGGTTGGTTTTGGGAAATGCACCCTTGTTTAGTTCTTGTCTCGATGAAGCCCCTCCTTCCAAAATGCACAATGTGCTCTGATTGGTTGGCTGGATCAGTGTGTTGTGATTGTGATCAACTGCTTCAAGTGTGTTTCAAAAATGTCATTCCCCTTACCATAACCGTGTTAGATCCGGGGTGGAAAAAAGCAGGTTCTCTAAGGCTAAAGTCAGACTGCCAGCAAAAATCAGATTTTTTGCATATCCATTTTTTTATCCAGACAGGGTTTTGAAAGTCTGGACAGCCCAAAAAAAAAAAAAACACACAAAGAAAATACACATGTAAATCTGAATTTTTCAAATCTGATTCAAACCACTTTTGGAGGTGATTTAAAATGCGTTTCCAATCAGATTTTTACAGATGCGTATCAGTCTAGAAACTCTGGCTGATTAACGCCTTGGTGCACTGGCCAATGATGTTCAAGGGCATGTGCTGGAGGCAGGCCCTCCTGCTATATATGGAGATGCTGAAGAATCAGTGCCTCAGAATCTTTCTCCTTCAGAGAGCTGCACTGTCTTCAAGAAGCTACACTTGAGGCGGAACGGTCAGGTGTGCATCAAAGTGACCTATAGCTGCCTATGCTCTAGCCCCCTGGTAAAGCGAGACACTGTACAGTCAGGGTGATATGATGGGACAACTTGTGAAACAATATATAATATTAAAAGTGATATGTAATGACTGAGACAAATCAGACACAGTTATCTGTTAGTTAACCAACAGTTTTAAGCTCACTCTGGGGTCTGGCTTCCATCCCCCGAGAAGTTCTCAGCAAGTTTTACTGCACCAATAAATGCCGCATGGAGAGCTGTTTTGATCACTGTCTGTTCCTGTCAAGTTCCCGGACTACATTACCCATAATCCTCTCTGCCTATCACCTGCACTCACTCCATCAATCACTAATCACCACACCCAGCTGCAGTACATTAACAGGACTATAAAGGACTCACACTCACACCACCAGTTGGCGAAGTATTGATTTCCCAGTGTGTCATTTCTGAGCGTTTCCTTGTTTCCTGTCTGCCTGTGTTTGATCTTGCCTGTTCCTGTTTATTGACCCGTTGCTGCCTGTCCTGACCATTGCCTGTTTCCTGATTACGACTCTGCCTGTTCCTTGCTGTTCCCGTTTGCCCCTGATCAACCCAGCCTGTATAACTATGCTCACTTTGAATAAAAAGCTTGCAAATGGATCTCTGCCTGAGTCTCCAGTCGTTACAGGAGCAGAGAAGAGACACACAAAAACATGCATCTTTCCTGCATTATCCACACATAACAGACTCTCTTGCATTAATGTATAAACAGAATGTTCTATAAATGAACATGCACACTCCCAGGAAATGGCATCCATTATTACCGTTGCTGTATTACAATCATTGTATTCATGTATGTATGCCTATGTTTTATGATACATTTAAGGTAACTTCAATCATGCCATGTTTAGTGTCTATACGTTCGTAGCGGGAAGATTTAAATGCTTGTGTATGCGGTATGTCCATACCTGTGTCCATACCTGTGCAACACATCAGTATTACAAGAATCTTTAATAGTTCTTATTCAAAAACCAACATCTTCATTGGTCCAGTCAACAACTGAGAGGTGTGACTTTGACCAGAGGTTAAAAGCCAGCGAAAAATGCCACTCCCTCTCTTTCCTTGCTTCTGGACGACCAAAAAGATCTCCTTGCAGCCGGCCTAGGCCAGGCCCGCAAGGCCGGTAGGCCCCGGCCTACAACACCAAGCCATGTGCTCATCACCCAACGTAGAATTTATCCTCAACCTGCAGATCCGACGCTCCTCAGCCTAAAGGCATCTTGCAAGTATCGTACATTTTAACACTAAACAGCAATTTAGTATTAATTTGTAAGACTTACCCTTGCCATTGCTGAAGAAACTGATGATTCCTTTCCAGATTGTCTTTGAATTTTTCCTATAGCTCTAGTAACAGTACCTCTTCCGGTTCAACCCTATCATTACTCATTCTTACCTACAGTACGTATGTGTGTGTGACCTTTGTTGTATGTTATGTTTTTGTTTTTGTTAGTTTAGTTATGTGTTTCTGAGTTAGTTAATAAAGATTGTGCACAATACATGTTTGTTTCTGACTCCGTCTGCTAATAAACTGCCTCTTAAGTGATTTAGATCCTGACTAGGTTCTCTGAGTACTACGGTACAATAAGAATGTTATTTTTCCATAACTTGGAAATTAACATTTCTTAGAATTAATAAACAATCAACACTGAGCGTTCAATGGACGAACAGGTTAATTGATTGTAATATTAATCTTAATGTAGCTACATCCAGTTAATCTGATTAACGGATTTACATATTCATAATTAATCATAATTAATAATCATAACGAGTTATTAATAATTATTTATATTTCCCCTTTGAGTTAATTCGCTACATATTTGGTGTAAAATGCGGGCATCATTTTAAGCATTTGTTTGCAGCATTTGGACCAGTAATCAAATGTTGTGTTTTGATAATCTTTATTGACATCTTATACATGCACATACAAATTTCTGATAAAAATCAGCAAAACTGGGGCTTGAATGCGCATACCCTTGAACGGCAGAACGTTCCTTGATGCTATAATGCATATTTAAATTGTATGAAGAAGCTAACCTGAAATTATCGAAGAAATCATAATTTCAGTTGCTAAACGAGCGTAAGACTTTTCTGACGATGGAATCGCGGATTAGCAGCGTGTACAAAAGGGTACCAAAATAAATTAACCTGAACTTGGGCGAATAAACCTCCACTTTCAGCTTTAAATGCATATGTCTTTTTCTGACGATGGAATCGCAGATAAGCAGCGCATACAAAGGGTATTAGAATAAATTTACCTGAACTTGGGTAAAGAAACCCCAACTTTCAAGGTAAATGCATAAGCTGTTTTCTGATGACGGAATTCCAGATTAAGCAGCATAAATTTACCTATGTGACGAAGAAATCTCACTACAGAGTTTGTAATGGTGTTCTGGGCGAGACTCCCCATTCACCGATTAAAGGCCTTTTTACTATTCGTTACGTCACTGTATTCATATTAATGCGCAGGACCGCACATATGAAACACACGCAACAAATTTGTGGTGTAAATTCTAGCTTAGCTATCTAGCAATTCGCACTCTCTGTGAATTGATGTGTTGTTGTGATTTGTGAGTTATCCATGACCACACTGGAGTTCTCAATGCGGACTTGCATCACGGTTACAATTCTACTCTATTCTGATCATGTTGCAGGCTGGCATTGGTCTCCTGGCAACACATGACAACAGAGAGTGGAGAGCAGACACTTCTGAAAGTCTGATAACAGCACCCACATCACAGACTGTTGTGCAAACAACAAACCGCGTGTAGCCTAGCTCAAGGGAAACCCTACACGTATACTGTACAAGTTAAAACCCTTTATCTCGACTAAAAGCTGCTAGCACCCAGACACGTGCGAGCGTGAAGCATTCAAGCCGAAGACTTTATAGACTTTGGGATCCCTTTTAGGAGGGATTTTGATTTGAACTGTTGATGGGAACACAAAGCGTTGTGAAGCTCGGAATCAAACGAATCAGTTGAGTCATGACAGTCGAGTCAAAAAAGTAAGTGTAGCGAAGACTTAATGAGACATCTTTAATAAACCATTCACAAATGTTTTATTGGAGTTGTAATCAATTAAAAGTGATCAACAAATCACTTAAAATCCTTAGAGGTTTCTGTTAAGACATGATATTTCAGTAAACTGTAGAGCTTTTTAATGAAAACTGGACACAAACATGACATTACGTCTCTTCCCTTTTTCAAATGCGTCATGTAAATGTGTTATACACATTTCAGGTATAGGCCTGGGTTAATGGGACTGAGAGATGAACCATTGACATTTCACATCACTTTGAAACAGCTATGACGCATCCTGAAGCCTCGTTTACTGAAATCATGTGACTTTAGCAGTTTGACACACGCTCTGAATCACTGATGCAAGACCAATGATTCAACGAAGCTTCACAAGGCTCGCCTCAAAGGCACCCATCTCTGGTTTAAATCATTTGTGTGTGTGTGTGTGTGTGTGTGTGTGTGTGTGTGTGTGTGTGCGTGTGGTGTCACTCACTTTTTAAGTCTGAGTATCCCTATTCAAGTTGGATTTAAATTAAATCTAAAATTTAATTAAATCAATTTGTTTAGTTTCCTATCTCCTAAAGCTACAAGGAAATTCCAAGTTTACTCTTTTATTTATTTCTTTTATTTTATTTTTTTACACTATTTCCCTATTTTATTTCTACTTCATTCTAATACTTCATTCACCTGACTATCCCTATGCAGCCAAGTTGAATTTAGTTAAATTTGAAAATTTAATTAAATCAATTTTGTCTATTTTATATTTGTGTAATTTACCTTTCCTTTTAGTTTCCCAAATCTATTAGGAAACTCTAATTTCATTTTTATTTCAACTTTATTCCTCCTCAATGTGTCATTTTATTTAATTTACTTTCTTTTGTGTAAGCATGAATATCTCTATTCAGCCAAGTTGGTTTTAATTAAACTTAGCATTTAATTAAACAAACTTGGGCATTCACCTTCCCTTTAGGTTCCCTAGAGCTAAAAGGACCTTCTGTTTTTACCCTTTTTTGTGTGTGTGTTATTCTACCATCACCCCCTTCCCTCTTTTTATAGGATTACAGTAGTTCTAGAAACTTTTGTTTCCTTAATGAGGCATAATGAGTTATAGGTTATTACTATCCTAATGCCTATCTCTTAACTACCCCTCCTCACTCCTTAGTGCCGAGTGCATGAAGTATGGCCACCGTCCAGTGCACTTTTGGCTCCGGAAAGGACTAGGAACTCTTCCCGTTGTTTTCTTTCCTTTGACCTCAAGGCATCAGACGATTCTCTGTTAGCCTAGAGATTAGGTCATTAGTTGAACCAGTGACACCTGCTTAACCATATTTTCTTGCAAAACTAAATAGGTAAAAACTTCTTTCCTCTCCTTCCCTTCCCTTTTCTTATTCACCTTATTTTTGTTTTCTTCTACCAGTTTGTTCTATTAATTTACCTTATGGTGATAATTTCTGGAAAGGAACCATCAGTATTCTGAGTAATAGTTTAATGACGTGTACCAGCCCTTTCATCAGTTAACATAACAGAGATGGGACCAAGTCACACATGTGCAAGTCTCAAGAAAAACTCAAGTCTTAACCTTCAAGTCTCAAGTAAGTCCCAAGAAAAAACTTGGTCAAGTCAAGTCAAGTCATGTCAAGTCACAAGCTATGTCAAGTCAAGTCAAGTCAAGTCAAGTCCTGTAGTAGGTCAAGTCCAAGTCAAGTCACCTTATTATTGTAATTTTACCTGCAGAATCTGATCTTAATAAAGTGAAAAGACAAGATATAATTAATTGTCAGTAAATTAAAATAATTTGGATTTGCATTGTAAATACTCATGTTCAGTAAAATACATAATGGAATCTAACAAAATTGTAACTAAATAAAATGATTTATTTTTCACTTCTGCCAACAGTGTTTGAAATGTTTTAAATTTTCAACATTGAGTCCATAAAACAAATAACAGTTTAACATCCAACAGACTCCTCTCTGAACACCTCCCTCTCTCTCTCAAACACAGTTTACATACAACATTAAACTCTGTTACTGTCAGACACAGACAAGTGAGTCAGTTTATTAAACAGAGGTATCGGACACAGGCTGAACACAGGAGGATATCTTGACGTAGAACACTTAATGGATGATAACTGTTTACTTTCCTTTGCAGGTGGAGAGGACGAGGAAGACGATGAAGACGAGGCAGGAGATGAGGACCAGGCGGAAGACAGGAACAGGTAGGTAATCCACAGGTTAGTAGACGCAGGTAACATAAGAGGTGAGGTACAAGACCAGACAGCGAGTGGTAGAGTGTGGCGTGCTTATAAGTGGCTCTGGTGATGATGCGATGACGAGTGGGCGTGGCGTAAGTGTCCGTGTCCAATGGTGTAGGCAGTGCGGTTGTGACAGTTACATTTCTCCTCTCTTTCTCTCACAACAGCTTTACTGACATGAAAGGAGCTTTTGTTGTAGTATTGTTGTTCAGAAAATGTACATTATTTGGCACTGTATTTGGCATATCACGGTTTCGATTTTAGTTCGTGTTAAAATACAACTTAGAGACCATTTAAGCTTTGTAAGCCTGTTTTAAATTTTTGGTTTATGATTTTTGGTTATTACGGTGGTGGTGGCACAGGGTCATTGGGAAACACTGAATGAATGTTTAGCTGACAAATGTGCTAAAGTTGTAATATCAGCTGCAGAGGTGCACCGACACTAAGTGGGGGCCCCAGGCAAAATTCATAAATGAGGCCCTTCTAAAAGATTTTATAGGTAAAATATCTTTGTTACCAAGTGACGTAATTATACAACATATAACACAGTCAAAACACATAACAGAACAAATTGTTTTTAATTTACAAAATTTGTCAACAAATCTTACTAATTAAGTAATGTGAACTAAATAAATGTATTGATATTTATTTATATTAATGCGAGCTGGATAAACTAGGCAGGGCTCAATCCTTAGCTCAACGCTAAGGATTTTTTTCTACTGGCTCGGTCGGGCCAGTGGTTCAAATTTTTACTGGCCCCACAACAAAAAAATTAATAAAAGTCAAGACAAGAAAAGGGGCCTATAAAATAAGCATATTTATTGTTTCCGTTGTCTTTGTTACATTTAACTTAAATAAATAGGGTTATGTGACCAAAAGCTACTAGATTAATTTATATTATAAATATTGTTAGACAAATAAACAGTAAGTAATAAAAGAGTAACAAATAATTAAATTACGAGTAATAAAACAAATAAATACAACAGAACAAACATATAAATTAAATAAATGGTGCTTTTCAAGTTTTTCATGTAGGTTTAAACAGGAGATTTTCAGGTACAGAAATTGTAATCTAATGTATAACTATAGAATTATTAGCCTGACTACGCCAGACTTCCTACTTCCGCTCAATTTCATTTCGCTGATACAGCGTCAGAGCTTTCTGATTGCCACCGGTCTGGAAACAGCCGGGCCAATCAACGAACAGAGGGCGGGCTGAGAGCCATGACGTAGATGCTAAGCGCCGAGTTTTACATTGTAGGTTAGAGAAATCGAAAACCGAAACGACCGCGGAAATGGGCAACGAGACACGGGATGCAATTCGCTCTGTTATGGAGAACATTCAACTCTTTTTCAAACTGAAGCCAGAACAAGAAGAGTGTTTGATAAACATTTGTTTTATCATGTGTTTACAACAGGTTTACAGTGGAAGTTCAATCATAGATTTGAGTTCGATGCATGATGTCTGTGCTTCGATGCGGCTGTACAGGCACATAACATACGTCATAACTAAACGTATCTGATTGGCTTACGGGTAACCAGTGATTTTAAACTTCAGACAAGCGCCCCCTAGCGAGAGAGAAAACACTTCTCTATTATGCCATTCCAGACTCTGTCTACGAAGCAAAGTGAAGTAGCAGAGTCTGGTATTACCAGGCTATAGAATTATAGTCAAGTCAAGTCAAGTCAAATTTATTTATATAGCGCTTTTTACAATTGGTAATTGTTTCAAAGCAGCTTTACATATTAGAAGCACAGAAAAAAAAAGAGAGAAGTGGTTAAAAATAAGATGTACAAGCAAGCGTGGTAATGTGTAACTTATACAAGATGGTGCTACATTAAGCCAATGTTGGCTGACTCCCAGGGGTGGAAAAAAAACCACTAGGAGAAAAACCCAGTGTGCTAACACTGGGAAAAAAGTCCTAGAAGGGAAAAAACCCCTTGGAAGATATATATAATATATGTAAATGGATATGGAGATCAAAATCTGAATTATACATTTTTATTATTGAGATTAAAAATAGATTATATATAAATATATGTAAGCGGATACAGGGATTAAAAATCTGAATTATAGATGCAGCCAGAACTGGATCTGTAGGCCCATTGTCTCCTGGGCTACGTTGTAGTCAGGTCCAGACACAGGTTCTCCATCTGATCTGGATACAGCCTGGATCCAGCACCCGGCAAACCTCAGGATAAGCAGAGAGACTGATATTAGCGTAGATGCCATTCTTATTCTGATGTACAGGTATATCTAGTGTTATAGGAAATGTTCTCGGTTCCGGCCGACCTAATTATTGCAGCGTAACAATCCTTTAATGGATTTGAAAAATGTTAATGTATTGATAATGTGTTATGTGTATGCAAGAGCAAAGAGATGTGTTTTTAGTCTAGATTTAAACTGACAGAGTGTGTCTGCTTCCCGAACAATGCTAGGAAGATTGTTCAAGAGTTTAGGTGCTAAATAGGAAAAGGATCTGCCGCCTTCAGTTGATTTTGATATTCTGGGTATTATTAACTGGCCTGAATTCTGAGATCGCAATAGACGTGAAGGACTATAATGCATTAAGAGCTCACTTAGGTACTGGGGAGCTAAACCATTTAGAGCTTTATAAGTAATTAGCAAGATTTTAAAATCTATACAATGTTTAATAGGGAGCCAATGTAATGTTGACAGAACTGGGCTAATATGGTCATACTTTCTGGTTCTAGTAAGAACTCTAGCTGCCCCATTTTGGACCAACTGTAGTCTGTTTAAAAGCCGAGCAAAACAACCACCCAGTAGAGCGTTACAGTAATCTAGTCTTGAGGTCATGAATGCATGAACCAACTGTTCCGCATTTGTCATTGAGAGCATGTGTCGTAATTTAGATATGTTTTTTAGATGGAAGAAGGCGGTTTTACAGATACTGGAAACATGACTTTCAAATGAAAGATTGGTATCAAAGAGCACACCCAGGTTCCTAACTGAGGACGAAGATTTAATGGAGCACCCGTCAAGTGTTAGAGAGTATTCAAGGTTTTTTCGTGAGGAAGTTTTTGGTCCAAAGATTAGGATATCAGTTTTTTCTGAATTTAATAATAAGAAATTACTTGTCATCCAGTTTTTAATGTCAGCTATGCATTCTGTTAGTTTTGTGAATTTGTAGGTTTCGTCAGGGCGCAAGGAAATATAGAGCTGAGTATCGTCAGCGTAGCAGTGAAAACTAACACCATGCTTCCTAATTATCTCTCCTAAGGGCAGCATGTACAGAGTGAAAAGCAACGGTCCTAGTACTGAGCCTTGTGGTACTCCATATTGAACTTGTGATCGATACGACATCTCTTCATTAACTACTACAGACTGATAACGGTCAGATAAGTAAGATTTGAACCATGCCAAAGCAATTCCACTGATGCCAATATAGTTTTCAAGTCTTTTTAGAAGAATGTTGTGATCGATAGTGTCAAAAGCAGCACTGAGATCTAATAACACTAATAGAGAAATACAGCCACGATCGGATGATAAGAGTAGATCGTTTGTAACTCTAACGAGAGCAGTCTCAGTACTATGGTATGGTCTAAATCCTGACTGGAAATCCTCACAGATTCCATTTCTTTCTAAAAAGGAGCACAGTTGTGTTGAAACTGCCTTTTCTAGTATCTTTTACAGAAAAGGTAGATTCGAGATTGGCCTGTAATTTACTAAATCTCTCGGATCTAGTTGAGGTTTTTTAATAAGAGGTTTAATTATAGCCTGCTTAAAAGTTTTTGGCACGTATCCTAGTGTTAAGGATGAATTAATTATATCAAGAAGTGGACCTACGACCTCTGGAAGCATTTCTTTCAGTAGTTTAGTCGGCATTGGGTCTAACATACATGTTGTTGATTTTGATGATTTGATAGGTTTAGATAATTCTTCCTCTCCTATAGCGGCGAATGATTCTAGTTTTACCAAAGGGACACTACAGTGCACTGTCTGAAGCAAAAATGTAGACGGTTGCATATTTTTAATTTTCTCTCTAATATTGTCAATCTTGCAAGTAAAGTGTCAAGGATCTGTGAGGGAGGACTCAAACGCAGGATGAGTTTTACAGGTTTATTGACAAGACTTAGGAATATAGAGGGTGAGGAGGTGAACACAGTCCATACGGTAGGAAGGGGGTGAGGCACAAAGACAAGCACGCTGAGGGATCAGCCCAGGTAGAAAGCAGGCCGGTGAACATTGGCAGGTGCGCAGTAGGAGGCCCAAGATGTAGCGGGAGCCAGACAGGGTCAAAACAGTATAAGTAGTTAGAACCCTCAGATACGATCAGGCACTAAACCAGTCTTGCTGCTTGAACCCTCAGATACGATCAGGCACTGAACCAGTCTTGCTGCTTGGCGGGGAGAAATAACAGCCACAGGGATCCTCAGACAGTAGGACAAGATAGGTGGTTAGATGGTCTGGAACAGGGAGGACAACAATGACAAAATGGACACAAGAATCTCCAACACAAAGATGCTATGAGCTTAGGTGAACAAAAGACTAGAACACGACTAGAGCACGAAGCTCAACGAACTGGCAAAGACATGAGGGAAAGAGTGCACAATATAAAGGAGGCAAAGAACACAAGGAACAGGTGACGACACTTAGACTAACGAGGACTCTACAAGTAAGGGAGCAGGGAACAGGTGAGAACACTAATAAACAAGGACTGAACAATAGGCTTGTTTGAGATGCGCCTAGCCTCGCCTGAAGTTCAGCCGAGAGTAGGCGGCTGCAGTGAGGGGAGGAGTGAAAAAAGTGCAGGCAAGACGGACAATTTTCCGCTCTCGTAGTGCATCAGACACCTGCGAGATCAAAGGCGGATATCGCGGGATTCACGCTTGTGCGCTGTGTTGCTGATAAACTGGATGTAATTTACATTCTGTTGCTTTTATATGAAAATAAACATAAAGAACAATACACCCAAAGTACTTGTTATTTATTTCCATTCGAAGGATGTGTGTACCAATCATTTTTATTTTAATTACAGACATGTTTTTATATATTTTTATAAATATGATAACAATCACATAACCCATAGAGAGATCACACTGTCAGAGACTTTTGGAATATTCACACATCATTTATACGCGTAAAATCATGGTATTAGTGTTTTAAAATCAAACATTTTTAAAAGAGATCAATACATCACGGTTGTTTAAACCAATAAGCTTTAAGCTGTGTCGTCAGCAAGTCATTTCCCATCGTGCTTTTGGTCAGCGCAGTCGGTGGAGAGCAACTGCGCTCGACTGCAGAATCCGATGAGGCCGCCTTGCCCTCGCGAGAGGTTTTTGACACACGTCAGCATGACATCAGAGCAAGGCGGACCACCCTCGGACACATTTCTAACCGGCATGCATCTCGCGGTGATCACCGGTGATCGGTTCTGCGCAGAATTTGCTCATCTCAAACAAGCCTAATGACTAGACCAAAGGGCGTGGTAACAACAAACAAGGAGGAGGGAACAGAGGAGCACATGACAGACACAAACACAGACAAAGCCATGTGCTCAGACATAACATAAACAAGGACACATTAAACAGAGACAAAACTGAACCCTGACAGTACCCCCCCTCCAATGGACGCCTCCAGGCGTCCACACAGGGCGAAGGGGCCCAAGGAGGTACCAACTGGGAGGGGAACAAAACTGGAGGATCCAAACTGGCCAGGTAACACAGAGGGTGGAAAGGGGCAGGTGGGAACGGAACTGGGCAGTTCTTGGCTGACCAGGGTGGTGCTGGCTTAGCAGAGCCAAAACAACCAGCAAATACAGAGGGTGGGGTGGGAGGGGTGAAAACTTGACTGGGAGCACTCTTGGAAACAGGGACTGGCCTCACTGGTCTGGACCTCCAACTGGGCTTGGAGACAGTGGCAGAATCAGGGGCAATGGCTGAAGTGACAGGGAAGGTGAATGTCTTGGAAATGGGTTTGGAAACAGACCTTAGGGTTCCCTTAGAAACCGAAGAAATAGACTTAAAATTGTCCTCAGGGGCAGGAGCCAAAATTGGAGCATGCTCAGGAGCTAGAGAAATCTCTGTGACCGCTCTTTCTGGAGCTGTAACGGGCACTGTGATTGCTCTTTCTGGAGCTGGGGCAGGCTCGGTGAACGCTCTCTCTTGAGTGGTCTGGGTGAACGCTCTCTCTGGGGCTGGAGCAGGCTCTGTGAATGCTCTTTCTCTAGCTGGAGCGGGCTTGGTGAACGTTCTCTCTGGAACGGTAATGGGTACTGTGATTGCTCTCTCTGGAGCTGAAGCGGGCTCGGTGAATGCTCTCTGGAGCTGGAGCGGGCCCGGTGAACGCTCTCTCTAGAGTTGGAGCGGGCTCGGTGAACGCTCTCTCTTGAGCTGGAGCGGGCTCGGTGAACACTCTTTCTGGAGCTGGAGCGGGCAAGGTGAACGCTCTCTCTGGAGCTGGAGCGGGCTCGGTGAACGCTCTCTCTTGAGCTGGAGCGGGCTCTGTGAACACTCTTTCTGGAGCTGGAGCGGGCTCGGTGAACGCTCTCTCTGGAGCTGGAGCAGGCTCGGTGAACGCTCTCTCTGGAGCTGGAGCGGGCTCGGTGAACGTTCTCTCTGGAACGGTAATGGGTACTGTGATTGCTCTCTCTGGAGCTGAAGCGGGCTCAGTGAACGCTCTCTCTGGAGCTGGAGTGGGCTCGGTGAATGCTCTCTCTGGAGCTATAATGGGCACTGTGATTGCTCTCTTTGGAGCTGAAGCGGGCTCTGAGAATGCTCTCTCTGGAGCGGGCTTAGTGAACGCTCTCCCAGCAGCAGGCTCAGGAACTGCTCTCATCTGAGCGGTCTCTGGGGCTGCTCTTTCTGGAGTGGGCTCTGGGACTGAATCTCCCTTGGGAGCGGACTCGGGAACAGCTTTCACAGCAACGGACTTGGGAACAGCTCTCTTAGCAGCGAGCTCAGGAAAAACTTCATCTGAAGCAGGCTGAGGAATTGCTCTTAACAGAGCAGGCATAGGGACTGCTCTCTCAGGAGCAGACTCTGGAATTCTTCCTGGAATTTCATCCTTTGTGGACACAACAGGAATCTTTACTGTGGACACAACAGGAATCTTTACTGTGGACACAACAGGAATCTTTACTGTGGACACAACAGGAATCTTTACTGTGGACACAACAGGAATCTTTACTGTGGACATGAGACTTGAAAGACATTCAGAAAAGGTCTCTGCAGCAATGACTACAGGCAATTTGGGAATGGCTTCCTTGGCCATAATAGCAGACATTGACTGACAAGAGACCTCTGTAAACATGACTGCGCTGATAGAAACGGTCTTGGAGGGCATGAATTGACTGACAGGTGGCTTAGAAAAAGTCACTGGACCTGATACCTCAGGGACCACTGGATCTGAGACCATCATAATAGGGTCCTCCAGGACCTCACGGTTCTGGGCACTCAGACTTGGATATTCTCGGACCACTGGACTTGAGGATTGAGGTTGGGGGATAGTAGACTGCCTTGCATGGGTTTTTCTTTTCCGTTTGCGACGGGTCGATGGTGTGTGCCTGATCGCCTCTGTAGTGATCGCCTCTGTAGTATCTGCAGCTAACTTGGCCACCTCAGGTGAAATAGCAGTGACCTCTGTATACTCAGCAGTGAATGAAGCTGACTCAGCAAACTCAGTAAGAATAGGCTTAATTGACTGAGGGACAACACGTGATTTGACAGGCTCAGGAATAACAGAAAAACTCTTGGCAGATACAGGGAAATCAGTGGTTAGTTCAGCAGATTCAGGAGTGGCTGATTAGTAACCTGAGAAAAGACAGTAGTTGATTTGACTGGCTCTGGAGTCACACAAGGGATGTTCCTGGACAGGACATGGCTGGCTAGAACACCCACTTCCGGTGTGACAAGAATGCCAAGCGGTCTTGAAATTGATTCCACTGGACTAGATGCTTCAGAAACTGCTGTGTTTGGGGCTTTAGAAGGAAGGGTATTAGACTGAATAACTATGGCCTTTCCGCTCCTCTGCTCTTGATGGGTCAATGTTATGTGCTTGACCGCCTCTGTAGTATCTGTAACTGACTCAGCCAACACAGACGGCATAGTAGTTAACCCTATGACAAAAGCGGGTACAGCAGGCTCAGAAATGACAGAAACAAATTTTGACTGAGAAATGACAGTGGTAGACTTCTCTGGCTCTTGGGCAGCAGAAGTAGACATTACAGTTTCTTGAATAGGGGTTGACTCAGATTGTGGAGATACTGGAACTGACCTGATGTATTGAGAGATAACGGTGCTTGACTTGACTGGCTCCTGAATAACAGAAGCAGATGTGACAGATTCAGGAATGGTAGAATCAGAACTAGTTAGCCCAGAAATGACTGGAACAGACTTGATTGCTTGGGGAATGACAGTGGTAGACTTGACTGGCTCAGAGGTGATTGGACGAGTCTCTGAGGTAGATGTGGTGGACTCAGTCACCCTCTTTCTGAACCTTAGCTTCTTGGTAGAAGTCAGAGGAGGATCAAAGACTTGACGTGACAGACGAGGAAGGGCAGGAGAATTGCTGCAGGCAGATACTAGACAACTAGACACTCTCCGTGGGCTGCGATGATGAAGATAGCTGGTGAAACCCCAGAAATCTAGAACTCTGAGAGAATCCATCTCCCATGCAGGTAGGGGATCATCTAAGCAGGAGTTAAAGATGTCTTTGAGAGCCACGTCATTGTAATCTAGCCCCCTAGACATAGTCCAGAACGTCTGGGCGAAGCATCCTATCTCCCAACCTTGTTGGCGAAGACGAGTCAAACCTTGATGACGAGCCACTCTCTCCCGGGCGTTAGCAGGTGGTAGGACTCTGATGCTCATCCTGTTGAGTCTTATACTGGCCAGTTCGTTCTCTCAAGGATCTGTGAGGGAGGACTCAAACGCAGGATGAGTTTTACAGGTTTATTGACAAGACTTAGGAATATAGAGGGTGAGGAGGTGAACACAGTCCATACGGTAGGAAGGGAGTGAGGCACAAAGACAAGCACGCTGAGGGATCAGCCACTGAGATCAGCCCAGGTAGAAAGCAGGCCGGTGAACATTGGCAGGTGCGCAGTATGAGGTCCAAGATGTAGCGGGAGCCAGACAGGGTCAAAACAGTATAAGTAGTTAGAACCCTCAGATACGATCAGGCACTAAACCAGTCTTACTGCTTGAAACCAGCTTGACTAGACCAAAGGGCGTGGTAACAACAAACAAGGAGGAGGGAACAGAGGAGCACATGGCAGACACAAACACAGACAAAGCCATGTGCTCAGACATAACATAAACAAGGACACATTAAACAGAGACAAAACAGACAGGGCTGTCAGGGCAGAACCCTGACATAAAGAAGTTCATAAAGTCATTACTGCTGTGCTCTTTGGAAACGTCAGCAGTTGAATCTCTGTTTCTTAATTTAGCCACTGTTTCAAATAAATACCTAGGATTATGTTTGTTTTCTATTAAGAGATTTGAAAAATAAGTAGATCTAGCATTTCTTATAGCCGTTCTGTACTCAATCATTTTTTCTTTCCACGAAAGGCGAAAAACTTCTAGTTTTGTTTTCTTCCAACTACGTTCGGCTTTTCTCACAGCTCGTTTTAGAGCCCGAGTGTGCTCATCATACCACGGCGTTGGATTAGTTTCCTTAATCTTCTTTAGATGTAAAGGAGCGACTGCATCCAATACTTTCTGTTGCAGCATCGAGTTCTTCTAAGTTGTCAGGTATACTAAGGCAATGAAACTGCTTGGGGAGATTATTTATAAAGCAATCTTTAGTGGTAGAAGTGATGGTTCTACCATATTTATGGCTGGGTGGTGGTTTTGTAGCCTTGGCTAACTGTAGTATACACGAGACTAAATAATGATCTGATATATCATCGCTCTGCTGTAGAATTTCAACAGCATCAATATCAATTCCATGTGACAGTATTAGATCTAGGGTATGATTACGACAATGAGTGGGTCCTGACACGTGTTGTCTAACTCCAATAGAGTTTAAAATGTCTGCAAATGCCAATCCAAATGCGTCTTTATTATTATCTACATGGATATTAAAATCACCAACAACAAGGACTTTATCCGCAGCCAGTACTAACTCTGATAGAAAATCAGCAAAATCTTTGATAAAGTATGATGCCCTGGTGGCCTGTATACAGTAGCCAGCACAAATGTCAACTTACATAATGTTACATAAAGCACCATCACTTCAAAGGAATTATATTTGAAAGTCTTTTTAATGATTCTGAATATATTACTATAAATTACAGCAACACCTCCCCCTTTGCCTTTCTGTCGAGGATTGTGTCAATAATCATAACCTTGAGGACTAGAATCATTTAAAGTAATGTAATCGTCCGGTTTTAGCCAGGTTTCTGTCAAACACAGCACATCTAGATTATTGTCTGTGATAATATCGTTTACAATAAGTGCTTTTGAAGAAAGTGATGTAATATTTAACAACCCAAGCTTTATCATTTGTTTATCATTATTATCTCTATTTTTTATTTGTTGAACATCAATAAAATTTTTACTATTAAATGGGTTTGGAAGTTTTTTGTTTTTATTAATTCGGGGTACAGACACAGTCTCTATGTGATAATATCTAGGTGCGAGAGTTTCTATGTGTTGGGAATTATCTGACTTCTGTAACGTGAGGCAGCTAGCAGACGGTCGGTTTAGCCAGTCTGTCTGCATCCTGTCCTGGGCCCCAGTTTGTCATGTTTTAGTTCTAAGACTATGTGCCATATTACTAGAGAGAAGAGCAGCACCATCCCGGGACGGATGAATACCATCTCTTTTCAACAGGTCAGGTCTGCCCCAAAAGCTTTTCCAATTGTCTATGAAACCTATATTATTCTGTGGACACCACTTAGACAGCCAGCCATTGAGTGATGATAATCTGCTAACTATCTCATCACTCCGACGAACAGGAAGAGGGCCAGAACAAATTACTTCTCCTGACATTGTACTTGCGAGTTCACACACCTCTTTAATGTTAATTTTAGTGATCTCTGACTGGCGAAGTCGAACATCATTTGTGCAGACAATTATCATGTTGAGTATTTATGATTAGCATTAGCCAGCACTTTTAAATTTGCTTTGATGTCAGGTGCTCTGGCTCCCGGCAAACATGTGACTATGGTGGCTGGTGTCACTATTTTCACGTTACGTGTAATAGAATCTCCAATGACTAGGGCACTTTCAACAGAATTCTCAGTGGGTGCGTCACTGTTTGATGGGGAGAACCTGTTTGATGTTCTTACTGGAACGGAAGAGTGATGTTTTCCATGGCTAGGCCGCCTCACCGTTACCCAAGTGCCCTGCTGCGCGGGCTCTACAGCCGGAACCGAACAATGTACAGAGTTCACTAAGCTAGTCACATCCAAAACAGTATCTGAGGCCCCTACGTTCTTACTATCCTCGATTAAAGTTTGGATGCGTGTCTCTAATTCTGAGATTCTCTCTGTCAGCCTGACTATTTCCCTACATTTATGACATGTAAATCCCTCGTCGCTGACAGAGAGAGTTACACTAAACATGTTACAGACTGTGCAAAAAATGACTGAGGGAGAGGATGACATGACTCACCATGTTTGTAGACTGATCCGATCCGAGTTACCACAGCTATTTGATGAACGCGTTAAAAAAGGAGCGCGCGAGACTGATAACAAGTTAACCAGCGAGATCCAACCGCGTTACAGCGATTTATATTCAAAGATTACAAGCTAGCGACGTCAGATTAATGTGGTAGGCAATAATAATATAATCAAAAATCAATAAAAGTAAGAGAAAACTAAACTATACGGAGACACAAACACCAGCTGTTTGATGAACGCGTTTAAAAAGGAGCGCGCGAGACTGATATCAAGTTAACAAGCGAGATGCAAACGCGCTGTAACAGTGATTTAGATTCAAAGATTACAAGCTAGCAATGTCAGATTAATGTGGTAGGCAATAATAGTAATACAAGCAACAATGAATAAAAGTATGAGATTCAATAAAAGTAAGAGAAAACAAGGCTATACTGAGACGCAAACACCAACAGCGAGGCAGACAGCAGCGAGGCAGACAGGAGCAATCGAGCAGACAGGAGAATATAGAATAGATTAAGAGAATAGATTACTTGACTTAGAATAGATTAAGATTTATTAAAGTTAATTGGTCAAGAGCAGTTACAGATGCATAAAAATGTTTTAATGTTGAAAATATAAAACGTTAAATAGCCTACTGTTATTTGAAATTATAAAAAAAAATTAAGACACTTCAAATGTGAAATTAAACCTGCCAGTTGTGGCAGCGAGTCACTGTTAATGAGTGAATCATTGAGATTCATCCGATTCATTCAAACGGCTGAATCATTCAGGAAGTGTTGCTCAGAGATGCAAAACAATTCTGTGGACTTTGGAACTATTTTCGTCGGTGAAATAGAGCGAAACAAGCGATTTGGTGTCTAAAATGTAAGTCACTTGATATTAAGTTCTTGTTCATTAAACTGTACGCTTAATAAAATCAATGATAATATTTGGAGAAAAACGGCACTCTTTGTTTAATCTTCATGCTTCTTCATGCTTTCTTTTTCGCTTTTGCCTGCCAGACGTATATGTCCTCTTCATGTTTAATAAATTGAATTAGGCAGTTTAATGTAAGTAAGCGCTGCGCCAGTTTGAATGCGGCGGCAAAAGCATAAACAGCGTAACGAGAGAGGAGTCCCGATGCAGAGATGTCGCTGCGTCACTGCGTGTTATAATATCGATATTAACATTTCATATCATAACAAAAACCCTTCAACCGGACCTAACGAGAGTCTCGAGGCCTGCTGCTGCGCTGAGTGAGTGACAGGAGGCGTGTCTGTGTTTAACTGCGGTGTGCGTAAACTCGCTGTTGGAGAGAAGAGAGAGAAAGCGCTGCGGGTGTATGGATGCCTGTATGCAGTATATGTATATATTTTATATTCAAACTGAAAACATGATGTGATTTAACACTCAAGTCATTCATCGTGTCTCAAGTCAAGTCAAGTCCCGAGTCTTTAACTTCCAAGTCCAAGTCAAGTCTTAAGTATTTTATTTTTTGTCAAGTCAAGTCACAAGTCATAAAAATAGTGACTCGAGTCGACTAGAGTCCAAGTCACCAAGTCACAAGTTCCCATGTCTGCAACATAGCTTACAGCCGTCATCCAAGATAGTTAAACCCCTTAGTCTCATACCGGCTTCCCCCACTTCAGCCATTCACTCCCTACATGGCCCACATAGCTGTATGAACTTGCATTTGCCTGTGCCATCTTTCTCTCATGTCCCCATAAGTGTGCCAATCTGCCCAGGACATCCATCCCTGCCATCCAGGACCCCCTGGAGACCCAGCGGAAAAATGTGATGGTTGCCCTTCAGCCAAAGCAGTCAACGACCTGCAACCGCAGAGCAAGGGACAGCGAGATCGGCAGCACCAGCGCACACTTGACACCTGGCCTGAGCCACAAAGAGCTTCATTTTCTCCTTAGCCCATGCTCATACGGGCTTCCAACAGGAGGTCATTGAACGAACGCTGCAAGTCATGAGTTCCACAGAGAACCAACCCACTCAGCAGGAGAAGGCACAGGACAGATGCAAGGACCATGACAGAGCAGAGCAACTGAGGGAAGTCACCACTCTTCAGGAGTGAAGGCCATCCGCATGCAGAATTGAAAGCCAAACACTGACTCCACAATTCAGCAGCGTGAGAGACAAACACATTGTGGTCCGAAAAGAACTGGAACAGTCCGAACAACTGCAAATGGACCACACAAGGAACCTGCAACCTGACGGACTTCACAGCAGCAGCAGCAACAACAGCAAAAGCTCCCCAAGCCCTACACAAAGGGGGGAGGGGCCAGAGCCTGCAGCTTAGAAGACCACAGCGCCAAAGCCAACATAATAGACATTCCCTTTGCCAAAGTCCCTGACTGGTGTGACCCACCAAGACAGGCTCTCTGTTCTGGATCACACCCACCAGATTTACAATGATTTCTGATTTAACAGCCAGAAAAAGAACTCCAATCAGACTCAGAAGTCTGAATGCAGATTGAGTGCTGCCCTTGACACCCAAGCAGGGCAGATCTAAAGTACCAATGTCACTGCCACAGACTCAGACAAACCTGGAATGAATGGAGGACACCAACAAGACCTTTACCTCCTACACCAGTTAGTCACCTTTTTGGGCAGCACCACCTGCCCTCACACAATGCCACTCATGTGACCTGACACAGAAGGCCTGTAACACACAAGGCCCCTCAGCAGGGGTTCTTAAGACCCCAGTGACTTTGAACTACAAACACAGTGCCTTCCACATTGCTTCTACAAAGGTTCCTAGTCAGCATAGGGCATAAAGCTTTTAAAGTAGGTGAAAATGTGTGTTCGCAGAAATGCAGGAGTCTGCATTAGTAAAATATGAATTTTACTGAGTGGAAGAAAACCTTATGTGAATGTGTAAATCTCAAATGCTCATGACCATCCATGACGAGCTATTTTGAAACCTGCAGACACTCGATATACACTGTTCGATTGGGCACCACTGCACATTGATTTCCATGACAATGACTAGTCAAAGGAAGTGCTAACTCCAGCTATGTCACTATAACACTAGATTGAGCTGGTTAAGCTAGCACAGCCTAACATCACTCAATTAAACCATCGTCCAACTAAAAGTGTGTTTAATAATTGATAATTCCGATATGACATTTGACACAACGTTTGATTCACACGTAGATCGATGGTGCTGGCTTGTTAGGTGCAGATAAAACCATAGCTTGAATTGACACCTCTGCTGTAACAGAAAGAGTCTTAAGACATTTTACCATATGTTCGAATGGTATCAGTAAAGTTAATCTGATTTTAGCAAAGAAACCCTAATTTTATTAGGGTATTAAAGCGTAAGACAAAGGAATCTCAGCTCAGCGGCATTTAAACTGTACCAGTTTAAATTAGTCAAGAAGATGTTTCTAGTAGAGAGAAGAATTATACATGAGTAAAATTTGCAAATTTGCAAACCATACTTACGTCTTACTGCATTTGAGTTTGAATTATTAAAGTATAAGCGCTCCATTTTAACTTAATGCATAACTCGTTTCAAATGTGCAGACATTCTTCATGAACTGTTGAATGGCTCGGACATGCACTGCTTCTCATGACAACAACTGGTCAAAGGAAGTACTAACTCGACACCTTGTGACATCATAGTGTAAACAAACCAGGCTAGGGAGCTAAGCTAATACAACCTAGCGGCACTCCAGCTAAGGTGGCTAACTAAACTACTACAGTTAACAGTAAGCATTATTTACTTGAAGCCTTTAACTACAGCTTGTATGTATGCAGTGCGAAGTGATCTAACCCAGTTTCCTTTAACCACATTCCTGGTTTTCTGATCTTTCACTTTCCTTACCTTTAATTCTTCTCAGCTAATTTTACCTGCACTTAGGTGCATTTCCCCCTGAACACTGTTCAGCTAAATCTGCAGTTACTAGGGTAATTAAATCTAAATTTAATTACATGTTTAGCTAAGGAAGAATTCTAGGATTTATTGAGATTTGTCAATAGCACACTAAACTAAACTTCAACACACATGGTTTGGTCCTGAACATGCTGCAGCTGTGAATCGCTAGTGCTATTGACTAGTCCCAATACCAGGTCATTCTGCTGTTTTAATCATTTCTTTAAATCTTTGTATTGGTTTTAATCATACTAGCAGTCAGCTGTTAATCATAATAGCAGTGCTGCCACAAGAGCAGAGGGACACAGCAAACTTCAGACTCCTTCGGACTGAGATCAGAGGTAACAAACGCTTCTGTTATCAACCCTAGGTCAGTCTGAAACACTCTTCACACTACAACTCCCATAACCTCTTCCTGCAACCACCTGCTTCACGGGTGTCCAAATGACAGCTGACACACTGTCAAGGCACCTGATACCTCAACACCTGCTGAGCAAACTCAAAGACCTGAACCTTGCCACCAGCAAACATCTCACCCTTAAGTGTGACAGGTGACATACTGTCAAGGCACTGGATGTCTCGATTCCTGTAGCACCAGCTCAGAGAACTTAGCTTGCCCACTGTCTGCATCAACAGCCATGGAAAGACCACCACTCCAGGAGACACATACAACCAGGGCCCATCACAGCCTTCCAGCCTTGTGTGCCAGTGATGTGTCTGATCTTTCTGCACCTTCAACGTCGCTCATTTTTGCCATAAGAGAGACAACAACGAGCGAAAGGGGGGAATGATGACTGAGACAAATCAGACAAAGTTATTTGTTAGTTAACCAACAGTTTTAAGCTCACTCTGGGGTCTGGCTTCCATCCCCCGAGAAGTTCTCCGTTAGAAGTTTTACTGCACCAAAAAACTTGTGTTGCCGGTAGGCCCCGGCCTACAACACCCAGCCATGTGCTCATGACCCAACATAGAAAAGACTGGCAACAACTTCAGATGAAAACCTCAAGATTTATCTTCAACCCGCAGATCCGACGCTCCTCAGCCTAAAGGCATCTTGCAAGTATCGTACATTTTAACACTAAACAGCGATTTAGTATTAATTTGTAAGACTTACCCTTGCCATTGCTGAAGAAACTGATGATTCCTTTCCAGATTGTCTTTGACTTTTTCCTATAGTACCCTACAGTACCTCTTCCGGTTCAACCCTATCATTACTCATTCTTACCTACAGTACATATGTGTTTGTTAGTTTAGTTATGTGTTTGTGAGTTAGTTAATAAAGATTGTGCACAATACATGTTTGTTTCTGACTCCGTCTGCTAATAAACTGCCTCTTAAGTGATTTAGATCCCGACTAGGTGCTATGAGTAGTATGGTACAATAAGAATGTTATTTTTCCATAACTCAGAAATTAAAATTTCTTAGAATTAATAAACAATCAACACTGAGCATTCACTGGACGAACAGGTTAATTGATTGTAATATTAATCTTAATGTAGCTACATCCAGTTAATCTGATTAACGGATTTACATATTCATAATTAATCATAATTAATAATCATAATGAGATTATTAATATTTCCCCTTTGAGTTAAAGCTGCAGTAGGTAACTTTTGTAAAAAAATATTTTTTACATATTTTTTAAACCTGTCATTATGTCCTGACAGTAGAATATGAGACTGTGAAATCTGTGAAAAAATCATGCTCCTCTGGCTCCTCCCAGTGGTCCTATTGTCATTTGCAGAAATACACCGCTCCCGGTAAGAAACAACCAATCAGAGCCAGGAGGAGTGTCTTAGCAGTGTCAATCAAGCTTGTGTGCGCGCTGATCACACCCCTCTCATGAAGAGCGCGTACAGGCCGGTGTGCTGCAGCTTTGCTATGCCGGAAAAAAACCAAACTGCCAATTCCTCGAGTGGCACCTGCTCATAAAATAAAGACGGGTAAATGGAAAAACACAGGTGACGATGATAAAAAGCCAAAAAGAAAAAATTAGATAGAGCCAGAAATAAAACAAGGGTAAATATCGGAGCAGCTTTTCCGAGGTGGAGGGAGCTACGTGTCCTGAAAGGATTAAGGATTTGTTTCATTTTTTAAGGACTACACAACTAAGATAATTTTAAAACAGGCCTGCCCGTCCCCTGCCTGAATGTTTTGAGGACCAAGTTTGTAGTCAAAGTATGGGCAGGCCATAGTCAATGTAAATCATATTGTTGATGTTTTATCTGTACAAGTGAATGTGCCATAACTGTTTATCCACCTTACTAGCCTGCGCGTTCACGGCAGGCTCCGTTGTGATTGGGGAGGAGCTGTGGAGGGAGGGCTGTAGTGCAGCATAGAGCAAGGGGGAGTGACCTGGGAGTTGTGCTTGTTCAAATTTTCAGGCTAAGTCAACGTTTTCTAAAAACTACCTACAGCAGCTTTAATTCACTACAGATATGCATATAAAATTTATGTATTATTCCTGAACTGTTTCTCTAATTTGGAATAAATAGCTTTAAAATAAATCTGACAGTCTGCAAATCAAATCCAAAAAAAAGAAAGAAAAAAGAAGAAACTGTGTCACTGTATAAATGCTTACTGACCTAATGAAACAAATGCAGATCAAAATGTAATCAAAATGATATGACCTGCCTGATATAATATATCAGTCTAGCAACATGTTACAGAACCAAACTATATATTTATGCACTGTGCCTTAAAATTAGGCTTCTCACCATTTCCATTTCGTAGTAAAGTAGTCCCAGTTTCTCTCAGTCTCAGTAACAGCATATCCTGCAGACTGAACAAATGTTTTTGCGACTGGACAAGCCTCCTCCAACAAACCCAGGCCCCAGGTTGTGATTGGTCTGCGCTGGACTGCATAGGCGGTGAACAAGGCTGAAGCCACAGCTCCAAGGAAACCGGTTGGATGAGGATGGGTCATTCTTCCAGTCTCCACAGCAACTGCAACCAGTGAGGACAGCTGATCAGGATGAGGATATCTGTGAAGCAAAGACAATTAAATATCCCCAACACTACTGCCAAAAATATGTCAAAGTACAAAAGAAAGCATGTTTGACCCTCACCTAAGACCAATGCACATGGCCCTCATAGCTGCCCCACAACCTGTGGCTTCAGGGTTGTATGGCACCTTGTAACCCCCTTCAGTGCCCGGTCGCAACTGTGAAATACCTTTAGGAAGAGAAGTAAAAACAGGATATATAGTAGAAGGAGAATGTAGTCTGTTGGCTTTCATAAAGGGTTAGTTCACACAAAAATGAAAATTCCGTCATTAATTACTCTACCCTCATGTCGTTCCACACCAGTAAAACCTTCATTCATCTTCAGAACACAAATTAAGATATTTTTGATCAAATCCAATAGCTCAGTGTGGCCTCCATTGCCAGCAAGATAAGCAAGATAATTAACACTTTCAGATGCCCAGAAAGCTACTAAAGACATATTTAAATCAGGTCATGTAACTACAGTGGTTGAACCTTAATGTTATGAAGCGACAAGGATACTTTTTGTGCACCAATAAACAAAATAAAGACATTATTCAACAATATCTAGTGATAGACGATTTCAAAACACTGCTTCATGAAGCTTCAAAGATTTACAAATCTTTTGTTGCGAATCAGTGGTACAGAGCGTGTATAAAACTGCCAAACTCACATGGTTTCAGTAAACTAGGCTTGGTTACATCATAAGTGTTAAGAAATTTCAAAGGTTCACCACTGGAGGGCATGACTTTGGCAGTATGATCACGCTTAATTATCTTGCTGGCAATGGAGGCCTCACTGAGCTGAGTCGCTGAGTCGGCGGACCGACCATCGCCCTGCCTGCGAGCTAAACTTCTTCAAGAACTCACTCAAACCCCTGCAAGAACCTTTGTTGAACTTCGCAGACGAGGACTCGCTCAAAGTCCTTTGTTTCCAGCAACTCCTTGAGACACAGAGAGACACCCACGCAGCAACACGTAAACCCTGCAACTATTCAATGAAGACTCCATTTTCTGCAAAGCCAACTATTTCCCCACGGGACGTCATCCTTCAGAACTCTTGACAAAGCAACACCGCAAAGATTCCTTCATCTCTATCACGAAGAAACATGTGCTTACAGGAGCTGCCAACACAAGTAAACACAGGTCTCCTAATTTTGCTGAGCTGGTGCAATTTTATTAAGCAAATGAAACTATGGTTGAATTGCTAGTGTATTAATTCTCTCAGGTTAGCCACGGGATAATATTTTATCCAGAATTAGTAAAATACTTTAACCTCAATTTTTTGGTGGATGAATAATTGATGAAGTGTTAAATATTAATTCTGAATAATTTACAGTTAATTTGGCTCTGATTTACTGTAATTTAATTACACTTTTTGTTAACCTGTACTGGCGCGCGGACGCACCGAAGCTTCTTTGTTTAAATTAGATCAAATTTACTGTTAAATGTAATGTAATTACCTTGACAAACTATACATCATTAAAAAAGATCTAAGACTCAAGCTTCAATTTTTAATCTCTATTTTACTCTTAATATCGTATGGTGTCCGTTATTTGTTAATATGCGTCGGGAGTTATGAATATGAAAAACGGAGTCGTTACCTTTTCATTGAAATATGAGCGTCAGCCTCAGCCATTGAGAAAAAACTCCTGTGAGATCGTCATGAAAAAACTCGACAAAATAACATCCCTCAGGGCTTTTAGCTTAAAGGCATGCACATTTGGAGAAATATTGATGGATTGTCATACGTTTATGTCAATTTTCTATACTTTGAGACTTTGAGATATGTTTGAAAAAGAAATAAAACATTTCCAAGATCCTAAAGACATTGTTTTATTTAACTGTGTATTTTGGGACAATACAACAAGTTCCACAGGACAAAAGGTGGGCGTGTTAAGGGACAGACACCTGGAATGCTGTGACCCAATCACATCACATCAGGAAAGGTGGGGATTAGTAATCCCCTCCCCAATGGAAAGGAATAAAAGCTTTTCCAAGTGAACAGACCCTTGTTCTGAGTTTCTGACCTGATGAGGAAAGAACAACCGCATGACCAAGGTGAAACTCTTGCGAGTAAACCTTTCAAGCAGCCTAAGTGCTTCTGCAGAGGACTTTGACTCCCGACCTGCATAACTGAAGTACCTCCAATCTACAGAAGATCCTACGGACCGACCACCATCTGACCTACAGTTCTCTGGATTACACAAAGACCTCCAGCACTCAGTGCAGCTCTGCAGCTGTTGGAAAGCAATCCAGTCTCCCACTGCACACGGAAGGATACCAGTGGTCAACGTTTCCCATTCCTGGACTGATCACTCGACCAAGTGAAACATAAATGTAAGCTAACCAAACCTTTTCCCAAAGGCCTTGGCATTAGGTTGTTGCTAAATGAGATTGCTATTTGTGGAGAGACTGTTTATCTAGGGTCAGCGTATACAGATATATACATTAGACACATTATCTGTATTCATAATAAATGCTTATTTACTATTTTTAAAATTGGCACACACATTGGAATCTGCAGCCATTAGGATGCCGCAAAGGATGGAACCCGGGCGTGGCGGGGGGCTCGACAGCCCTGAATGGTGTCTGAAAACTTGATCCGTATATCAAACACACTTACACGTATTTGTATGAAACTCAGTACACATATAGACCTCATCGGGCTTAACAACATTCATGCTCTAAGTTACTAGCCACCATCGGCAGCAGGAAGTGTGTTACTTTCAATATGCCTTAAGATCACCCTCTAATTTTTACCCAATTTGCTTCAATCTTCGTTAGAATAATGTCAAGACCTAACGAATGTAGACCTGTAAAAAGATTTTTTATATTTTTCAAACACTGTTGCCATAGCAACATACCAAACTTCAGTATTTCTTTTGGGTGGGTTTGAGACACTTAGCATGCTTCAAATTGCATGAAACATGACTCATATGTCAGGATTGTCATCCAGCAGGTAATGCCTCAGAAACGGGCAGGAAGGAGGGCCTCTATAGTGCCACCTTTTGACAAAAGTGGGGGGTTAGTTTAAACTATAGTCACCGAACTTGGTACACATATTGTTCTCATTAAGCTGGACATCTTTATAATTTACAGTCATTAGCTTCGACCAACAGGAAGTCCTATATTTTGGTTTGAATGTGGATTTTTCACACACAGACATACTCTCTCTCTCTGACCAGGGGGGCTGCAAAAGAAGCAAGCGGAAATTTGCGCAGGGCCCTCTTGATCCCCTAAGGATTATTAGGGCCCAAGCCAATGAAATGGCGAAGGACCCTCTTGTTCTTCTAAGGATTATTATTATTATTAGGGCCCAAGTGAAAAATTCACGCAGGGCCCTCTTGATCCCCTAAGGATTATTATTTTTAGGGCCTAAGCGAAAATTCGCGCAGGGCCCTCTTGATCCCCTAAGGATTATTATTAGGGCCCAAGTGAAAATTCACGCAAGGCCCTCTTGATCCCCTTAAGGATTATTATTAGGGCCCAAGCGAATTAGCGCACAGGGCCCTCTTGTTCTTCTAAGGATTATTAGGGCCAAAGCCAATGGCTGAAGGCCCTATTGTTTTCTTTAGGATTATTATTATTATTATTATTATTATTATTAGGGCCCAAGCGAATTAGCGCGCAGGGCCCTCTTGTTCTTCTAAGGATTATTATTATTAGGGCCAAAGCCCTGTAAGGGGCTGAAGGCCCTTTTGCTTTCTTTAGGATTATTATTATTATTAGGGCCAAAGCCCAAGGTGCTGAAGGCCCTATTGTTTTCTTTAAGATTATTAGGGCCAAAGCCCTGTAAGGGGCTGAAGGCCCTTTTGTTTTCTTTAGGATTATTATTAGGGCCAAAGCCCAAGGGGCTGAAGGCCCTATTGTTTTCTTTAGGATTATTATTAGGGCCAAAGCCCTGTAAGGGGCTGAAAGCCCTTTTGTTTTCTTGAGGATTATTATTAAGGCCCAAGCGAATTAAGCGCGCAGGGCCCTCTTGTTCTTCTAAGGATTATTTGGGCCCAAGCGAAAATTCGCGCAGGGCCCTCTTGTTCTTCTAAGGATTATTAGGGCCCAAGCGAATTAGCGCGCAGGGCCCTCTTGTTCTTCTAAGGATTATTAGGGCCAAAGCCCTGTAAGGGGCTGAAGGCCCTTTTGTTTTCTTTAGGATTATTAGGGCCAAAGCCCTGTAAGGGGCTGAAGGCCCTTTTGTTTTCTTTAGGATTATTAGGGCAAAAGCCCAAGGGGCTGAAGGCCCTTTTGTTTTCTTTAGGATTATTATTATTATTAGGGCCAAAGCCCCGTAAGGGGCTGAAGGCCCTATTGTTTTCTTTAGGATTATTAGGGCCAAAGCCCTGTAAGGGGCTGAAGGCCCTTTTGTTTTCTTTAGGATTATTAGGGCCAAAGCCCCGTAAGGGGCTGAAGGCCCTATTGTTTTCTTTAGGATTAGTAGGGCCAAAGCCCAAGGGGCTGAAGGCCCTTTTGTTTTCTTTAGGATTATTAGGGCCCGAGCAACGATGGTGTGAGGACCCTATTGGAATTGCTCCGTTTATTAGGGCCCGAGCACCGATGGTGTGAGGACCCTATTGGAATTGCTCCGTTTATTATTATTATTATTATTATTATTATTTTTATTATTAGGGCCCGAGCACCGATGGTGTGAGGACCCTATTGGAATTGCTCCGTTTATTATTATTATTATTATTATTATTAGGGCCCGAGCACCGATGGTGTGAGGACCCTATTGGAATTGCTCCGTTTATTATTATTATTAGGGCCCGAGCACCGATGGTGTGAGGACCCTATTGGAATTGCTCCGTTTATTATTATTATTATTATTATTAGGGCCCGAGCACCGATGGTGTGAGGACCCTATTGGAATTGCTCCGTTTATTATTATTATTAGGGCCCGAGCACCGATGGTGTGAGGACCCTATTGGAATTGCTCCGTTTATTATTATTATTATTATTAGGGCCCGGGCACCGATGGTGTGAGGACCCTATTGGAATTGCTCCGTTTCTTTTTATTATTCTTCTTCTCCAAAGTAAATCGCATTTTAGAGGGCCTAAACGTACTCGGAAACTCATGAAACTTTTCACACGCGTCAGAAGTGGTGAAAACTTACGTCTGTTATGGGTTTTGGAATTGGGCGTGGCAAAATGGCTTGATAGCGCCATCTAACGTACAGCCCCACTCGCTACATAACACTAGGGGTTTGAAATTCGGTACACACATTTATCAGCCCAGTACCTACAAAAAATTCTCTTGGAGCGAAATCCGAAACCGAACAGGAAGTCAGATAATTTGAATTAATTCACCGTTTTTTGCATTTTCCAGACGTTGTACTTTAACGAACTCCTCCTAGAGATTTAATCAGATCAATGTCATTTTTGGTCAGTCTAATCTAAAGACCTTTGTGACGTTAAATTGCGAAGATCTAGAGTTTTCACTGAAGGGCGTGTCCGTGGCGGCCTCACAAAGTCTGATGTTTCGCCATGAAAGAGGAAGCTGCTGTAACTCAGGCATACTATGTCTGATCTGCTCCAAACTTCACATGTGTGATAAGAGTCCTGACCTGAAGACATCTATATGACAATATTCAGTTAAAGTCATAGCGCCACCTGGGGGCAACAGGAAATGACATGTTGATCTGGTTAAATCTCTATGAGGAGTTAATCAAAGTGTAAAACATCATATGTTGTCAGTCTAATCTCAAGACCTTAGCGATGATAAATATCAAAGATCTGGAGTTTTCGTTGAAGGGCGTGTCCGTGGCGGACTGACAAAGTCTGATGTTTCGCCATGAAAGAGGAAGCTGTTGTAACTCAGGCATACTATATCTGATCTGCCCCAAACTTCACATGAGTGATAAGAGTCCTGGCCTAAAGACATCTATATGACAATATTTAGTTAGCTATAGCGCCACCTGCTGGCAGCAGGAAGTGTGGCACTTTTACATGATTTTGCCATAATTCTCCTGTATTTACTCGCTTACATGCATGTCGCCCACTGTTCACTGTTTTCGTGAGGCCAACGGGTGGGGTGAGCCCGGGTGCGAGGGCCCTTTCATCGCTGCTTGCAGCTTTAATTAGGGCCCAAGCGAATTAAGCGCGCAGGGCCCTCTTGTTCTTCTAAGGATTATTATTATTTATTTATTTTTTTTATTTTTTTTCCGTCTTCCGGGGCTTTTTGGGGGCCTTAACATGCTCAAAAACTCTTGAAAATTGGCACACACATTGGAATCCGCGGCCATTAGGATGCCGGAGAGGCTGGTATCCGGGCGTGGCAGGGGGGCTCGACAGCACCCCCTTGAAAAAAGTCTGAAAATTTGGTCCATATATTAAACACGCTTGCACGTATTAGTATGAAACTCGGTACACACATAGAACTCATCGGGCCGAACAACTTTCGCGCTCTAAGTTAAACGTCACGCCAACAGGAAGTCAGCTATTAAGGGTTGTTTGAAAAACGCATGCTCTGGAATTTGATATACTCCTCCTAGACGATTAATCCGATCGCCACCAAACTCGGTCAGCATGAAGTCAAGACACTGATGATTAAAAATTGCCAGGGGATTTTTGATATCTCGAACGGTTTGGCCGTGGCGAGGCAACGAATTTATGGCGAGAAAAAGGAAACAGGAAATGTGTTATAACGTCTTAATACATATATTGATCTTTATGAAACTTCACGAGTGTGTTCGTTATAGGAGTCTGATCACATGGATGTGACTATTGTGAGTCAAAGTTATAGCGCCACCAACTGGCAGCAGGAAGTGTATCACTTTTTGAAATGTTTTGAGATCACCCTCTTATTTTTACCTGATTTGCTTCAAACTTCATCAGTGTAATGTCAATACACAGCAGATGTAGACCTGAAATATTGAAATATTGTTGCCATGGCAACAGGTCAAACGGTAATAATATTCTTGAGTGTTTTTGAGGCTCTTAACATGCTTCAAATTGCATGAAACTCGACACACACATCAATATTGATAAAAAAATTTGACAAAAGTGGGGGGGTTAGTTTTTCCTACAGTCACCAAACTCGGTACACATATTGTTCTCATCAAGCCGGACAATTTTCTAATTTACATTCATTAGCTCCGACCAACAGGAAGTCGGCTATTTTTGTTTGAATGTTAATTTTTTGAAAAAACAGGCTATGAATTTTATACTACTACTTCTACAGGGTTTATCCAATTTACAGCAAACTTTTTTTAACTCGTTGCTAACACATTGAAGTTATTTAACCCTAAATCAGGCAACGTGACTCACGAGTCACATAGTTTTTATTGTCTTTTTTGGGGCATAAGAACAATTTTTTTATTAAATCCTTTTATCATTTATCAATGCCTGGTCTGTCTCAAGTATGCTGGTCACATGATTTGCTTCAAGTTTTCAGTGATCTATTAGTAAGCCTGATCTAAATCCAACATGGCTGCCAGTGGTGGAGAACATTCAGAGTTTGAAGTAGATAATTATATATTAAACTTACTTTTATTTTGGAAAAAAAATTATATTACTGCTAACATTAATTCTGAACATTGTCTTAGGGTGCTGAAGAAAAAAAAATTGTCATATGTTGTTTATGTTGTTATTTAGCACGTTTTGAAATGTATGTGACTCCTGAGTCACGTTGCCTGTTTAGGGTATAAAAAAGGGATTAACCCTAAGAGTGGAAAAGTCTAAGGTAACCATGTTAAAAAAACTGTTGCTCCCTTTTTTGAGAATATACGTAACACTACACTAAATTTAAATGGTTGTAATTTAAGAATGTTTTAGACATAAGTTTGGTAACTGTAAAAAATGATCATATTTACTGTAAATCAAATGTACTCAACAGTCCATATGTCTAACCAATTTGTGTTCTAAATTTTAATTTAATATCACAAAATGTAACTTCCCATGATATTTTTAGGCGTTGTACCAAAAATAGCCACTGGGTGTTTTTTTAATGCATTCTCCTGTATCAAATTTATATATTTCAGTCTCAATATCAAAAAACAGTTGGCAGATGGGACCGTGAGACTCAGAACTTTCCAATGATATGTGTTTTGTCAAGATTAGAATTTTTTTTTTAAATAAAGTAGTTCAAATAAATTGTGTAATACAAAACCTGACACCACCCACTAGGTGAGGAGCTTGCTAAAAGAAATTAAAGTACCATTTTTATGGTAAAGCAAGGTCCGATTTCAAAATGGTTTTCACAGGATGAATCTTGAGTTCGTAAGCTTTTGAATGATATATAATTTGTCAACATTACACCAGGTAAAGTATAGGATATAATTGTTTTAAGCATGCAGTGGCAAGTAGGCCAGTAACAGTTAACAGATTAATGACTTGGTCCTTTTTTTATACCCTAATCAGGCAACGTGACCTGGGAGTCACAACTCATAAAATCCAAAATATATCAAATATTTCAAAAATTCTTTTGGATATGTTTTACTTAAGCTCAGATGATATAAAAAATATCATGAAAATATTTTTTGCTTATCATTTTCCACTCTTGCCTGTTTAAGGGTTAATTGCAAACTGATTTTGGATACCTCAAACAGTTTGGCTGTGGCGAGGCAACAAATTTATGGCAAGAAAAGGGAAACAAAGTGTTATAACTTCTGCATACATTAATTGATTTTGATGACACTTCGGCTTAGTCTTCGTTGTACAAGGCTGATCACATGGATGTGACTATTGTGATTCAAAGTCATAGCGCCACCAACTGGAAGCAGAAAATGTGTCACTTTCAGCATACATTGAGATCACCCTCTTATTTTTACCTGATTTGCTTCAAAATTCATCAGAATAATGTTAACTTGGCACATGTAATCATTTGAAAATGGGCAGGGAGGAGGGGCTCTATAGTGGCACCTTGTAGTGCAGTAAATGTGGAGTGAATTTGACATAGCCCTTTGATGTTTAACCATTTTAAATGCCTATTGCCCGCTGTGCGCAGTTGCCCTGAAGCCACCGGGGTGGCGGTGCCACCGGGCTTGGGCCCGCCATCGCTGCTCGCAGCTATATTTAGGGCCCAAGCGAAAATTCGCGCAGGGCCCTCTTGTTCTTCTAAGGATTATTAGGGCCCAAGCGAAAATTCGTGCAGGGCCCTCTTGTTCTTCTAAGGATTATTATTATTTTTTTTATTTATTTATTTATTTATTTATTTTTTTATTTTTTTTTTTTATTTTTTCCGTCTTCCGGGGCTTTTTGGGGGCCTTAACATGCTCAAAAACTCTTGAAAATTGGCACACACATTGGAATCCGCGGCCATTAGGACGCCGGAGAGGCTGGTACCCGGGCGTGGCAGGGGGGCTCGACAGCGCCCCCTTGAAAAAAGTCTGAAAATTTGGTCCATATATTAAACATGCTTGCACGTATTAGTATGAAACTCGGTACACATATAGACCTCATCGGGCCGAACAACTTTCGCGCTCTAAGTTAATCGCCACGCCAACAGGAAGTCAGCTATTAAGGGTTGTTTGAAAAACGCATGCTCTGGAATTTGATATACTCCTCCTAGACGATTAATCCGATCGCCACCAAACTCGGTCAGCATGAAGTCAAGACACTGATGATTAAAAATTGCCAGGGGATTTTTGATATCTCGAACGGTTTGGCCGTGGCGAGGCAACGAATTTATGGCGAGAAAAAGGAAACAGGAAATGTGTTATAACGTCTGCATACATATATTGATCTTTATGAAACTTCACGAGTGTGTTGGTTGTAGTAGTCTGATCACATGGATGTGACTATTGTGATTCAAAGTTATAGCGCCACCAAATGGCAGCAGGAAGTGTATCACTTTTTGAAATGCTTTGAGATCACCCTCTTATTTTTACCTGATTTGCTTCAAACTTCATCAGTGTAATGTCAATACACAGCAGATGTAGACCTATGACAGGATTTTTGATATTTGAAATATTGTTGCCATGGCAACAGGTCAAACTGTAATAATATTCTTGAGTGTTTTTGAGGCTCTTAACATGCTTCAAATTGCATGAAACTCGACACACACATCAATATTATCAACCAGTAGACATGGACAAAGCCATAGAAATGGGCGTGGTGGAGGGGCTCAGTAGCGCCACCTTTTGACAAAAGTGGGGGGGTTAGTTTTTCCTTCAGTCACCAAACTCGGTACACATATTATTCTCATCAAGCCGGACAATTTTCTAATTTACATTCATTAGCTCCGACCAACAGGAAGTCAGCTATTTTGGTTTGAATGTTAATTTTTTGAAAAAACAGGCTATGAATTTTATACTACTACTCCTACAGGGTTTATCCAATTTACACCAAGCTTTTTTTAACTTGTTGCGAACACATTGAAGTTGTTTAATTGCAAACAGATTTTGGATATCTCAAACGGTTTGGCCGTGGCGAGGCAACGAATTTATGGCGAGAAAAGGGAAACAGGAAATGTGTTATAACTTCTGCATACATTGATTGTTGTTTATGAAACTTCAGGAGTGTGTTGGTTGTAGTAGTCTGATCACATGGATGTAACTATTGTGAGTCAAAGTTATAGCGCCACCAAATGGCAGCAAGAAGTGTATCACTTTTAAAATGCTTTGAGATCACCCTCTTATTTTTACCTGATTTGCTTCAAACTTCATCAGTGTAATGTCAATACACAGCAGATGTAGACCTATGACAGGATTTTTGATATTTGAAATATTGTTGCCATGGCAACAGGTCAAACTGTAATAATATTCTTGAGTGTTTTTGAGGCTCTTAACATGCTTCAAATTGCATGAAACTCGACACACACATCAATATTGTCAACCAGTAGACATGGACAAAGCCATAGAAATGGGCGTGGTGGAGGGGCTCAGTAGCGCCACCTTTTGACAAAAGTGGGGGTTAGTTTTTCCTACAGTCACCAAACTCGGTACACATATTATTCTCATCAAGCCGGACAATTTTCTAATTTACATTCATTAGCTCCGACCAACAGGAAGTCAGCTATTTTGGTTTGAATGTTAATTTTTTGAAAAAACAGGCTATGAATTTTATACTACTACTCCTACAGGGTTTATCCAATTTACACCAAGCTTTTTTTAACTTGTTGCTAACACATTGAAGTTGTTTAATTGCAAACGGATTTTGGATATCTCAAACGGTTTGGCCGTGGCGAGGCAACGAATTTATGGCAAGAAAAGGGAAACAAAGTGTTATAACTTCTGCATACATTAATTGATTTTGATGAAACTTTGGCTTAGTCTTCGTTGTACAAGGCTGATCACATGGATTTGACTATTGTGATTCAAAGTCATAGCGCCACCAACTGGAAGCAGAAAATGTGTCACTTTCAGCATACATTGAGATCACCCTCTTATTTTTACCTGATTTGCTTCAAAATTAATCAGAATAATGTTAAAACTTGGCACATGTAATCCTTTGAAAATGGGCAGGGAGGAGGGGCTCTATAACGGCACCTTGTAGTGCAGTAAATGTGGAGTGAATTTGACATAGTCCTTTGATGTTTAACCGTTTTAAGTGCCTATTGCCCGCTGTGCACAGTTGCCCTGAAGCCACCGGGGTGGCGGTGCCACCGGGCTTGGGCCCGCCATCGCTGCTCGCAGCTATATTTATTATTATTATTATTATTTTTTTTCTTCCAACTATTCGGGCATTTTTGGGGCCCTTACCATGCTCGAAAACTCATGAAACTTTGCACATACATTGGAACCCGCGGCCATCAGGGCCGGGCAGAAGCTGGTACCCGGGCGTGGCAGGAGGGCTCGACAGCACCCCCTTGAACTGGGTCCGAAATTTTGGTCTATATATCAAACACGCTTGCACATATAAGTATAAAACTCTGTACACATATAGACATCATCGGGCCAAACAACTTTCGTACTCTAAGTTATATGTCACCTTAACAGGAAGTACGCTATTACGGGTTGTTTGAAAAATACATGCTCTGGAATTTGATATACTCCTCCTAGGCGATTCATCCGATCACCACCAAACTCTGTCAGCATGAAGTCACGACACTGATGATGAAAAATTGCCAGCGCATTTTTGATATCTCGAACGGTTTGGCCGTGGCGAGGCAACGAATTTATGGCGAGAAAAGGGAAACAGGAAGTGTGTTATAACTTCTGCATACATTGATTGATCTTTATGAAACTTCACGAGTGTGTTGGTTGTAGTAGTCCGATCACATGGATGTGACTATTGTGAGTCAAAGTTATAGCGCCACCAACTGATAGCAAGAAGTGTGTCACTTGCAAAATGCGTTGAGATCACCATCTTATTTTTATCCGATTTGCTTCATACTTCACCAGAATAATGTCAAGACATGGTGAATGTAGACCTTTGAAAGGGAACAGTGAAATCACAAACAATGTTGCCATGGCAATGCATCAAACTTTAATATTAGTTTTGGAAGCTTTTGAGACTCTTAACATGCTTCAAATTGCATGAAACTCAATGCACACATCAGAGATATCAACCAGCAGACATGGGCAAAACCGTAGAAATGGGCGGGGAGCAGGGCCTCTATAGTGCCACCTTTTGACAAAAGTGGGGGGGTTAGTTTAACCTACAGTCACCAAACTCGGTACAGTTATTGTTCTCATTAAGCCGGATAATTTTCTAATTTACAGTCATTAGCTCCGACCAACAGGAAGTCTGCTATTTTGGTTTGAATGTGGATTTTTTGACTAAACAGGCTCTGAATTTTAAACTACTACTTCTAGGGAGTTTATTCCATTCAGACCAAACATTTTTTACATGTTGCTAAGACATTGAAGATGTTAAATTGAAAACGGATAATGGATGTCTCGAACCGTCTTGCCATGGTAATAGATTGAAGTAATGTAAAAAAGGTAAACGGAATGACTCATATTCTCCATTAAAAAAAACACTATACACAATTTATATATAGAATAATATAGATGTTTGAAATAAACACATTTTATTCATTTTCTTCCAATTCAAAAAGCATGTGTAATTAAAAATAGGCAGATTAATCCATTTTTCAATCAAATATAATTAATGTCATACATAGAGTAACAACTAGAGGGCGGCATACACCTATTTTTAAAACAGGGTTGGATAAGTCAAACATATATAATTTTGATATATATAGAACAAATAATTTGTTTTAATTATACTGTTTGTGCAGGTATATTAAAAAAATTGTCAAAGACTACTTTGACATAATTAAGATTTTTTTTTTGTTTTCTTTGTTTGTTTAAAATGATCTTCTCAGTCTCTCTCCCTCTCTCTCTCTCTGTCCTCCCCCATATTACCTCAGGCTCATTCGGGTGTGTGTGGGTGTGGGTGTGTGTGTGGGTGGAGGGGGGGGGGGGGGTGGTCTGCGTGTGGGTCTATGTCTGTGTCACACTGTCTATATATATCTTTTTCTCTCTCTGTGTATGCATATGTGTGCTTTACAGTCTTATTTTTTTTCTAAATATTGAGTTATTTATTTTTAACAATTACAATGAGAATTTTTGAATTATTTATTTACTGATATAATTCAAATTTATTAAAAAACCCTGTTTCAGTAAAATTTCACATGATCATGAAAGTGGCTGTTTAAAATAAACTTGCATAAGTGAGCAGAAAATTCAAGATATGAACCTTATTAATACCTGAGACTGACATTAAAATTGTCTTTGCAGGTTCTGTGATTTGGCTCTATTTATTATTTATTTATTTATTTATTTTTTTTTTTTTTCCATTTTATTTTTTATCTTATACCACACATATTAAAATTAAATGAATGCATGCTTTTGGTGCATAAGATTGGTGCACAAACAACAGCTCATGGAGGTCAAAAAACACATGAATAGAAGAGTGAGGATTATACGACATCAGCAATCACAGACATTCACATTATGGCTGGATTAGATATTTCAGAGCATTGTGGAGTTTGCACAAATAACAGTATATAATTTGGTCTAGAATTTTTATAGGGGTTGTCTGAAGCCAACTTCAGACTGCATGATTTTCAAACTAGTCTGGTCACTGTCCTTTTCACACTGCATTACTTTCGCTTTCAATTCAGTCGCTGTTGTGTTCAAAATGCATGATGGATCGGCGACAGAAGGTTTCACACTGCATGAATTTAGAATAGGAAGAATCGCCGACACATCTGGCACTCAAACTACGTTTCACAACCAAACACACGGGAGATGTGACAAGGAAACAACACAATATCACGTATGCAAGACCGGAGTTCTCAAGTGAGACTGGGTTTATTATTAAAAATGGTAACCCGCAAGAAGCTTGCAATACGAATGGCCTGTGTGCTGATTTGCAGCGAAAACAAGAGAAAAAAAGAGAAGAATATGGAGGAGGAAATGGTTGGAGAGACTGTGACAGAGCACTCGCATAACAGATCACTGATTTGCCTGTGATTTCGGGCATTTGTCTGTGATTTCACAAAACCTGTCTGCGAGCTAAAATCAGGGCTAAAATCATGCAGCCTGAACTCGCAATGAGAAAAAACCCAGACATTTCAGATTATGATGATATTCTGCACTCATTTGAAATAGACTTATAACATTCTGTGACATGAAAGTCATCTCAATTTAAATGATCTCATGCATGTGGCTTTTGTGGTTTGTCATCATAGGAGCATCAGCCGCTGCAGTGAATGTGGTTTGAAATTGACATAGTCCTTTTATGTTTAATTGTTTTAAATGCACATTGCCTGCCGTGCACAGCTGACCTGAAGCAACCAGGGTGGCGGTGCCACCGGGCTTTGGCCCGTCATCGCTGCTCGCAGCTATATTTATTATTATTTTTTAGGTTTTGGGTTTTTTTGGGGCCCTTAACATGCTCAAAAACTCTTGAAACTTTGCACACGCATCAGAACCCGCGGCCATGAAAGCCAGACAGAAGCTGGTACCCGGGCGTGGCAGGGGGGCTCGACAGCGCCCCCTTGAATTGCGCCCGAAAACTTGGTCCATATATCAAACACGCTTGCACATATGAGTCTAAAACTCTGTACACATATAGACCTCATCGGGCCAAGCAACTTTCGTACTCAAAGTTATACGTCACCTCAACAGGAAGTCAGCTATTATGGGTTGTTTGAAAAACGCATGCTCTGGAATTTGATATACTCCTCCTAGGCGATACATCCGATCACCACCAAACTCGGTCAGCATGCAGTAAAGACATTGATGATGAAAAATTGCCATCGGATTTTTGATATCTCGAACGGTTTGGCCGTGGCGAGGCAACAAATTTATGGCGAGAAAAGGGAAACAGGAAGTGTATTATAACTTCTGCATACATTGATTGATCTTTATGAAACTTCACGTGTATGTTGGTTGTAATAGTCCGATCACATGGATGTGACTATTGTGAGTCAAAGTTATACTGCCACCAACTGGCAGCAGGAAGCGTGTCACTTTCAAAATGCTTTGAGTTCACCATTTTATTTTTATCCAATTTGCTTCAAACTTCACCACAATAATGTCAAAACATGGCAGATGTAAACCTTTGAAAAGAATTGTGATATCTCAAACATAGTTGCCTTGGCAACACGTCAAACTTTTATAATAATAATAATAATAAACTTTATTTTCTATAGCGCCTTTAAAAGTGACATCTCAAAGCGCTTCACAAAAGGAAAAGCGTATAAAAAACATACACCAAATAAAAACATACTATCAAAACAAATATGTCAATATCAATCAATATCAGTATAATCAAGTAAAAGCTACCCTAAAGAAATGAGCTTTAAGGGAGGATTTAAAAACACCAAGGGATTTTGCTTGCCTAATCCAAGCAGGCAAGGAATTCCAAAGTCTTGGAGCGACTGAAGAAAATGCCCTATCACCCATAGATTTTAGATGGGTATGAGGGACGATTAAAAGGCCAGTTTCTGAAGAACGGAGGGCACGCACAGGTGTGTAGGGGGCTAAAAGCTCAGAGAGATAGTGAGGAGCCAAACCATTCAGAGCTTTGTAAGTAAGCATGAGAACTTTAAAATCCACCCGAAATCTGACAGGGAGCCAATGTAAAGATGCCAAGACTGGAGTGATGTGATCTCTTGTCCTGGTTCCAGACAGAATTCGGGCGGCTGAATTTTGAACCAGCTGTAATTTATTTAGGGTAGCATTTGAAGCCCCAACCAGCAAAGCATTACAATAATCAATGCGAGAAAACACAAAGATATTGATCAGCTTTTCAGCCACCGGGAGTGACAGCATAGGACGCAATTTGGCAATGTTTTTTAGATGAAAGAATGATGTCTTTACAGTGTTTTGAACATGGGGGACAAATGTTAAATGTGCATCAAAAATCACCCCTAAATTTCTTAATTTTGTTTGAAATTCCAGTGTAGAACCATCCACATTTAAAGTTGAAGACCCAGCTTTACGTATCTGGTGGGGTGAACCAATGAGCATTACCTCCGTCTTGCCACTGTTCAGACACAAGAAATTTCCAGACATCCATTTTTTTATCTCAGAAATACATTGAGAAAGAAAAGACACAGCCACATTAACATCAGGTTTAGAATGTACATAAATCTGAGTATCATCTGCATAAAAGTGAAAGTTGAGACCAAGTGATCTTAAGAGATGACCAAGTGGATAAATGTAAATGCTAAAAAGTAAAGGGCCCAAAATTGATCCTTGAGGAACACCAGATTTCACAACACCAATATCAGACCTGCAACCGCCCATAGCAACGAACTGCTTTCGATCTGAGAGATAAGACTCAAACCAGTGTAGTGCAGTCCCAGAAACACCAAAGACAGACTCTAACCGAGTAAGTAAAATTGAGTGATCAACAGTGTCAAATGCGGCACTGAGATCAAGAAGAATCAAGATAGAAAGACAGCCAGAATCAGAAGCTATTAACAAATCATTAGTGACCTTAACTAAAGCTGTTTCAGTGCTGTGGAGTTTACGAAATCCCGATTGAAGTGGCTCAAAAAGATTGTTTGCAGTAAGATGAGAATTCAATTGATTAGCAACAATTCGCTCTAAAATTTTGGCAAGAAACGGAAGATTGGATATGGGACGGAAATTATTGAGATTATCAAAATTGATGTTATTTTTTTTGGTACGGGGGTCACAGCAGCAATTTTAAATGCTGCTGGCACTACACCAGTACACAAAGAATCATTAATGATACTTAATACAGCCGGACATAAAGTAGCAAAACATGATTTAAACAGCCTGGTTGGTACAGGATCAATAATGGAAGTGGCAGCTTTCATTTTTGAAACCTCATTGCAAAGAGAATTCAAGTCCATTGTGGAAAAGTTTGAGAGATGGGTACCAGAAAATTCTAAGGCAGATAAAGCAGAAACAGACAAAGGAAGAGAAGCAATACATTTACGAGTGTGATCAATCTTGGAATTAAAGAAATCAAGAAACGTATTACAAAGGTGAGTTGAGGCAGAGCCAGTCAAAGAATTGTCACATTTAAGTAGTTTGTTGATTGAGTGAAACAATTGTCTCGGGTTATTCTGATTGTTATCAACAATCTGTGCAAAATAAGCAGATCTTGCTGCTGCAATTTTAGTCTTATATTCAAGTAAGTGATCTTTCCAGGCCTGTTGATGGACAGTCAAGCCAGACGTACGCCACCTACGCTCCATTGTACGACATGATGTCTTCATCGCACGCAGATTTTCATTATACCAGGGAGAGGAACGTCCAAAGGAAACAGATCGTGATTTCAAAGGGGCAAATAAATCCAGGCCGGATGAGAGAACAGAGTTAATCATGAAGACTTTGTCTTCCAATGCATCAAATGGCGAAAAACAACTTAAAGAAGAATCAACAAATTCAGTAAAATCAGAAGGGTCAATAGATCTCCATTTGCGATAGTTTATAATGCGAGAAGAGGAAGTGTTCATGTCAGGCAACTCCATGTTAAAATAGACAGCAAGATGATCAGACAGGCCTAAGTCAGAAGTGGACAACTGAGACACAAATGAACCATTTAGGATCACTAAATCAAGAGTGTGGCCTTTATTATGAGTAGGACAGTCAACCAGCTGGTTCAAATCGAAGCACTCCAATAAAGATGAAAAGTCTTTTGTTGTTGTAGAATCTTTTATATCCATGTGGATGTTAAAGTCACCCAAAATAAGAGTTCTCTCAAATTTGAGGCACAACAAGGATAACATATCTGCAAATTCAGACAAAAAGTCTTTATTTATCTTAGGAGGCCTATAGACCGTGACTATGGCAGTGGAGAGGGAGGCAGAAACACTCAGTACTAGGCATTCAAACGAGTTAAACTGAGGGACATCCACAGGGCTTATGATGAGTTGTTGATTATACAGAACAATGATACCCCCACCTCTACCAGAGGATCGCGGGAGATCAAACAAACCATATCCAGAAGGAGTAAGTTCATTAAAAAGAAGACCATCAGACTCTTTGTGCCAGGTTTCCGTTAGACACACAAGGTCGAGTTTTTCTTCTGTAATGATGTCAGATAATATCACAGCTTTGTTGTTGATAGAGCGCGCATTGAAAAGTGCTGATTTCAATACGCGTGGAGCAGTTGATAAAACCGGGGAAACCCCCACTTGCTTAAGAGCCGACAGGTTGTTAAAATTAACCCCCACAGGCCTACATGAAAGCCTTTGAGATTTGCGCAAACATGTAGGGTAACCAAATGTATTAGATGACAAGCAAGAGAAACTGCGTCCTGACGAGCGATGTAAATAGCGCTTAGGTCTCAGTATTCCAATATGATCGCAGCGAGCATAGATGTCATTCGCCAGATAAAACTTTCCTTTGAGGTTCAACAGTTCGCGAGTAGTGTACCTTAAAGCCATGTTGGAGAAGTCCACACGAGCCGTAACCTCACGATGGTGTAAATCCTGAGAGACACAGCAGGAGAGTAGATTCCAGCAGGAAACAAATAATAAAAACAGTAATCCGACGCGTGATGCGTTATTCCACATGGCAATAGAATAGGCAGTCTTCATACGCTCCAAAACCCTCTTAAAAACTCGTTTTAAAATAAAAACAAAAACAACCGGGAGAGGAGCGGCAGCCAAACGCGCCAGCGTACCCTGTCAACCCTATAATATTCTTGGGCATTTTTGAAGCCGTTAACATGCTTCAAATTGGATGAAACTCGACACACATATCATTATTGTCATACAGTAGATATGGACAAAGCCTTAGAAACGGGCGGGGAGCAGGGGCTCTGCAGCGCCACCTTTTGACAAAAGTGGGGGGTTTAGTTTAACCTACAGTCACCAAACTCGGTACACTTATTGTTCTCATTAAACTGGACAACTTTCTCATTTACAGTCTGTAACAAGGTTAGTAGATATGGGAAGAAGGAGGCGGGAACCGGCGAACATTCAACCAAACTTTAATATAAAATAAACAAACCAAACGAAAGTAATGCCGGCAGACCCTCGCGGACGTCTGCCGGCCACACAAACATAACAAAACATAAAATAAAGTCCAGGCCTGGTCCTCTCTCGTCCTTCATTGTAGTCGCTCCTCCTTTTATGCCTCCGGAGCTCCTCCGTGAGAGACTCGAGGCCGGCACGCCTCGCAGGTGACGCTCATTATCACTCGCGTCACCGGCCTCGCGCCGTTCCCTCACGGCTCTCGCCCGCCCTGCTCGTCACACAGTCATTAGCTCTGACCAACAGGAAGTCAGATATTTTGGTTTAAATATGGATTTTTCAAACATTCTTATGCACACACATAAGCTCTCTTAGACGTAGGGTCTCAGTCCCCCTACCCCCCTCCCTTTGTGTGTGTGTGTGTGTGTGTGTGTGTGTGTGTGTGTGTGTGTGTGTGTGTGTGTGTGTGTGTGTGTGTGTGTGTGAGTGAAAGTGAGAGACAGGGAGACAGAGAGAGTTTTACAGCCTCAGATCAGTTATTTAACCCTTTTATTGCAGACTCACTGTGCTTAAGAGTTTATTTCCAACCCTTACTCAAACACATCTGAAGCAGCTAATCAGGCCAGTTCATCTGTAGGCCACTGACAACATATTATTACATTATTAGTTTGATAATTAAGGTTAATTCAAATATAAAAACACACTGCAAGAGCATGCTTTTGGTGCATAAGATTGGGGCACAAACAACAGCTCAGGGAGGTCAAAAACATGAAGTGTGAGGATTATTGACTAGCCTTATTCCTGACTAGCCTACTGCATTTCAAATTACGGGTTCCACTTCCGGTTTGGTGAACTTCCATTCAAAAAAACTGAAACTTATCATTTCAAATCATATGGTTGCCCTACAATTAAAGCTTATCTGTCAATTTGACTGAATCAGCTGTCAATTTCTTTCATGTTTTATTTTCAGACATCATGAGAATGACATAACGCTTGGCATTGTAATATGTTACAACAAAAATATCTATGGCAAGAGCTCTTTTCAGCAGCTGCTTTCTATCCTCCAGAATATTTTATTTTGTCTCTTTGCATACTGCTGTAATAGTATGAAAAAGGACAGCATATACTGTACATTTGTGGTCTGTTCTCTATATATAATTTACAATACATCCCATTAATAATTCACTGGAAGGCACAAAGAATCTCCTCAAAGCCTCATGTCTCTTTCCAGGTTTGTTTCACAGGTATCACACAATAGTGAAGTTCATGACCGTTTTTATTAAGGCAATGTATTACATAATGCATATATATATTACTATAGCATATGTTCAACCCATCCGTTATTGCTGTGGAAAAAATCACACCTTTACATGGCTTGTTGAAATTACGTTGTTGATGCTTTCACACTTTTAAATGTCCATTTATTGTTCATTGGTTGAAGGGTGAGTATAATAATGTCATCTTATTGTACCCAGTTTAAAAAGATCATAGTGTTTATCACTGACCGTTTACAGTTTAACGGAAATTACTCCCATAATTTGTGCAAAGCGTCATGGGGCGTTGGAATAAGGTGGATACAACATCAGCAATCACAGACATTCGCATTAAGGCTTTGAAAAGAATAGTGATATCACAAACACTGTTGCCATTTGTCTGTGTGTGGGTCTATGTCTGTGTCACACTGTCTATATATATCTTTTTCTCTCTGTGTATTTATATGTGTGCTTTACAGTCTTATTTTTTTCTAAATATTGAGTTATTTATTTTTAACAATTACAATGAGAATTTTTGAATTATTTATTTACTGATATAATTCAAATTTATTATATGAAAGTGGCTGTTTAAAATAAACTTGCATAAGTGAGCAGAAAATTCAAGATATGAACCTTATTAATACCTGAGACTGACATCAAAATTGTCTTTGCAGGTTCTGTGATTTGGCTCTATTTATTATTTATTATTTTTCCATTTTATTTTTTATCTTGTACCACACATATTAAAATTAAATGAATGCATGCTTTTGGTGCATAAGATTGGTGCACAAACAACAGCTCATGGAGGTCAAAAAAACACATGAATAGAAGAGTGAGGATTATACAACATCAGCAATCACAGACATTCACATTATGGCTGGATTAGTTATTTCAGAGCATTGTGGAGTTTGCACAAATAACAGTATATAATTTGGTCTAGAATTTTTATAGGGGTTGTCTGAAGCCAACTTCAGACTGCATGATTTTCAAACTAGTCTGGTCACTGTCCTTTTCACACTGCATTACTTTCACTTTCAATTCAGTCGCTGTTGTGTTCAAAATGCATGATGGATCGGCGACAGAAGGTTTCACACTGCATGAATTTAGAATAGGAAGAAACGCAGACACATCTGGCTGGCACTCAAACTACGTTTCACAACCAAACACACGGGAGATGTGACAAGGAAACAACACAATATCACGTATGCAAGACCGGAGTTCTCAAGTGAGACTGGGTTTATTATTAAAAACGGTAACCCGCAAGAAGCTTGCAGATCATATATTGATCTTTATGAAACTTCACGAGTGTGCTGGTTGTAGTAGTCTGATCACATGGATGTGACTATTGTGAGTCAAAGTTATAGCGCCACCAACTGGCAGCAGGAAGTGTATCACTTTTTGAAATGCTTTGAGATCACCCTCTTAATTTTTACCTGATTTGCTTCAAACTTCATCAGTGTAATGTCAATACACAGCAGATGTAGACCTATGACAGGATTTTTGATATTTGAAATATTGTTGCCATGGCAACAGGTCAAACTGTAATAATATTCTTGAGTGTTTTTGAGGCGCTTAACATCATTCAAATTGCATGAAACTCGACACACACGTCAATATTGTCAACCAGTAGACATGGACAAAGCCATAGAAATGGGCGTGGTGGAGGGGCTCAGTAGCGCCAACTTTTGACAAAAGTGGGGGGGTTAGTTTTTCCTACAGTCACCAAACTCGGTACACATATTGTTCTCATCAAGCCGGACAATTTTCTAATTTATATTCATTAGCTCTGACCAACAGGAAGTCAGCTATTTTGGTTTGAATGTTAATTTTTTGAAAAAAACAGGCTATGAATTTTATACTACTACTCCTACAGGGTTTATCCAATTTACACCAAGCTTTTTTTATCTTGTTGCTAACACATTGAAGTTGTTTAATTGCAAACGGATTTTGGATATCTCAAACGGTTTGGCCGTGTCGAGGCAACGAATTTATGGCAAGAAAAGGAAACAAAGTGTTATAACTTCTGCATACATTAATTGATTTTGATGAAACTTCGGCTTAGTCTTCGTTGTACAAGGCTGATCACATGGATGTGACTATTGTGATTCAAAGTCATAGCGCCACCAACTGGAAGCAGAAAATGTTTCACTTTCAGCATACATTAAGATTACCCTCTTATTTTTACCTGATTTGCTTCAAAATTCATCAGAATAATATTAAAACTTGGCACATGTAATATAGCGGCACCTTGTAGTGCAGTAAATGTGGAGTGAATTTGACATAGTCCTTTGATGTTTAACCGTTTTAAATGCCTATTGCCCGCTGTGCACAGGTGCCACCAGGCTTGGGCCCGCCATCGCTGCTCGGAGCTATATTTTCCACATTCTTATTTCCAACTTTTCTTCTACACTCAATAATTATTCCAATACCAAAGTAAAAACCAGCATTCCATCCACAAATGTGCAAATAGCTTCATTGTACCCCCACCTATGCAAAAAACTTTTATAATCATTAATCAACTTATAAATGTTACAACAGAGACACCGGAAGCAGAGATAAAAGCAGTTGGGCAGTTTATTGTGACAATCAGCAGAGCAAACAGGTAAGGGATTATAGATATAGAAGGTCTTGGAGATGAATGAGAGATAATACTGTCCTTTTCTTTGTGATGCAGGTGATGGTGGAAGGAGACGCTGGAGATGGCAGACAGGAACACTCACACACACAGGCAGGTAGGAACACGAGGAGTACTGGAGACAATGGAGACGAAGGAGATGATGTAGACAGGTAAGTATCGTTATGAGAGTCCTTGAGGTAAGTGAACAACGGGGTGTATCACGAACGAGACCGGACAATGTGTGTGTGTGAGTGTGGGGTTCTTATAGTGTGACTGATGACTGTGGTGATGAGCTTCAGGTGGCGGTGATTAGAATTCCGGTGATTGAGTGCGCGGGTAAGGGAGTGAGGTGGAACCTGACGTGTCTGTGACAGTACCCCCCCTCCCACGGCCCGCTCCTGAGGGCCGAGGACCCCGACGTCGTGGTGGTCGTCCTCGAGGTCGTGGGGCAGGTCTGTCCGGGTGGTTGGTGTGGAAAGTCTGTAACAGAGTAGGATCAAGGATATCATTCTTAGGGACCCATGAGCGTTCTTCGGGACCGTAGCCTTCCCTACCACCAGATATTCTAAGAGACCACCACGGCGCCGGGAGTCCAGGATCTCTCGAACCTCGTAGGCAGTCCCATCGTCCAGGATGAGTGGAAGGGGGGGCTCGACGGCTGCCACGTCAGGTTCTGTGGAAGGAAGAACAGAAGGGTGGTGAGGTTTTAGGAGTGACACATGGAAGGTTGGATGAATTCTTTTATATTGTGCAGGAAGTTGTAACCGGTAGGTGACGGGGTTGATCTGTCGGAGGATGGTGAATGGGCCAATGAAGCGGGGCATCCTGATGTCTCTGGTGGACAGCCAGACCTTCTGCCCCGGTTGGTAGGTAGGAGCGTGGGAGCGCCGAAGGTCGGCTGTCATCTTGCGCCTGCGCAGGGCTCTCTGCAGCTGGTGATGAGCTGAGTCCCATACCCTCTCGCTCTCCCGGAACCAGTAGTCGACCGCTGGCACGTTGGAGGGTTCCCCGTCCCAGGGGAACAGTGGGGGCTGGAAGCCGAGCACGCATTGAAAAGGTGTTAATCCTGTTGTAGCTTGACGGAGGGAGTTCTGGGCGTACTCGGCCCAGCCCAGCCCAGGTACTGGTTCCAGGAGTCCTGGTGGCCATGACAGAAGGTACGCAGGAAGCGCCCAATCTCCTGGATCTTCCGTTCCGTCTGCCCGTTCGACTGAGGATGGTATCCAGACGATAGGCTGACGGTCACACCCAGGAGGGAGAAGAACGCCTTCCAGACTCGAGAGATAAATTGAGGTCCTCTATCAGAGACTATGTCTTCGGGGATTCCATAATGACGGAAGACATGGTTGAACATTAATTCTGCTGTGGCCATGGCAGTGGGTAGACCTTCCAGGGGGATCAGACGGCAGGCTTTGGAGAAACGGTCTACGACTACCAGAATACAGGTGTGACCATCAGATTCTGGGAGGTCGGTAACGAAGTCTACTCCCAGGTGTGACCAGGGTCTCTCAGGAACGGGCAGAGGATTGAGCTTGCCGGTTGGAAGATGGCGTGGGCTCTTGGAGATGGCGCACTCCCTGCAGCCCTGCACGTACCTTCTGACGTCGCTGGCCATGTTTGGCCACCAGAAGCGCTGTTTGAGCAGCGAGAGGGTCTCATTGACCCCCGGGTGACCAGTGCCAAGTGATGAGTGAACGGAGTGCAGGAGTGGAGTGCGTCGTGTCCTGGTGATGTAACGCAAGCCTTGGGGACAACCCGGCGGAGTGCGTGAGGAGGCATTGGAGGAGGGTAAGGTCTCTTCCGACCATTCGATGGGGCTCATGAAGAGAGACTCGGGCAGGATAGTTTCAGGGTCATCATTCTTCTCCTCGGGAGCGTGGAGATGTGAGAGAGCATCGGCCTTGAGGTTCTTCGACCCAGGGCAGTATGAGATGGCGAAGTTAAATCTTGAGAAGAACATTGCCCATCTGGCTTGACGTGGGTTGAGTCGTTTGGCAGCTTTCAGATACTCAAGGTTTTTATGGTCAGTAAGAACTTGGAAAGGGTGGTTAGCTCCCTCCAACCAATGCCTCCACTCCTCAAGGGCGAGCTTGACAGCCAGGAGTTCACGGTCCCCGATGTCGTAATTTACCTCCGCCGGGTTGAGCTTGCGGGAGAAGAAGGCGCATGGATGGAGCCTACTTGGATTCCCCTGCTGCTGTGAGAGGACCGCTCCCACTCCGGTGGTGGAGGCGTCCACCTCCACGACGAATGGTAAATCTGGATTGGGGTGGACGAGGAGGGGAGCGGTGGTGAAGGCTTTCTTGAGGGTCTCAAAAGCTTCTGTGGCAGGCTGGGACCAGGACAGAGACTTGGGCTGTTTACGGAGCAGGTTGGTGAGTGGGCTGACGATGGTGCTGTAATTTTTGATGAAGCGACGGTAGAAATTGGAGAAGCCGAGGAAACGTTGGAGTTCTTTAATGGTAGTGGGAGTTGGCCAGTTCTGGATGGCGGAAACCTTCCCCTCGTCCATCCGGATGCCACTGTGGTCAATCACATATCCCAGGAAGTGGACAGAGGACTGATGGAAGGAACACTTCTCTGCTTTTAGGAAGAGTTGGAACTGCCGTAAGCGATTGAGGACCTCCGCAACGTGGTGGCGATGTTCGGCCAAGCTCCGGGAGTAGATGAGGATGTCATCAATATACACCAGGACGAACTTGTGGAGGAACTCCCGGAGCACCTCATGGATGAAATCCTGGAATACGGAGGGGGCGTTGACCAGGCCATACGGCATCACAAGATATTCATAGTGGCCAGTGGGCGTGACGAAGGCGGTCTTCCACTCGTCCCCCTCGCGTATCCGGATGAGGTTATACGCGCTGCGGAGGTCCAGCTTGGTGAACACAGTGGCACCGCGGAGATGTTCCAGGGCCGCTGGGACGAGGGGAAGTGGATACCTGAATTTCACTGTAATCTTGTTCAATGAGCGATAATCGATACAGGGCCGCAAGCCTCCGTCCTTCTTGGCCACGAAGAAGAAGCTTGAAGCAGCAGGGGAAGTAGACGGGCGGATGTATCCTTGGTTAAGGGCCTCTTTAATATATTCCTCCATGGCCTTCTCCTCCGGTACAGATAGGGGGTAAATGCGTCCCCTAGGCACTGGCTCACCCGGTAACAGATCGATGGCGCAGTCCCATGGCCGGTGTGGAGGAAGCTTGGAGGCGCGTTGCGGGCAGAAGACGTCACTGAAGGGGGCGTAGTCGGGTGGAACATCGACGGAGCGTTTTTCCACAGGACTTTCGATGGAGGTAGCGTTCAAGGAGATATTTTTGGAGAGAGGAGATCTTGTAACAGGAAGTTCTGGGAAACAGCTGGAGAAGCAATGGTCGCCCCACTTCAGGACTTCGCCCGTGCGCCAGGAGATGGTGGGATTGTGGAGTTCCAACCACGGGCGCCCTAGAACCACGTCAGCGGTGGATTCCTCCAGAACCAGCAGATGGATGTTCTCAGAGTGGAAGATACCCACTTGCAGTTGAAGAGGACCAGTAACGCGACGAACCATCTTTCGGCTTAGGGGTTTGCCCGTGATGGAGTGGACCTGGTAGTTAATCGGAGAAGGCGAGGTCTTGAGCCCGAGGTGTCGACAGAGGGCGCCGGAGATGAAGTTTCCTGCTGACCCTGAATCGAGGAGCGCCACCACTGGAACGGAAGCATTAGCAGCAGTAAGGTTTACGATAGTAGTGAGTGGTTTCATCTTTTGGATTGAAGGAATGATAGCACTCACCACAGGTCGAGGAGGACGGATTGGGCATGTGGAGATGACATGCCCAGGGGATCCACAGTAAAAGCAAAGATTCAGGGTCAGCCTTCTCCGCCTTTCTGCTGGAGACAAACGTGAGTTATCCACTTGCATGGGTTCGGTGGCTGGTTCTGGAGAGCTGACGGGTTCGGACCGACGGAGGAGGGTGGTGGTCAGTGGTTGGCCCTGGTGCTCAAGGAGACACGACTGCATACGAGAACCCACACGGATGGCGAGTTGGATGAATTGTTCGAGTCCCATGGAGTCCTCGTATGCAGCGAGATGCAACCGCACATTAGGCTCCAAACCTTGTCGAAAGGTGGTGATGAGGGCTTGTTCATTCCAGCCGCTGGTTGCGGCGAGCGTTCTGAACTGCAAGGCATAATCGTTAACAGTCTGGTTTCCTTGTTTTAAATTGTACAGTTTCTCACCAGTAGAAGAATCAGCCAAAGGTCTTCCGAAGACTTCTCTGAAGTGGGAGATGAACGCTGGATAGGATTTTACGACTGAGCCTTTTTGAGTCCAGAGGGAATCCGCCCATTGAAGGGCCTTACCTTGCAGTTGGGAGATTATGAACGCTATCTTCGCCGTTTCGGTGGGATAGAGGTGCGGCTGCATCTCCAGGACCAACTCGCACTGAAGAAGGAATCCGCTGCAATCCTCCGCCGATCCTGAGTAGGGCGCTGGTTTGGCCATGGGACTGGCGGTGTAAACAGGTGAAGCAGCGGTGACAGTGGATGCGGAAGTGGCAGCGGTGAGGGGTCCTGGCGACGGTGACTGTGGTTGAGGGGTGAGTGCTCGGCGCAATGCGTCCACGAGCTCTTGAAATGGGTCATGGTAGCTCATGCTGATGTATGGCTGTTATGGTCCGGTCTTCTGTTACAACAGAGACACCGGAAGCAGAGATAAAAGCAGTTGGGCAGTTTATTGTGACAATCAGCAGAGCAAACAGGTAAGGGATTATAGATATAGAAGGTCTTGGAGATGAATGAGAGATAATACTGTCCTTTTCTTTGTGATGCAGGTGATGGTGGAAGGAGACGCTGGAGATGGCAGACAGGAACACTCACACACACAGGCAGGTAGGAACACGAGGAGTACTGGAGACAATGGAGACGAAGGAGATGATGTAGACAGGTAAGTATCGTTATGAGAGTCCTTGAGGTAAGTGAACAACGGGGTGTATCACGAACGAGACCGGACAATGTGTGTGTGTGAGTGTGGGGTTCTTATAGTGTGACTGATGACTGTGGTGATGAGCTTCAGGTGGCGGTGATTAGAATTCCGGTGATTGAGTGCGCGGGTAAGGGAGTGAGGTGGAACCTGACGTGTCTGTGACAGTACCCCCCCTCCCACGGCCCGCTCCTGAGGGCCGAGGACCCCGACGTCGTGGTGGTCGTCCTCGAGGTCGTGGGGCAGGTCTGTCCGGGTGGTTGGTGTGGAAAGTCTGTAACAGAGTAGGATCAAGGATATCATTCTTAGGGACCCATGAGCGTTCTTCGGGACCGTAGCCTTCCCTACCACCAGATATTCTAAGAGACCACCACGGCGCCGGGAGTCCAGGATCTCTCGAACCTCGTAGGCAGTCCCATCGTCCAGGATGAGTGGAAGGGGGGGCTCGACGGCTGCCACGTCAGGTTCTGTGGAAGGAAGAACAGAAGGGTGGTGAGGTTTTAGGAGTGACACATGGAAGGTTGGATGAATTCTTTTATATTGTGCAGGAAGTTGTAACCGGTAGGTGACGGGGTTGATCTGTCGGAGGATGGTGAATGGGCCAATGAAGCGGGGCATCCTGATGTCTCTGGTGGACAGCCAGACCTTCTGCCCCGGTTGGTAGGTAGGAGCGTGGGAGCGCCGAAGGTCGGCTGTCATCTTGCGCCTGCGCAGGGCTCTCTGCAGCTGGTGATGAGCTGAGTCCCATACCCTCTCGCTCTCCCGGAACCAGTAGTCGACCGCTGGCACGTTGGAGGGTTCCCCGTCCCAGGGGAACAGTGGGGGCTGGAAGCCGAGCACGCATTGAAAAGGTGTTAATCCTGTTGTAGCTTGACGGAGGGAGTTCTGGGCGTACTCGGCCCAGCCCAGCCCAGGTACTGGTTCCAGGAGTCCTGGTGGCCATGACAGAAGGTACGCAGGAAGCGCCCAATCTCCTGGATCTTCCGTTCCGTCTGCCCGTTCGACTGAGGATGGTATCCAGACGATAGGCTGACGGTCACACCCAGGAGGGAGAAGAACGCCTTCCAGACTCGAGAGATAAATTGAGGTCCTCTATCAGAGACTATGTCTTCGGGGATTCCATAATGACGGAAGACATGGTTGAACATTAATTCTGCTGTGGCCATGGCAGTGGGTAGACCTTCCAGGGGGATCAGACGGCAGGCTTTGGAGAAACGGTCTACGACTACCAGAATACAGGTGTGACCATCAGATTCTGGGAGGTCGGTAACGAAGTCTACTCCCAGGTGTGACCAGGGTCTCTCAGGAACGGGCAGAGGATTGAGCTTGCCGGTTGGAAGATGGCGTGGGCTCTTGGAGATGGCGCACTCCCTGCAGCCCTGCACGTACCTTCTGACGTCGCTGGCCATGTTTGGCCACCAGAAGCGCTGTTTGAGCAGCGAGAGGGTCTCATTGACCCCCGGGTGACCAGTGCCAAGTGATGAGTGAACGGAGTGCAGGAGTGGAGTGCGTCGTGTCCTGGTGATGTAACGCAAGCCTTGGGGACAACCCGGCGGAGTGCGTGAGGAGGCATTGGAGGAGGGTAAGGTCTCTTCCGACCATTCGATGGGGCTCATGAAGAGAGACTCGGGCAGGATAGTTTCAGGGTCATCATTCTTCTCCTCGGGAGCGTGGAGACGTGAGAGAGCATCGGCCTTGAGGTTCTTCGACCCAGGGCAGTATGAGATGGCGAAGTTAAATCTTGAGAAGAACATTGCCCATCTGGCTTGACGTGGGTTGAGTCGTTTGGCAGCTTTCAGATACTCAAGGTTTTTATGGTCAGTAAGAACTTGGAAAGGGTGGTTAGCTCCCTCCAACCAATGCCTCCACTCCTCAAGGGCGAGCTTGACAGCCAGGAGTTCACGGTCCCCGATGTCGTAATTTACCTCCGCCGGGTTGAGCTTGCGGGAGAAGAAGGCGCATGGATGGAGCCTACTTGGATTCCCCTGCTGCTGTGAGAGGACCGCTCCCACTCCGGTGGTGGAGGCGTCCACCTCCACGACGAATGGTAAATCTGGATTGGGGTGGACGAGGAGGGGAGCGGTGGTGAAGGCTTTCTTGAGGGTCTCAAAAGCTTCTGTGGCAGGCTGGGACCAGGACAGAGACTTGGGCTGTTTACGGAGCAGGTTGGTGAGTGGGCTGACGATGGTGCTGTAATTTTTGATGAAGCGACGGTAGAAATTGGAGAAGCCGAGGAAACGTTGGAGTTCTTTAATGGTAGTGGGAGTTGGCCAGTTCTGGATGGCGGAAACCTTCCCCTCGTCCATCCGGATGCCACTGTGGTCAATCACATATCCCAGGAAGTGGACAGAGGACTGATGGAAGGAACACTTCTCTGCTTTTAGGAAGAGTTGGAACTGCCGTAAGCGATTGAGGACCTCCGCAACGTGGTGGCGATGTTCGGCCAAGCTCCGGGAGTAGATGAGGATGTCATCAATATACACCAGGACGAACTTGTGGAGGAACTCCCGGAGCACCTCATGGATGAAATCCTGGAATACGGAGGGGCGTTGACCAGGCCATACGGCATCACAAGATATTCATAGTGGCCAGTGGGCGTGACGAAGGCGGTCTTCCACTCGTCCCCCTCGCGTATCCGGATGAGGTTATACGCGCTGCGGAGGTCCAGCTTGGTGAACACAGTGGCACCGCGGAGATGTTCCAGGGCCGCTGGGACGAGGGGAAGTGGATACCTGAATTTCACTGTAATCTTGTTCAATGAGCGATAATCGATACAGGGCCGCAAGCCTCCGTCCTTCTTGGCCACGAAGAAGAAGCTTGAAGCAGCAGGGGAAGTAGACGGGCGGATGTATCCTTGGTTAAGGGCCTCTTTAATATATTCCTCCATGGCCTTCTCCTCCGGTACAGATAGGGGGTAAATGCGTCCCCTAGGCACTGGCTCACCCGGTAACAGATCGATGGCGCAGTCCCATGGCCGGTGTGGAGGAAGCTTGGAGGCGCGTTGCGGGCAGAAGACGTCACTGAAGGGGGCGTAGTCGGGTGGAACATCGACGGAGCGTTTTTCCACAGGACTTTCGATGGAGGTAGCGTTCAAGGAGATATTTTTGGAGAGAGGAGATCTTGTAACAGGAAGTTCTGGGAAACAGCTGGAGAAGCAATGGTCGCCCCACTTCAGGACTTCGCCCGTGCGCCAGGAGATGGTGGGATTGTGGAGTTCCAACCACGGGCGCCCTAGAACCACGTCAGCGGTGGATTCCTCCAGAACCAGCAGATGGATGTTCTCAGAGTGGAAGATACCCACTTGCAGTTGAAGAGGACCAGTAACGCGACGAACCATCTTTCGGCTTAGGGGTTTGCCCGTGATGGAGTGGACCTGGTAGTTAATCGGAGAAGGCGAGGTCTTGAGCCCGAGGTGTCGACAGAGGGCGCCGGAGATGAAGTTTCCTGCTGACCCTGAATCGAGGAGCGCCACCACTGGAACGGAAGCATTAGCAGCAGTAAGGTTTACGATAGTAGTGAGTGGTTTCATCTTTTGGATTGAAGGAATGATAGCACTCACCACAGGTCGAGGAGGACGGATTGGGCATGTGGAGATGACATGCCCAGGGGATCCACAGTAAAAGCAAAGATTCAGGGTCAGCCTTCTCCGCCTTTCTGCTGGAGACAAACGTGAGTTATCCACTTGCATGGGTTCGGTGGCTGGTTCTGGAGAGCTGACGGGTTCGGACCGACGGAGGAGGGTGGTGGTCAGTGGTTGGCCCTGGTGCTCAAGGAGACACGACTGCATACGAGAACCCACACGGATGGCGAGTTGGATGAATTGTTCGAGTCCCATGGAGTCCTCGTATGCAGCGAGATGCAACCGCACATTAGGCTCCAAACCTTGTCGAAAGGTGGTGATGAGGGCTTGTTCATTCCAGCCGCTGGTTGCGGCGAGCGTTCTGAACTGCAAGGCATAATCGTTAACAGTCTGGTTTCCTTGTTTTAAATTGTACAGTTTCTCACCAGTAGAAGAATCAGCCAAAGGTCTTCCGAAGACTTCTCTGAAGTGGGAGATGAACGCTGGATAGGATTTTACGACTGAGCCTTTTTGAGTCCAGAGGGAATCCGCCCATTGAAGGGCCTTACCTTGCAGTTGGGAGATTATGAACGCTATCTTCGCCGTTTCGGTGGGATAGAGGTGCGGCTGCATCTCCAGGACCAACTCGCACTGAAGAAGGAATCCGCTGCAATCCTCCGCCGATCCTGAGTAGGGCGCTGGTTTGGCCATGGGACTGGCGGTGTAAACAGGTGAAGCAGCGGTGACAGTGGATGCGGAAGTGGCAGCGGTGAGGGGTCCTGGCGACGGTGACTGTGGTTGAGGGGTGAGTGCTCGGCGCAATGCGTCCACGAGCTCTTGAAATGGGTCATGGTAGCTCATGCTGATGTATGGCTGTTATGGTCCGGTCTTCTGTTACAACAGAGACACCGGAAGCAGAGATAAAAGCAGTTGGGCAGTTTATTGTGACAATCAGCAGAGCAAACAGGTAAGGGATTATAGATATAGAAGGTCTTGGAGATGAATGAGAGATAATACTGTCCTTTTCTTTGTGATGCAGGTGATGGTGGAAGGAGACGCTGGAGATGGCAGACAGGAACACTCACACACACAGGCAGGTAGGAACACGAGGAGTACTGGAGACAATGGAGACGAAGGAGATGATGTAGACAGGTAAGTATCGTTATGAGAGTCCTTGAGGTAAGTGAACAACGGGGTGTATCACGAACGAGACCGGACAATGTGTGTGTGTGAGTGTGGGGTTCTTATAGTGTGACTGATGACTGTGGTGATGAGCTTCAGGTGGCGGTGATTAGAATTCCGGTGATTGAGTGCGCGGGTAAGGGAGTGAGGTGGAACCTGACGTGTCTGTGACAATAAAATTTAAAATCAGTCAGAACCTGACTTTTCACCAGATTTTTATAAACCATCTCAACTTCTTGCCCATCTCTACCTTCTAACTTAATTTTCCTTGTAATATATATAGCTCTTTTAGCATGTCCAATCAAGAATTTTTTTTTTTCAAATTTACTTTTTTGGGCTGCTCTATAACATGGACCAAGAATGAAGCTCTGAAAAGAGAATTTTACTCTAAAAATAAGAAACATTAACACTCTGAGGTCTGAGGGTATCGCCTGCGATACCACCGCGTTTTTTTTTCTTACCAGAAAGAGACTCAAAACACTCTGTTAATGTTGCACATACAATTAAGAGTTATACACCATTTTAATCTGTGGAATATCTTCTTTTATTTGTGTACACTCAGAGTAAAAACAAAATGTTGTGCTTTTTTTAAAATAAAGAAAACTAACATGATGCATGATCTCTCATCTCCCTCTGAAGGAAGTCCAATCTGATAGTTCTCAGAAAATGAACTAACTTAGTGAATACTAATCACAAAAAAACGTTTAAATGTCAGGTTTTAAATCCTGTAAGTCAAATCGAAAACAAACATTCTATGTTTATGTAATCTGTATGAAAAGAGAGCCATGTCAGAAATCCATGATTCAGCTCATTATCCGCTAATGCGGCCACGCCCACGGAGGGAGCGCTATTCAGATGCAAATTCTGAGTCAATACATGCATTCATCGTGTCAATCATGCATTTATTGTCTTGAAAAGTGTTTTGAATAGCCATAGTTAGCGATCTCTGGCCTCTGTTAGTTCTGTTATTTCCTGGATTGCCTATTCTTCTTTCACAGTGACAACAATAAATAATGAATAAATACTCCTCTGTATAGGAAATTGACATAAACATGAGAATCCATCAATATTTCTCCAAATGTGCATGCTTTTAAGCTAAAAGCCTATATGAAATGCCATAGAGGTAACATAATTGTTCAGACACTTTGCATCACAGAAATACATTATATTTTAAAGAATATAATAGAATACCATTATTTTAAATTGTAATAATATTATTTCACAGTATTTCTCTTTTTTCTGTATTTACTGCTTGAGACATGATCAACAGAGGGTTTTTTCACAGCCTACCTGACTGAAAGAGCTCATTATTATGTAAGTCCTTTCAGGTCATTATTATGTGGTTCTTTTGTCTTCTCAGGTGAGAATCACCCATTATACATGAGGATTCACGCCTCCATGCATACTGTGTTTCTTGACCAAAGATGTTTTAGAAAATTTAAATCTCTCTATTATTTTATATGAACAAGCAGGCAGCATAATTTTTACCTCATTTTGAAAAAACTCTAGTCTACAACCTCAAATACCCAGAAGCAGGGGCGGAACCAGACATTATAAACATCCAGGGCTTAGCCCAAATCAATATTTGTCCAATGACATTTTAATTTTCTGTTAACAGCTTTACTGACATGAAAGGAGCTTTTGTTGTAGTATTGCTGTTCAGAAAATGTACATTATTTGGCACTGTAATTTGTAAAAGTTTGTTGGGTGTACCTCCTCTAGGGGGGTCCGGGGGCATTCCCCCCGGAAGAAAATTTTGTACATTTTAAGGTTAAATACATCAATCTGGTGCACTTTGAGAGCTCAAACACTTAAAAGCTTAAGCCCATACAGTGTGCACATTGAACAAAGTAACCGCATTGACTTGTACCTGGACATTAAAGAGGGCTCAAACATCTTTACAGTTGTGATATAAAGTCTCAGTGATACTTACCTGTCTCCATTATCTCCTTCGTCTCCTGGTTTCCTCGTGTGCTTACCTTCCTGTGTGTGAGTGTGTTCGTCTGCCAGCTCCAGCGTCTTCTCCCAGAATAACCTGCATCATAAAGCAAGGACAGTATTAATTCTCATTCTCATTCAAGATCATCATATTCATCAGTCTACTCACCTGTTTCTCTGCTGATCATATCAATAAACTGCAACATTGCTTTTATCTCTGCCTCCGGTGTCTCTGTCATAACAGAAGACTGGACCATAACAACCATCGATCAGCATGAGCCATCACGACCCGTTCCAAGAGCTCGTGGACGCATTCCGACGAGCTCTCACTCCACAACCACCGTCATCGTCACCTGTATCCACCGCCGCGGCTGCTTCCGCATCCACCACCACCGTTGCTTCTCCTGTGTTCACCGCCAGTCCCATGGCCAAACCGGCGCCCTTCTCAGGATCGGCGGAGGACTGCAGTAGATTCCTCCTTCAGTGTGAGTTGGTCCTGGAGATGCAGCCGCACTTATATCCTACCGAAACGGCGAAGATAGCGTTCGTGATTTCCCAACTGCAAGGCAAGGCTCTTCAATGGGCGGATTCTCTCTGGGCTCAGAAAGGTCCTGTTGTAAAATCCTATGCTGCTTTCGTTTCTCACTTCAGAGAAGTTTTCGGAAGACCCCTAACTGATTCATCAACTGGTGAGAAATTGTATAATTTAAAACAAGGAAACAACACAGTTAACGATTATGCCATGCAGTTCCGAACACTTGCCGCTAACAGCGGATGGAACGAACAAGCCCTCATCACAACCTTCCGACAAGGTCTGGAACCCAACGTGCGGCTGCATCTCGCTGCATACGAGGACGCCATAGGACTCGAACGTTTCATCCAGCTCGCCATCAGAGTGGGTTCTCGTATGCAGTCGTGTCTCCTTGAGCACCAGGGCCAGCCACTAGTCACCCGGGGATCAATGAAACCCTCTCGCCGCTCAAACTGCGCTTCTGGTGGCCAAACATGGCCAACGATGTCAGGAGGTACGTGCAGGGCTGCAGGGAGTGCGCCATCTCCAAGAGCCCACGCCATCTTCCCACCGGCAAGCTCCATCCTCTGCCCGTTCCTGAGAGACCCTGGTCACACCTGGGAGTAGATTTTGTCACGGATCTCCCAGAGTCTGATGGTAACACCTGCATTCTGGTCGTCGTAGACCGCTTCTCTAAAGCCTGCCGCCTTATTCCCCTGGAGGGTCTACCAACTGCTATGACCACAGCAGAGTTAATGTTCAACCATGTCTTCCGTCACTACGGAATCCCCGAAGACATAGTCTCAGACAGAGGACCACAATTCATCTCGCGGGTCTGGAAGGCCTTCTTCTCCCTCCTGGGTGTGACCGTCAGTCTGTCGTCTGGAAACCATCCTCAGTCGAACGGGCAGACGGAACGGAAGATCCAGGAGATTTGCCGCTTCCTGCGTACCTTCTGTCATGGCCACCAGGACTCCTGGAACCAGTACCTGGGCTGGGCCGAGTATCCCCAGAACTCCCTCCGTCAAGCTACAACAGGATTAACACCTTTCCAATGCGTGCTCGGCTTCCAGCCCCCACTGTTCCCCTGGGATGGGGAACCCTCCAACGTTCCGGCTGTCGACTACTGGTTCCGGGAGAGCGAGAGGGTATGGGATTCAGCTCACCACCAGCTGCAGAGAGCCCTGCGCAGGCGCAAGACGACAGCCGACTTTCGGCGCTCCGACGCTCCAAACTACCAACCGGGGCAGAAGGTCTGGCTGTCAACCAGAGACATCAAGATGCGCCTGCCCTGCAAGAAGCTGAGTCCCCGCTTCATTGGCCCGTTCACCATCCTTCAACAGATCAACCCTGTCACTTACCAGTTACAACTCCCAGCACAATACAAGAGTATTCACACAACTTTCCATCTTTCACTATTAAAACCTCACCACCCTTCTGTTCTTCCTCCCACAGAACCTGACGGGGCAGCCGTCGAGCCCCCCCTTCCACTCATCCTGGATGATGGAACAGCCTACGTTGTACGTGAGATTCTGGACTCCCGGCGCCGTGGTGGTCTTTTAGAGTATCTGGTGGACTGGGAGGGCTACGGTCCCGAAGAACGCTCATGGGTCGTGGGCGGGGGGGTACTGTCACAGACACGTCAGGTTCCACCTCACTCCCTTACCCACGCACTCAATCACCAGCCTACTAATCACCGCCACCTGCACATCATCACCGCAGTCATCAACCACAGGATAAATACCACACACTTACACACACACATTGTCCGGTCTCGTTTGTGATACAACCTGTTGTATGCTTACCTTCAAGGACTCCAAAGTGATACTTACCTGTCTCCATTATCTCCTTCGTCTCCATCGTCTCCTGGTTTCCTCGTGTGCTTACCTTCCTGTGTGTGAGTGTGTTCGTCTGCCAGCTCCAGCGTCTTCTCCCAGAATCACCTGCATCATAAAGCAAGGACAGTATTAATTCTCATTCTCATTCAAGATCATCGTATTCATTAGTCTACTCACCTGTTTCTCTGCTGATCATATCAATAAACTGCAACATTGCTTTTATCTCTGTCTCCGGTGTCTCTGTCATAACAATAATATAATAATGTTTTAATATTATATAATTATTCATGACAGCAATTTCGATATACTGTAACTCATGCACTCTAAAATAAATGACAATTTTATTAGTTACTAACTTTACATAACAGTATAGGGAAATTACAACACTTTTGTACTAATTTCTTTTTAAAAGATAAATCCTTGAGATTTTATTTTGATCACAAGCTGATCGCGTGCGAAAATTTTGCTGTTTTATAAAGGCACAAAGCCATATCACGGTTTCGATTTTAGTTCGTTGGTAAAATACAATGTAGAGACCATTTAAGCTTTGTATGTTTTAAATTCTCGGTTTATGATGAAACGGTGGCGGCGGCACAGGGTCATTGAGAAACACTGAATGAATGTTTAGCTGACAAATGTGCTAAAGTTGTAATATCAGCTGTTATATCCTATCCAACTGGACCGAACGAGGGTCTCAAGGCCTGCCGCTGTTCTGAGTGACAGGAGGCACGTCTGTGTTCAGCTGCGGTGTGTGTGAATGCGCTGTTGGAGAGAAGAGAAAGCGCTGCCGGTGTATGGATACCTATGACGAATACTGTAGGAAAGCGATATTGAACTGTTTAACATATTTTAATAGAGAAAAATTATATTTTGAGAGCACTGATAAGAAAGCTCAAACCTGAAAGATTCTGGGCTTTTGGGAAAACATTCGGGGCTCCAGCCCGCTTAGCCCACCCCTAGCGCAGCCCCTGCCCAGAAGTCTTGTGAACAAAGATTTAATATATATATTTTGGCTTTATTTCAGTGACTTAAGTTTTTTGTTTTTTCAATAACCACGCATAAATGTTATTCCTTCAAAAACACAAACATGTACATACATGTTCCTCACATATTATTGTAGCCTAGTTTGTGCTGAATACAGTGTAATGACACTTTTTCCATTAATATGTTTATGAACAACTGAAAAAAATCACAAATGTCAGGGCATGTCAAAACTTCTCCAGGGTCCCAAAAATCCTCAGGCCCCTGAGGGTTAATATAAGTATACTAAACATATTCCTCAGTCTCAAACATTCTAAAAAGCAGTGAAAAAAATAATTTCCCTTATTTTACAGAAGGGACACTCATCAGACACATTAATATTCACAAATGCGTTAACAGCAACCGTACCATGCAGTATTTTCCACTGAAGATCACCTTTACACTTTTCTAATGGTGGTTTATAGGGAGTTCATTCAGGATCATGGTTTCTCCTATCACAACTTTACCTCTCATTCCAACCAGATGATCCAATGGTTGCTGGTCGCATAGCAGCCTGCTTGACAGCCATTTCTGCCTGGATGGAGGACCACCACCTTCAACTCAACCTTGCAAAAATGGAACTGCTTGTGGTCTGTGCCAACCCAACACTTCATCACAACCTTTCAATTCAACATGGGTTGTCAACCATTACTCCTTCCAGGACAGCCAGGAACCATGGAGTGGTGATAGATGATTGTTTAAGCTTCACAGATCATGTTATGTCAACGGCCCGGTCCTGCAGATTTGCTTTGTACAACATCAGGAAGATTAGACCCTTCCTATCGGAGCATTCCACACAAATTCTTGTCCAAGTTCTTGTTCTATCCAGACAGGACTACTGTAATGCTCTCTTGGCTGGCCTTCCAGCATGCACTGTCAGGACTCTACAATTGATCCAGAATGCTGCAGCAAGACACTCCTCTCTTCATCAGTCTGCATTGGCTGCCAGTAGCTGCTCGCATCCAATACAAGGCTCTGATGTTTGCCTACAGAACGACCACTGGCTCTGCACCGCTATACCTTAACTCACTACTTCAGACTTATGCGCCCTCCAGAAACTTGCATTCTGCAAGTGAACGGCACCTTGTAGTGCCATCACAAAGAGGCACAAAATCACTGTTATTAATAAATAATTTGTTGCCTTGCCACGGCCAAACCGTTCGAGATATCAAAAATCCGCTGGCAATTTTTCATTATCAATGTCTTGACTTCATGTTGACCGAGTTTGGTGGCGATCGGATTAATTGCCTAGGAGGAGTATATCAAATTCCAGAGCATGCTTTTTTTAACAACCCATAATAGCTGACTTCCTGTTGGGGTGGCGTATAACTTTGGACCTGACAACTTTCATGCTCTATGAGGTCTATATGGTACAGAGTTTCATACTAATATGTGCAAGCATGTTTGATATATGGACCAAGATTTCGGAGCCCATTCAAGGGCTTGAAAACTCTTGAAACTTTGCACAAACCCTGCTACACCCGGGTACCAGCTTCTGCCCGGCCCTGATGGCCGACGATTCCGATGTGTGTGCAAAGTTTCAAGAGTTTTCAAGCATGTTAAGGGCCCCAAAAATGCCAGAATACTAAAAAAAAAAATCATTTTCCTAAGGAAAACAATAGGGCCTTCAGCCTTTGGCTTTGGCCCTAATAATCCTAAAGAAAACAAAAGGGCCTTCCGCCATTTGGCTTTGGCCCTAATAAATAATCCTAATGAAAACAATAGGGCCTTCAGCCCTTTACAGGGCTTTGCCCCTAAATAGGGCCTTCAGACTTTGGCTTTGGCCCTAATAATAATAATCCTTAGGGGATCAAGAGGGCCCTTCACCATTTCATTGGCTTGGGCCCTAAATATATCTGCGAGCAACAATGATGGGCCAAAGCCCGGTGGCTTCAGGTCAACTGTGCACGGCGGACAATGGGCATTTAAAACGGTTAAACATAAAAGGACAATGTCAATTTCACACCACATTTACTGCAGTGGCTGATGCTCCTATGATGACAAACCACAAAAGCCACATCCATGAGAATGTTTAAATTGAGATGACTTTCATGTCACAGAATGTTATGTCAATTTCAAATGAGTGCAGAATATCATCCTAATCTGCCGTGTCTGTGTTTTTTCTCAGACAACCCCTATAAAAATTCTACACCAAATTACATACTGTTATTTGTGCAAACTCCACAGTGCTCTGAAAAAACTAATCCAGCCTTAATGCGAATGTCTGTGTTTGCTGAAGTTGTATAATCCTAACACTTCTCTTGATGTGTTTTTTGACATCCCTGAACTGTTGCTTTCATTTAATTTCAATAAGTGTGGTATAAGATGAAAAATAAAATGAAAAAAATAATAAATAGAGCCAAATCACAGAACCTGCAAAGAAAATTTTAATGTCAGTCTCAGGTAATAGTAAGGTACATGTCTAGATTTCTCTGCTCACTTATGCAAGTTTATTTTAAACAGCCACTTTTATAATCTTGTGAAATGTACTTAAAGATTTTTATTTTAATAATTTGAATTATATCAATAAATCATGTACCAATAGTGATATAGTGTCATAGTTCAATTTCAAATGAGTGTGAAGTTATCTTTTGCAGTGTGTTTTTAAATTTGAATTAACCTAATTATGAAACTAATAATGTAATACTATGTTGTCAGTGGCCTACAAAAATAAACTGGCCTGATTAGCTGCTTCAGGTGTGTTTGATTAGAGTTGGCAATAAACTCTGAAGCACAGTGAGTCTGCAATAAAAGGGTTAACCCTGTAAAGCCTACTGTTGCAGAATTACAGCATCACTTTCAACAATTTAAAAAATAAAAGGCTTGTAACTGTTTTTTTTTTTCTCTCAAGACCACATTTACATAGTTAATGGGTTCTACTGTTTGTCCTCACAATGCTATTGGATAGAATAAGTGTTTATAGGTCCGGTCAACTGGCCATGCACTCACTCTACCTGCAAACTTCGCGTCAAGCTCATCTCCTTTTTTTTTGTCAATCCTTTTTGGATTTGTCAAGATTCAAGTAAGTAAAATTCCTTACTTTTTGTGTTTATTACAATGTCTAGAACACAGATATTTTGTTATTTTGGAAAACATTAATCAAATTTGATTTAGAGATTGTTGTAATTCTACAACGTTGGGCTAGAGTGGTAGTAAAAAATAGCCTGTGCTCCTACACATCACATAAGGACACTGCACTTCTCACATGGTCACAAAATGTAATTTAAACTGTTAGATAATTCATTGTAACTAAGTTCTAAATGTGCTTTTCTGTTAAATTTGCACTTAGTTTAGAACATAATTAAACACACGAATATAGTGTATGTGGATTTTGAAACTCCATCATCCAGAGCAGAATCTGAAACTCCCTTTTGTTACAATACAGAAGGGTCGGAGGCAAGATTTCACAAACATGGATGTTGATACCAGCAGAGTTAAACAGGAGTGCAGATGAGTAGAACACAAAGCAGTGATGATGAATGATGAGTAGAATAGTGATACTGTCCTTTTGTGGTTGTAGAACTGGAGTACTGGAATGATGCTGGAAGAACTTGACGGAGAACATTCACACACAGGAGGGAATTCACATGAGGAGAACCTTGAGGTAAACATACAGGTAAGTTAAATGCAAACAAGACCGGACGAAGACTGTGTGTGAGTGTGAGTCCTTTATACTGCTAATGATTGGCGTGCTAATGATGCAGGTGTCGGTGATCAGTACTCTGGTGACTGGGTGCACTGTGATTGGCTGATGGTGGAGCCTGGCGTGTCTGTGATACCTTTATTTTTGTAGTTTATTTGTTTTTTTAACTTCTAAATGATCCTGAGATTTTTTTTTTTTTTTTTTATGAGTGTTGCCCAAGTAGCAGTTTATAGCATTAGGATATAGAAAAACGGGCTCTGAATGGGGGGTGCCTGTTGCATTGTTCAGAGACAGGTGTGAATGGTCTTGAATATGAACCTGTAAGTACACTGGGGGTATGCATGTGTTCCTTTTAGTATGATACGTAGAAAGCATAATAGGCGAGCCAGACAGTATTGTTTGAATGTAGTAGTGGAGTTTTGATTAGCATTTGCATTGAAATTATAATACTTTGGTGGATAATTCTTAGATCTCTACCCTCAACACATGGTCTACCACCATGTCTATTCTTTCAGTTTATCTACAACAATATAAGACCCATATGTATTATTCACTTATTTATTTTTTATGTATTATTCAATTATTTATTTTTTCCATTTCAGAATGCCAAGATGTCATCGGACCACCCCCCACTGGATGTACGCAAAGACGTGATTGCACATTTCCCAGTAAAGACGAAGAGAGGATGCTGCAGACACTGCAATAATGGATACACAAATACACTGTATCAAGTGCAATGTTTGCCTGTGCTTCTCAAATGAAAAGAACTGTCTTAGGGACTATCACTGCAAAATACAGACTTCATTCAAACCACCGTTAGAGGCTGTTTTTGGTGATAAGTTCATGTCTTTGGCAGTATTTTCTAAATTGTCTCTGTTTGAACAAAGAGAGTGGCTTCACTGTCTGCCAGGGAAACTTTGGAATGTCTTTTTGAAATGCAAAGCTGGGCAGAGGGAACGTTTCCTGTGATCTGTGATCTTCACCTCGAGATGTGTTGCAGGTCAGAGTTTCCTGATAACCGTGGGAATATACACCTTGTGTCCTGATGTTTGTTGATCCGTCTGTTTCTTAAAGTCAACAAAGTGATAAGGGAGTCTTTTTGATCAATGGTCTCCAAATGGCAGAAATTGGAGAACAGTATCTTTCATGAATGGCTCAGTGAGGGAATGAGTTGTCTCTCTTTGATCTTTGGGGTGTGGAGTTTGAGTGCAGAATATCACCCTAATCTGCCATGTCTGTATTTTCTCAGACAACCTCTATAAAAATTCTCAAAGTTTGGATAACTTAAATGTGTGTTTTTAAATATTGATTACAGGTAAATTTTAAATAAAATCTACCTCAGTTACAGAAAGTGTGTACTGTTTGGTATGGTTGTGATGGATTTTTATGTATCCAGTATTTTGATGCAAAATTGATTTATGTAAGATGTACGACTTTTGAACCAGCAAAATGAACTTCTCAATGTTCTGACCAAAATCACTACGTTTGAGAACAAAGGACTGTAAGAACATTATGCTAATTGTATACAAGAACAGGAGAACTGGCCATAGGACCCGGCCAGAACAGGACCTGATTGGCTAAAACAAATCGGAAAGGCAGAACCAACAAACCGTTCAAAACTCAATACCGCACTTTTTGCTTTTGCTTTTGCCTTTGCTTGTCCTTTGTCTTGGCCTTCGCTGAGTCGGCAGACCAACCATTGTCCTGCCTGCAAGCTAAACGTCTTCAAGAACTCACTCAAACCCTACAAGAACCATCGTTGAACTTCGCAGACGAGGACTCGCCAAAAGTCCTTTGTTTCCAGCAACTCCTTGAGACGCAGAGAGACACCCACGCAGCAACGCGTAAACCCTGCAACTATTCGATGAAGACTCCATTTTCTGCAAAGCCAACTATTTCCCCACGGGATGTCGTCCTTCAAAACTCTTGACCGAGCAACGCCGCTTCCTTCAACTCCGTCAGGAACACAGGCTTACAGGAGCAGCCAAATCAAGTACACACAGGTCTCCTAATTTTGCTGAGCTGGTGCAATTTTATTAAGCAAATGAAACTATGGTTGAATTGCTAGTGTATTAATTCTCTCAGATTATGGTCAAAGAAACTTGTTAAAAGCTAAACAATTGGGGAATCCATTCACCTCCATATAATAATCTCACCATTTCACTGTAACTTAATAAATGAGTGTGTGTGTGTGTATGTATATATGTTTTTCGTTAGATTAGTTTGTGCGTAGTATATTTGGTTAAATAAACTCTTGTTTGATTTTTCACACATAAATGTCTTGTGCTGTGGTTATCAAATTGCTGCCTTAAACAAAGATTGTGCTACCTTGCTCATAATCATAATCATAACAAAATATTATTACTGTTGGCCATGAGATAATATTTTGTCCAGAATAGGTAAAAATACTGTAACCTCAAGTTTTCGGTGGGTGAATAATTGATGAAGTGTTAAATATTAATTCTGAATCATTTACAGTTAATTTGGTTCTTATTCACTGTAATTTAATGACACTTTTGATTAATTAATTGGGTTAATTCTTACATATTTGTGGAGAATTTGGGCAGTTTAATCCAATTTGTAAGCACAAAACAAGTCACTTGTGATTGTACCTTTTCTATTGATCCTGAAGATAGAATAGAGACAGAAACAAGTATTTTTGATTGTCGTGTAATGTTACACGCACACAACAAGGCGCAGTGTGGATGAATGAAATTTGAACTTGAGTTGTTTGTTTGTACGTTGTTAAAACTGTAGTAAGTAAACTTAAGATCGTCAGTTGAGATGAAAAGAAAGTTGACTTAAAGCGCACCAGGACAAGAGTAAGCGTGTTCCTTGAATTTGTTCCTAAAGGCCTTGTAAAAGCTAGATTGATTTAATTATTAAGTGTTCCAATTTTAAATCACCTAAGCTAAACTCCCTAGTTAACATTAGAATTTAGTAGCTACCTAATGTGCCTGTTTGTATCAACTCACTCGGTGAGATTAGATATCATTCGTAACACTGCACGTGTTCGAGTCTGATTTGAATGGGAGTGTTTTGAAAATTCTTGATCAAGTAATTTGTTTGCAGGAAATCCTGCATGCTCTGTTGCGTATTCAGAAACTGACATGAATAATTCAAATCCACCGTGAAATCCATTGTATTAACTGCAGTGAACTTGCCATTTAAGATAAAATTTGCCTCACTCTTAACGACCTGAGAATATTAAGCTGCATATTGTAAAACTATGAGTAGCGCCATTGTTTGTGCAAGACTGAAATGTGCCACCATTTCATGTAAATGCTTTAAACGTTATTTGCACGCTGTAGACTTATACCCAGCAAACGACAGGTTTTACAAAGTGGGGATCTATGATGTCATAGGGCAGCAAGCACCACCTCTGCAGAAGAAGATCAACGCCTACTTCATCACTGCCTGTTAGGCCCGCCCACCGATTCACGCATGACATGCAATACAACAGGTCTAATAACATAGGCCTACGTGGTGCTAAACCAGATCGAGCTACCAAGCAATAAACGTGCCGTTGAGGATTACAAAATATTGTGCAGTTCCTGGACTCGACAGTAATGCAACAACATGTAACTGTGTTCATTCTAATGCCTGATCTGATATGTAGTGAATGCACAATCAGATGTTCTTTGTGTGTCAGTAAATCAAACCCGTGACTAAACGTCAATTTGTGTTGTTTCTCTTAGTAGGATGAAAATAATCTGTTATTTAACGATGATTAAATTATATAAAGAAAGCGATCAAAGAAAGCCCCTTTTGCAATTGTTGGAGCAGCGCACACTGAAGCTGACAATCAAACAGCGCAAGTTTATTAGTGACTGATGCGCAAAACTCTCATTTTATTCGATGAATACAGCACTGATAGTGAAGATGAAAGTATTTGTTAGTGTACAGAAATTGAGTTGCAATGACGAGATCATGCGCTCAACAACATGTCTGTGATCGAATACAGTTTTCATCTCTGCAACCTTTCATGCCACTATCTAAATATAATGCCATAGATCTAAATGTAATGCAACACTTGATTAGCTGGGCTAATTCGATTAGTTAACCTTGAGAGCTGTAATAGTAAAAACGTGCTAAAAGTTTTCGAGAGACTTAGCTATTTCATATGCAAAGATGTCAGCCAATCACAGCAGTGGGCGTTTACACTGAAGTCTCACAGCAGACACAACCCTTAAAACAGAGCGTTCAAACCAGAGGGCTAAAATGAGGGTAGGAAAAATGCCTTTTATTTATAAATTATGACAATTGTGGATGTAAAAAGATGTTGCAGGATGTTTTGGAGCAGTGTTAAAGTGTTTTTACCATTTCACACCTCAACTCTAATATTTTAGAGCCATTTCCATCTTCTTCTTCTTGTTTATTTCCATCTCTCTTCCCACTAAAAGAATACTGACTCAGGAGTATTACATTTGTGATAAAACCACATTTAACCATGCTAATTAAAACTATTTATAATCACAAACCCATTGGCATTATATTGGCAATCCCCTCAATTGTGTGAAAAATAGAAAACTTCAAAGCTCAGGTTGAACCAGTTACCAATTGTAACAGCCATCCTTTTTCTTTTCTTTTTGATTTGTTTTTCGTTTTTCTTTTTTTTTTTAGTTTTATTATTTCCTTTATTTGTATTTTTCCCTTTCCCTCTATTTCACTTTACTTTATTAGGGCCCAAGCCAATAATCGGCGAAGGGCCCTCTTGATCCCCTAAGGATTATTTATTATTAAGGCCAAAGCTGAATGGCTGAAGGTCCTATTGTTTTCTTTAGGATTATTAGGGCCCAAGCCAATAAATTGGCGCAGGGACCTCTTAATCTCCTAAGGATTCTTATTAGGGCCAAAGCCCTGTAAAGGGCTGAAGGCCCTATTGTTTTCTTTAGGATTCTTATTAGGGCCCAAGCCAATGAAATGGCGAAGGGCCCTCTTGATCCCCTAAGGATTATTATTATTTTTATTTTTTTCCCGTCTTCCGGGGATTTTTGGGGGCCTTAACGTGCTCAAAAACTTCCTCAAACAAAAAATTGGCACAAACATTGGAATCCGCGGCCATCAGGGCCGGGCAGAAGCTGGTACCCAGGCGTGGCAAGGGGGCTCGTCAGCGCCCCCTTGAAAAAAGTCAGAAAACTCTGTCCATATACTAAACAACTTTGCACGTATTAGTATGAAACTCGGTACAGATATAGACCTCATCGGGCCGAACAACTTTCATGCTCTAAGTTCTACTCCACCCCAACAGGAAGTCAGCTATTATGGGTTGTTTGAAAAACGCATGCTCTGGAATTTGATATACTCCTCCTAGGCGATTATTCCGATCACCACCAAACTCGGTCAGCATGAAGTCAAGACGAATGAAAAATTGCCAGCGGATTTTTGATATCTCGAACAGTGTGGCCGTGGCGAGGCAACAAATTTATGCCGAGAAAAGGAAAACAGGAAATGTGTTATAATGTCTGCATACACTGATTGATGTTTATGAAACTTCAGCGGTGTGTTTGTTGTAGGAGCCCGATCACATGGATGTGACTATTGCGAGTCAAAGTTATAGCGCCACCAACTGGCAGCAGGAAGTGTGTCACTTTCAAAATTCATTGAGTTCACTCTGTTATTTTTACCTGATTTGCTTCAAACTTCATCAGTGTAATGTCAATACACATTAGACCTGTGACAGGATTTTTCATATATTTTAAATATTGTTGCATGGCAACAGGTCAAACTGTAATAATATTCTTGAGTGTTTCTGAGGCTCTTAACATGCTTCAAATTGCATGAAACTCGACACACACATCAATATTGTCAACCAGTAGACATGGACAAAGCCATAGAAATGGGTGTGGTGGAGGGGCTCAGTAGCGCCACCTTTTGACAAAAGTGGGGGGGTTAGTTTTTCCTACAGTCACCAAACTCGGTACACATATTGTTCTCATCAAGCCGGACAATTTTCTGTTTTACATCCATTAGCTCCGACCAACAGGAAGTCAGCTATTTTGGTTTGAATGTTAATTTTTTGAAAAAACAGGCTATGAATTTTATACTACTACTCCTACAGGGTTTATCCAATTTACACCAAGCTTTTTTAACTTGTTGCTAAAACACTGAAGTTGTTTAATCGCAAACGGATTTTGGATACCTCAAACGGTTTGGCCGTGGCGAGGCAACAAATTTATGGCGAGAAAAAGGAAACAGGAAATGTGTTATAACGTCTGCATACATTAATTGATTTTGATGAAACTTCGGCTTAGTCTTCGTTGTACAAGGCTGATCACATGGATGTGAGTATTGTGATTTAAAGTTATAGCGCCACCACCTGGCAGCAGAAAATGTGTCACTTTCAGCATACGTTGAGATCACCCTCTTATTTTTACCTGATTTGCTTCAAACTTCATCAGAATAATGTCAAAACATGGCACCTGTAGTCCTTTGAAAACGGGCAGGGAGGAGGGGTTCTATAGCGCCACCTTGTAGTGCAGTAAATGTGGAGTGAATTTGACATAGTCCTTTGATGTTAAACCGTTTTAAATGCCTATTGCCTGCTGTGCACAGTCGCCCTGAAGCCACCGGGGTGGAGGTGCTACCAGGCTTGGGCCCGCCATCGCTGCTCGCAGCTATATTTATTATTATTTTTTTCAGACTATTCGGGCACTTTTGGGGCCCTTAACGTGCTCAAAAACTCTTGAAAATATGCACACGGGTCAGAATCCGTGACCATCAGGGCTGGGCAGAAGCTGGTTCCCGGGCGTGGCAGAGGGGCTCGACAGTGCCCCCTTGAACGGGGTACAAAAACTTGGTCTATATATCAAACACACTTGCACGTATTAGTATGAAACTCTGTACATATATAGACCTCATCGGTCTGAACAACTTTCATGCTCTAAGTTATACGCCAGCTCAACATGAAGTTATTATGGGTTGTTTGAAAAACGCATGCTCTGGAATTTGATATACTCCTCCTAGACAATTAATCCAATCACCACCAAACTCGGTCAGCATGGAGTCAAGACATGATGAAAAATTGCCAACGGATTTTTGATATCTTGAACTTTTTGGCTGTGGCGAGGCAACGAATTTATGGCAAGAAAAGGAAAACACGAAATGTGTTATAATGTCTACATACATTTATTGATGTTTATGAAACTTCAGCAGTGTGTTCATTATAGGAGTCTGATCACATGGATGTGACTATTGTGAGTCAAAGTTATAGCGCCATTAACTGGCAGCAGGAAATGTGTTACTTTCAAAATGCTTTAAAATCACTCTCAAATTTTTACCCAATTTGCTTCAAACTTCATTAGAATAATGTCAAGACATAATGAATGTGTTACAACAGAGACACGGAGGCAGAGATAATAACAATCCAGGTAAGTTTATTCACGTATAAGCAGAGCACTGGGTGATGGTAAGCAGATAATGGGAAGATGAGAGATGAAGAGAGTATAATACTGTCCTGATTTTGTCTTGCAGATGCAGATGAGGGAAGGAGCTGGCGGAGACACTCACACACACAAGCAGGTAGGTACACACGGGGAACAGGAGACGAAGGAGCTGGAGGAGACGTCTGGAGCAGGTAGATATGGCGTTGGGAGTCCTTAAGGTAAGCATACATGTGTAGTAGTGCAAACGAGACCGGACAGTGAGTGTGTGTGAGTGTGGTGTCTTTATACTGGTGCTGATTGCGGTGCTGATGAGTCACAGGTGGCGGTGATCAGTATGCTGGTGATTGAGTGCGTGGGTAAGGGAGTGAGGTGGAACCTGACGTGTCTGTGACAGTACCCCCCCTCCCACGGCCCGCTCCTGAGGGCCGCGGACCCCGACGTCGTGGTGGTCTTCCTCTAGGGCGTGGGGCAGGTCTGTCTGGGTGATTGGCGTGGAAGGTCTGTAACAGGATAGGATCAAGGATATCATTCTTTGGAACCCATGAGCGTTCTTCGGGGTCATAGCCTTCACAGTCGACGAGGTATTCGAGCTGACCACCACGGCACCGGGAATCCAGGATTTCGTGAACCACATAAGCTGTGCCGTCCTCCAGGATGAGTGGAAGGGGGGGCTCGGCGGCTGCCACGTCAGGTTCTGTGGAGGGAACAACAGAAGGGTGGTGAGGTTTAAGCAGTGATACATGGAATGTAGGGTGGATTCTACTATACTGTGCTGGGAGTTGGAGACGGTAGGTGACGGGGCTGATCTGCCGGATGATGGTGAATGGGCCAATGAAGCGGGGACTCAGCTTCTTGCAGGGCAGATGCATCCTGATGTCCCTGGTGGACAGCCAGACCTTCTGCCCCGGTTGGAGCTTCGGAGCGCCGAAGGTCGGCTGTCGTCTTGCGTCTGCGCAGGGCTCTCTGCAGTTGGGGATGAGCTGAGTCCCAAACCCTCTCGCTCTCCCGGAACCAGTAATCGACTGCGGGGACGTTGGAAGGTTCCCCATCCCAGGGGAACAGTGGGGGTTGGTAGCCGAGTACACACTGGAAGGGTGTCAGTCCAGTTGTGGCTTGGCGGAGGGAGTTCTGTGCGTACTCTGCCCAACCCAGGTACTGGTTCCAGGAGTTCTGGTGGCCGTGACAGAAGGTATGCAGGAAGCAGCCTATCTCCTGGATCTTGCGTTCCGTCTGCCCGTTCGACTGAGGATGGTATCCCGATGACAGGCTGACGGTCACACCCAGGAGGGAGAAGAAGGCTTTCCAGACGTGGGAGACGAATTGGGGTCCTCTGTCAGAGACTATATCTTCAGGTATTCCATAATGACGAAAGACATGATTAAACATTAACTCAGCAGTTGCCATAGCGGTAGGTAGACCCTCCAGGGGTATCAGACGGCAGGACTTTGAGAAGCGGTCTACCACCACCAGGATGCATGTGTTACCGTCAGACTCAGGGAGATCTGTGACGAAGTCCACTCCCAGGTGTGACCAGGGTCTCTCAGGAACGGGCAGAGGTAGGAGCTTGCCGGTGGGAAGATGGCGTGGGCTCTTGGAGATGGCGCACTCCCTGCAGCCCTGCATGTACCTTCTGACATCGTTGGCCATGTTGGGCCACCAGAAGCGTTGTTTGAGCAACGAGAGGGTCTCATTGACCCCCGGGTGAACAGTGCCAAGTGAAGAGTGGGTATTGTGCAGAAGTGGAGTGCGACGTGCCCGTGTGACGTATTGCAAGCCTTGGGGGCAACCCGGCGGAGTGCGTGTGGAGGCATTGGAGGAGGGAATGGTTTCTTCGGACCACTGGATGGGGTTCACGAAGATGGACTCCAGCAGGATTGTTTCGGGATCTTCAGGCTTTTCATCAGGGGAATGGAGGCGAGACAGGGCGTCAGCTTTGGTATTTTTTGAACCAGGGCGGTAGGAGATAGAGAAATTGAATCTTGAGAAAAACACGGCCCAGCGAGCTTGGCGCGGGTTGAGTCTTTTGGCAGCCTTCAGATATTCAAGGTTTTTATGATCAGTGAAAACTTGGAATGTATGAGTAGCCCCCTCCAACCAATGCCTCCACTCCTCGAGGGCAAGCTTGACGGCCAGGAGTTCGCGGTCACCGATGTCGTAATTGACCTCCGCCGGGTTGAGCTTGCGGGAGAAGAAGGCGCATGGATGGAGTCTACTTGGTGTCCCCTGCTGCTGTGATAGGGCCGCTCCTACTCCGGTGGTGGAGGCGTCCACTTCCACGACGAATGGGAGCTCTGGATTGGGGTGGACGAGGAGGGGAGCGGTGGTGAAGGCTCTTTTAAGGGTCTCGAAGGCGTTGGTGGCTTGTTGGGACCAGGACAGAGACTTGGGCTGATTACAGAGTAGGTTGGTTAATGGACTGACGATGGTGCTGTAGTTCTTGATAAACCGGCGGTAGAAGTTGGAGAAACCTAGGAAGCGTTGGAGTTCTTTGATTGAAGATGGAGTGGGCCAGGACTGAATGGCGGAGACCTTCCCCTCGTCCATACGGATGCCACTGTGATCTATTACGTACCCCAGGAATTGGACAGAGGGCTGGTGAAAGGAGCACTTTTCAGCTTTGAGGAAGAGGTGGAATTGCCGTAAGCGTTGGAGGACCTCCGCAACGTGGTGGCGATGTTCGGCCAAGCTCCGGGAGTAGATGAGGATGTCGTCAATATACACCAGAACGAACTTGTGGAGAAACTCCCGGAGCACCTCGTGTATGAAGTCCTGGAATACGGAGGGGGCGTTGACCAGGCCATACGGCATGACGAGATACTCGTAGTGTCCGGTGGGCGTGAAAAAGGCGGTCTTCCACTCGTCCCCCTCACGTATCCGGATGAGGTTGTACGCGCTGCGGAGGTCCAACTTAGTGAACACAGTGGCACCACGGAGATGTTCCAGGGCCACTGGGACGAGGGGAAGCGGGTAGCGGAATTTAACTGTGATCTTGTTGAGGGCACGGTAATCAATGCAGGGCCTCAAGCTTCCATCCTTCTTTGCCACAAAAAAGAAGCTTGAAGCAGCAGGGGAAGTAGACGGGCGGATGTAACCTTGGTTGAGGGCCTCTTTGATGTATTCCTCCATGGCCTTCTCCTCTGGTATAGACAGGGGGTAGATGCGTCCCCTGGGCACTGGTTCACCCGGTAGCAGATCGATGGCACAGTCCCATGGCCGGTGTGGAGGAAGCTTGGAGGCGCGTTCATGGAGAGAGACTTGGAGAGTGAAGACTTGGGAACAGGAAGCGCTGGGAAGCAATCTGGAAAGCAGTGGTCGCCCCACTTCAGGACTTCGCCCGTGCGCCAAGAGATGGTGGGATTGTGTTGTTCAAGCCACGGGCACCCTAGAACCACGTCAGCGGTGGATTCCTCCAGAACCAGCAGATGTATCTTTTCAGAATGCAGAATGCCCACGCCGAGTTGAAGTGGTCCCACACAATGACGGATGTGCTTACGGCTATGGATTTGATAGTTAACCGGAGACGGGGAGATCTTGAGCTTGAGTTGTCGACAGAGGGCGCCAGAGATGAAATTTCCTGCTGACCCTGAGTCGAGGAGCGCCACCACTGGAACAGAGGTATTTGCAGCAGTAAGGATTACAATAGTTGTGAGTGGTTTCATTTTCTGAATGGAGGGGAAAATAGCACTCACCACGGGCCGAGGAGGACGGGTTGGGCATGTGGAGATAACATGCCCTGGAGATCCACAATATAAGCATAAGTTCAGGGTCAGCCTTCTTTGTCTTTCATTGGAGGTTAGACTGGAATGGTCAATTTGCATTGGTTCTGTGGCTGGTTCTGGGGAGCTGACGGGTTCAGACCGGCGGAGGAGGTTGGTGGTAGACGACTGACCCTGGTGCTCGAGGAGACACGACTGCATACGAGAACCCATGCGGATGGCGAGTTGGATGAAGCGTTCAAGTCCCATTGAGTCCTCGTATGCAGCGAGATGCAGCCGCACGTTGGGTTCCAATCCTTGACGAAAAGAGGTGATGAGGGCTTGTTCATTCCATCCACTGGTGGCGGCTAGCGTTCGGAACTGCAAAGCATAATCATTTACAGAGAGATTCCTTTGCTTTAGATTATAGAGTTTCTCACCAGTGGAAGAATCCTTCAGAAGTGAGAGACGAATGCCGAATATGATTGGACAACAGGGCCTTTCTGAGTCCACAGAGAGTCTGCCCATTGCAGGGCCTTACCTTGCAGTTGCGAAATGATGAACGCTATTTATGCCGTGTCGGTAGTGTAGAGGTGCGGCTGCATCTCCAGGACCAGTTCGCACTGTAGAAGGAATCCGCTGCATTCCTCCACCGATCCTGAGTAGGGCACCGGTTTGGCCATGGGACTGGCGGTGAATGCTGGAGAAGGAGCGGTGACGGAGGGTGCGGAAGCTGCAGCGGTGGATGTTGATGGTGAGGACGGCTGTGGTGTGAGTGCTCGGCGCAGTGCGTCCACGAGCTCTTGAAACGGGTCGTTGGTGCTCATGCTGTGAAGTTGTTATGGTCCGGTCTTCTGTTACAACAGAGACACGGAGGCTGAGATAATAACAATCCAGGTAAGTTTATTCACGTATAAGCAGAGCACTGGGTGATTGTAAGCAGATAATGGGAAGATGAGAGATGAAGAGAGTATAATACTGTCCTGATTTTGTCTTGCAGATGCAGATGAGGGAAGGAATTGGCGGAGACACTCACACACACAAGCAGGTAGGTACACACGGGGAACAGGAGACGAAGGAGCTGGAGGAGACGTCTGGAGCAGGTAGATATGGCGTTGGGAGTCCTTAAGGTAAGCATACATGTGTAGTAGTGCAAACGAGACCGGACAGTGAGTGTGTGTGAGTGTGGTGTCTTTATACTGGTGCTGATTGCGGTGCTGATGAGTCACAGGTGGCGGTGATCAGTATGCTGGTGATTGAGTGCGTGGGTAAGGGAGTGAGGTGGAACCTGACGTGTCTGTGACAGAATGAAGACCTGTAAAAATATTTTTAATATATATTTTAATATATTTTTAACACTGTTGCCATAGCAACAGATCAAACTTCAATATTTGTTTTGGATGGGTTTGAGACACTTAGCATGCTTCAAATTGCATGAAACTAGACTCATAATGTCAGGATTGTTATCCAGTAGACATGGGCAAAGCCTCAGATACAGGCAGAAAGGAGGGCCTCTATAGCGCCACCTTTTGAAAAAAGTGTGTGTGTGTGGGGGGGGGGGGGTGGGGGGGGATTAGTTTAACCTACAGTCACCAATCTCGGTACACACATTGTTCTCATTAAGCTGGACAACTTTCTAATTTATAGTTATTAGCTCTGACCAACAGGAAGTCCGATATTTTGGTTTGAATGTGGATTTTTTCACCCTCTCTCTCCCTCTCTCTGTGACAATCTTGGTACTTTTAGATAAAAATAAGGGACAGTATAAGGGACTGTAACATATGGGACATGACAACGGAGTGTAAGATTCAAATGTGAGCTTTATTCACAGAAGAGCGTAGTCAAACAGGCAGGAAGGTCAAACACCAGCAAATAGGTACAAGAAGGCAAAGCAAAGGGTAATCCAAAAACACAGGCAATGGTCAGGACGGGCAGCAAATGATCATTAAACAAGGAAACAAGTCCAGGGTCAAAACACAGGCTAGGCAAGGCAAGGAGCAAAGAACACTAAGACTATGATAAACAATGGCTAAACAATACTCAGGCACAAACAAGATAAGGAGTTAACAAGGGGGCGTGGTCCAATGGCAACAAACAAGGGGAGCAGCAGGGAAACATGAGGTGCACAAAGCATATACAGGGAGGGAACACAGACAACATGACAGGGACACTCAAAATATACTGTAGTATTTGACAAAATAACTTTTTTCCTTTAATAAATGATAAATGTTAATAATAGATATTAGCATATTTATTTTACTTGATCTATTTATGAATAATTTAATTCTAAAACAAATTCTAATGTAATTTTAAAATGTCACACAAATTACATTACACACAAACCCCTGTCTGCACAAATTTTACCACATAATTGTGAATGCAAAAATTATGAGAAATAGATTACGTACATTTAAGAACATGGTATTTTTATTTTCAAAGTGGGTCTTTTGCTGTTGGTCATTCTGTCGTGTTATTTAACGTCACAAACTACACCATGGTTTACAAAGAAATGTCTCTGACATAACTTGCCATTTTCCATATACATATTTCCCCTGACTTCACCAAGCAATGGGTTCTCCGTCTCCCATTCTGTTTTTTGTTTTTGTTAACGTTTTTTTTCTTCTACAATGTGGACAATTTGCCATCATGATTCATAATAATAATGTTACTCACTGCAAGATAAACCTCCCACCGCTGTCATCTAGCATCCTGCCTGGATGTTTCAGGTCATCCAGGTAACGTAGCAACAACCAGTGGGAAAGATCAGTCACTGTCACGTTAGCGGACTTTGCTAAACCAGTGGTCCATACACCCACCCCACATACACATGATTTAGTTACAGTACACGCCCTGGCCGCACATTTCAAACTGTAAATGTATAATTGTGGTGACCAGGGCGGGCGAGAGCCGTGAGGGAACGGCGCGAGGCCGGTGGCGCGAGTGTTAATGAGCTTCACCTGGGAGGCGCACCGGCCTTGAGTCCCTCACGGAGGAGCTCCGGGAGCATAAAAGGAGGAGTGACTACCGTGGAGGACGAGAGAGGACCAGGCCTGGACTTTATTTTATGTTTTATTATGTTTGTGTGGCCGGCAGACGTCCGCGAGGGTCTGCCTGCGTTTTGTTGTTTGTTTATTTTTGAATTAAAGTTACGTTGAATGTTCGCCGGTTCCCGCCTCCTTCTTCCCATATCTACTAACCTTGTTACATTGGTGCCGAAACCCGGGAGGAAGGAGGGACATGCTGTCGGAGAGCCCTCGCTGCTGAGGGGGATCGCGGTGCTGCGGAGTTCGGGCAGCGCGGGAGTGAAGACCGCGAGAGGCTGCCCGAGGCGGTGGCACTGGAGCCTAGTGAAAGGTGGGACGGAGAGCTCAAAGCCGTGCCCCTGGGACGAGGTGGGGTGGCTGCCGTCCAAGAGGGAGCGGAGGAGTCGCCGCCGTTCGCCGTGGGCCGGAGCCTGCTGCCGTCCGCCATAAAGGGGAGGAGCAGGGAACGGGGGACTCGCTGCCGGCTGCCCTCAGTCGGAGGAGCCATCGCCGGCCGCCAGGAGGCGGTCGAGGATCGGGCCGTCCACCGAGCGTCCAGTGCCACCGCATGGCACCGCGAAGAAGAGCCTCTCGGCAGGCTGAGGACCAAGCGGCAGTGTGTCGGGGAACCGGACCAAGAATTTTTTTTTTCTTTTTCCTCTCTCCCCTCTCTCGTCCTGTCGCTCCCCTTGCTTCCGTCTCGTCTGACCTTACCCCCAGGTGCTGCGGCCGCCGAGACAGGCCCCGGGGGGGAGTAGAGTACCCCCCGGCCTGCGAGGGGCGATGGGGGTATGTGGCGACCAGGGCGGGCGAGAGCCGTGAGGGAACGGCGCGAGGCCGGTGGCGCGAGTGTTAATGAGCTTCACCTGGGAGGCGCACCGGCCTTGAGTCCCTCACGGAGGAGCTCCGGGAGCATAAAAGGAGGAGTGACTACCGTGGAGGACGAGAGAGGACCAGGCCTGGACTTTATTTTATGTTTTATTATGTTTGTGTGGCCGGCAGACGTCCGCGAGGGTCTGCCGGCATTACTTTCGTTTTGTTGTTTGTTTATTTTTGAATTAAAGTTACGTTGAATGTTCGCCGGTTCCCGCCTCCTTCTTCCCATATCTACTAACCTTGTTACAATAATCGACTCTCTAATTGCCATGTAGCTTGATACAGGACAAACTGCGTTAATAATGCTGCTTTGAACTCTTAAATACGGGACGATTTCTTATTGTACGGAACGGTTGGCAACCCTACATTTAATTAAGAAAATTTACTGGGCACCCTCACACACTCAAGCAGGCTTTCCCACCCTCCTGCTGAAGCCCTCTTCATTAACTGCAAGCCTTTGTATTCACTGCTAGAGTTCTCCATGATCTTGCTTGTCCACTAGCATAGCTAGGAATCACAATGTAGATGGACATAAAGATAATCAAGTGGGCCTAGCCTAAAATGCATCTGTTATCAAATAGGCCAACACAACTACACTTGCTTGAATACAGCACTGTTTAAGCAGAACATAAGCATGTATATCATCATAAACAGCATTAAGAACACAATAATAAGAACAGCATTAGCATGTTGTTGAAATCAGTAGTGAGACTACATTAGTGGACAGTATGTAAAATCAATGGTCGGTCCAGTCGCTACATGTCATGGTTCAGTCACTACATGAAACCATATGAAATAAAATCTAGTTTGGTTTACTTTCAATGATTATAACAGGAGACGACAGGGCTTAGAGTTGAACACTGCAATTATTTAGTTATAGTCCAACAATGTCTTTTTGACACAAATTTTAGTAAATTGCTGTTTCATTTTAGTTTAACTAGCTAAACTTCTGTGTCCCTCTGTGTAATGTGTCAAGTCAAGTCAAGTCAAATTTATTTTTATAGCGCTTTTTACAATGTAGATTGTATCAAAGCAGCTTTACATTGATAACTGGTACATAATTTTTGCTGCACAGCAGCTCTTCAAGAATAGTGTCAATGCAGGCGGATCAAAGCACTGTTGAATAAATGTCAAGAATACTGTTGAATATCAAATGTCAAGTCAAATGTCAAGTGTCCCCAAATAAGCAAGCCAAAGGCGACAGCGGCAAGGAACCCAAACTCCAACAGGTGAAATGGCAAATAGGTGTTATAATGGAAAAAAAAAACCTTGGGAGAAACCAGGCTTAGCCGGGGGGGCAGTTCTCCTCTGGCGAACAGTGCTTTGTTACGAATCAAGTTGCTATCATAAATCTGATAGGATTGCAACATTCAAAGTATTTATTTCAGTTCCATCCAGTTGAGGATCGTATTCATCACGCCGGTATGGACGGTTTGTTGAGGAACTGTGCTACTGGCTGTCGTGTCGATGAGGCCTTCACAGTGGATGATCTAGTCGACTCGATCTCTGCTGATACTTCAGAGCTGCTTTGTGGTCGTGTCCAATTGAGGATCGTATTCATCAAGCCAGTATGGTCGGTCTGTTGAGGAACTGTGGCACTGGCTGTCGTGTTGATGATGTCTTCACAATGGATGATCTAGTCGACTCGACTCGATACTTCAGGGCTACGTTGTGGTCGTGTCAAGGCGCAGGTCCTTGGTCTCAGCTGGATACGGCCCGGATCCGGTTGATTATGGTAAACCTCGGGATAAACAGAAAGACTAATACTAGCATAGATGCCATTCTTTTTCTGATGTAACGAGTACATCTGGTGTTATAGGAAGTGTTCCCGGTTCCGGCTGACCTAATTTATGCAGCCTAATAATCCTTTAATGGATCTGAAAATATAAATTGATGATGTGTTATGTGTATGCCAGGTTAAAGAGATGTGTTTTTAGCCTAGATTTAAACTGACAGAGTGTGTCTGCATCCTGAACAATACTAGGAAGATTGTTCCAGAGTTTGGGTGCCAAATAGGAGAAGGTTCTACCGACTGCGGTTGATTTTGATATTCTAGGTATTATCAGATGGCCTGAATTCTGAGATAGCAATAAACGTGAAGGACTATAATGCATTAAGAGCTCGCTCAGGTACTGGGGAGCTAAACCATTTAGTGCTTTGTAAGTAATTAGCAAGATTTTAAAATCTATATGATGTTTAACAGGAAGCCAATGCAGTGATGACAGAACTGGGCTAATATGGTCATACTTCCTATTTCTAGTAAGAACTCTAGCTGCTGCATTTTGTACGAGCTGTAGTTTATTTATCAAGCGGGAGGAACAACCACCCAGTAGAGCGTTACAGTAATCTAGCCTTGAGGTCATGAACGCATGAACTAACTGTTCAGCATTTTTCATTGAGAGCATATGTCGTAGTCTAGATATATTTTTAAGATGGAAGAATGCAGTTTTACAGATGCTAGTAACATGGCCTTCAAATTAAAGATTGATAAACTAAAATGAAACAGCAATTTACTAAAATTTGTGTCAAAAAGACATTGTTGGACTATAACTAAATAATTGCAGTGTTCAACTCTAAGCCCTGTCGTCTCCTGTTATAATCATTGAAAGTAAACCAAACTAGATTTTATTTCATATGGTTTCATGTAGTGACTGAACCATGACATGTAGCGACTGGACCGACCATTGATTTTACATACTGTCCACTAATGTAGTCTCACTACTGATTTCAACAACATGCTAATGCTGTTCTTATTATTGTGTTCTTAATGCTGTTTATGATGATATACATGCTTATGTTCTGCTTAAACAGTGCTGTATTCAAGCAAGTGTAGTTGTGTTGGCCTATTTGATAACAGATGCATTTTAGGCTAGGCCCACTTGATTATCTTTATGTCCATCTACATTGTGATTCCTAGCTATGCTAGTGGACAAGCAAGATCATGGAGAACTCTAGCAGTGAATACAAAGGCTTGCAGTTAATGAAGAGGGCTTCAGCAGGAGGGTGGTAAAGCCTGCTTGAGTGTGTGAGGGTGCCCAGTAAATTTTCTTAATTAAATGTAGGGTTGCCAACCGTTCCGTACAATACGAAATCGTCCCGTATTTAAGAGTTCAAAGCAGCATTATTATTAACGCAGTTTGTCCTGTATCAAGCTACATGGCAATTAGAGAGTCGATTATTGTAACAAGGTTAGTAGATATGGGAAGAAGGAGGCGGGAACCGGCGAACATTCAACGTAACTTTAATTCAAAAATAAACAAACAACAAAACGAAAGTAATGCCGGCAGACCCTCGCGGACGTCTGCCGGCCACACAAACATAATAAAACATAAAATAAAGTCCAGGCCTGGTCCTCTCTCGTCCTCCACGGTAGTCACTCCTCCTTTTATGCTCCCGGAGCTCCTCCGTGAGGGACTCAAGGCCGGTGCGCCTCCCAGGTGAAGCTCATTAAAGATATCAAAGAGCACACCCAGGTTCCTAACTGACGACGAAGACTTAACAGAGCAGCCATCAAGTGTTAGACATTATTCTAGGTTACTGCGTGAAGTAGTTTTTGGTCCAAAAATTAGAATCTTTGTTTTTTTTCTGAATTTAGTAGTAGGAAATTACTGGTCATCCAGTTTTTTATATCAGCTATACATTCTGTTAATTTAGCGAATTGGTAAGTTTCGTCAGGGTGGAAGAAATATAGAGCTGAGTATCATCAGCATAATGCTGAAAACTAACGCCATGCCTCCTAATGATATCTCCGACGGGTAGCATGTACAGAGTGAAAAGCAACGGTCCTAGTACTGAGCCTTGCGGTACTCCATATTTAACTTGTGATTGATATGACATCTTATCGTTCACTACTACAAACTGATAACGGTCAGATAAGTATGATTTGAACCATGCCAATGCAATTCCACTAATGCCAACATAGTTTTCGAGTCTATTTAGAAGAATATTGTGATCAATAGTGTCAAATGCAGCACTAAGATCCAGTAACACTAATAGAGAGATACAACCACGATCTGATGATTGGAGCAAATAATTAGTAACTGTAATGAGAGCAGTCTCAGTACTATGGTATGGTCTAAATCCTGACTGGAAATCCTCACAGATACTATTTCTTTCTAAAAAGGAACACAGTTGTGATGAAACTGCCTTTTCTAGTATTTTTGATAGAAAAGTGAGATTTGAAATCGGCCTGTAATTGACTAATTCTCTAGGATCAAGTTGTGTTTTTTTAATAAGAGGTTTAATAACAGCCAGCTTAAAAGTTTTTGGTACGTATCCTAGTGATAAAGATGAATTAACAATATTAAGAAGAGGATATATGACCTCCGGAAGCATCTCTTTCAATAGCTTAGTCGGTATAGGGTCTAACATACATGTTGTTGATATTGATGTTTTAACAAGTTTAGACAATTCTTCCTCTCCTAAAGCAGAAAATGAATTGAATTTTTCTTCAGGGACACTACAATGCACTGTCTGACACAATACTGTAGTAGACGGTTGCATGGTTATACGGTTATAATTTTCTCTCTAATATTATCAATCTTGCAAGTAAAGAAGTTCATAAAGTCATTACTGCTGTGCTCTTTGGAAACATCAGAAGTTGAAGCTTTATTTCTTGTTAATTTAGCCACTATATCAAATAAATACCTAGGGTTGTGTTTATTTTCTTCTAAAAGTTTAGAAAAATAGGCAGATCTAGCAGTTTTTAAGGCCTTTCTGTACTCAATCATTTTCTCTCTCCACGAAATGCGAAATACTTCTAGTTTTGTTTTCTTCCAGCTGCGCTCCATTTTTCTAGCTGCTGTTTTTAGGACCCGAGTGTGCTAATTGTACCATGGTGTTGGATTAATTTCCTTAATCTTTTTTAAACGCAAAGGAGTCTAATGTGCTGGAAAAGACAGAGGCAAAAGTTTCTGTTGCAACATCGAGGTCTTCTAAGCTGTCTGATATGCTAAGGTGATGAAACTGATTAGGAAGATTATTTTTATAAAGCGATCTTTAGTGGTAGAAGTGATGGTTCTACCATATTTATGGCAGGGAGGCAGTTTAGCCTCTTTGACTAAATGTAGTATACACAAGACTAGATAATGATCTGAGATGTCATCACTCTGCTGCAGAATTTCAACGGCATCAATATCGATTCCATGTGACAATATTAGATCTAAAGTATGATTACGACAATGAGTGGGTCCTGACACGTGTTGTCTAACACCAATAGAGTTTAGAATGTCTGTAAATGCCAATCCCAATGAGTCTTTTTTATTATCTACATGGATATTAAAATCACCAACAACAAGGACTTTATCTGCAGCTAGTACTAATTCTGATAGAAAATCTGCAATTTCTTTGATAAAGTCTGTATGGTGTCCTGGTGGCCTGTATACAGTAGCCAGCACAAATGTCAACTTACATAATGTTACGTAAAGCACCATCACTTTGAAGGAATTATATTTGAAAGCCTTCTGGCTGATACTGTAAATATTACTATAAATTACAGCAACACCTCCCCCTTTGCCTTTCTGACAAGGATTGTGTCGATAATCATAACCTTGAGGACTAGATTCATTTAAAGTAATGTAATCGTCCAGTTTTAGCCAGGTTTCTGTCAAACACAGCACATCTAGATTATTGTCTGTGATAATATCGTTTACAATAAGTGCTTTTGAAGAAAGTGATCTAATTTTTAACAATCCAAGCTTTATCATTTGTTTATCATTATTATCTCTATTTTTTATTTGTTGAACATCAATTAAATTTTTACCATTGAATGGGTTTGGAAGTTTTTTGTTTTTACTTATTCGGGGTACAGACACAGTCTCTATGTGATAATATCTAGGTGTAAGAGTTTCTATGTGTTGGGATTTATCTGACTTCTGTAACGTGAGGCAGCTAGCAGACGGTCGATTTAGCCAGTCTGTCTGCTTCCTGTCCTGGGCCCCAGTTTGTCATGTTTCAGCTCTAAGACTATGTGCCATATTACTAGAGAGAAGAGCAGCACCATCCCGGGATGGATGAATACCATCTCTTTTCAACAGGCCAGGTCTGCCCCAAAAACATTTCCAATTGTCTATGAAACCTATATTATTCTGCGGACACCACTTAGACAGCCAGCCATTGAGTGATGATAATCTGCTAACTATCTCATCACTCCGACAAACAGGAAGAGGGCCAGAGCAAATTACTTCTCCTGACATTGTATTTGCGAGTTCACACACCTCTTTAATGTTAATTTTAGTGATCTAATTTTAGTGATTTTAGTTTTCACGTTCCTGTAATAGAATCGCCAATAACTAGGGCATTTTCAACAGGATTCTCAGTGGGTGTGTCACTGAGTGGGGAGAACCTGTTTGATGTTCTTATTGGAACGGAACAGTGGTGTTTTCCACTAGGCTGCCTCACCGTTACCCAAGTGCCCTGCTGCGCGGGCTCTACAGCCAGAACTGAACAATGTACAGAGTTCACTAAGCTAGTCGCATCCAAAACAGTATCTGAAGCCCCTGCATTCTTATTATCCTCGATTAAAGTTTGGATGCGTGTCTCTAATTCTGAGATTCTCTCTGTCAGCCTGACTATTTCCCTACATTTATGACATGTAAATCCCTCATCACTGACAGAGAGAGCTATACTGAACATGTGACAGATGGAACAGGAAACAATTCTGGGAGAGGATGACATGACTCACCGTGTTTGTAGACTGATCCGATCCGAGTTACCACAGCTGTTTGATGAACGCGTTGAAAGAGGAGCGCACGAGACTGATGACAAGTTAACAAGTATGCGAGATGCAAACACGTTGTAACTAGGCATGTGACGGTATCAAATTTTCACGTTGCGATTAATTGATGAAGCTTTTATCACGATATACGGTATTATCACAATATTAAAAAAAGTTGCAAAACCATTTTTGTCATAGTTTAACAGGTTTAAGAACTCTTTTTGTAATAAAACAAAACAACTCTGACTGAAATTTTCAAACAGATTAAAATGCAAAAGAATTAGGCTATAAAGAACAACAGATAACACTTTATTTAATGCATTAACTAAGATTGAGCAATAGCTACATTTGTTACTGAAAGTGTTATTTTTTGTTAATGTTATTTTAGAAACACAACTGATCATTGTTAGTTTTATCTCAGGTCCACTAAATAAGTTATTTTGATTTTTAGTAATGTTATTAAATAGTAACTAAGAAATTAACATTAATTAATAATAATTAATACTTTAAGTGTTTTTATTGTCAGTTTAGTGATAATGAATTAACATGTTAACTAATGAAGCTGTATTTTTCAAAGTTTTACTGAACAATAACAAATAATCAGAACATTTCTAATCATTAGGGCATGTTGTAGTCCAGATTAAAATATAAAAATGTTTAGGTTTGAAAATAAATATCCTTTTAAGTCTTTTTTAAGCATTCAGTATTTGGTGCTGTGATGAACAACACTGAGATTACAAAAAAAATGAATGGCTGTTTGAAGCATTTTAAAAACTTCACTAGCACAGTTACTTTCTTTGCACGGTTTCCGTGGTAACCGCTGCACGCTGCTGTTCCGTCAGCGCCCTCTGCTGTCAGAGCGTGAACGCGCACTTTCATTCAGCTCGTCTCCTTCACTGGTTCCGCCATGTGCTTCTCGTGCACGTTGGGATTGTTTACATCTGAGCGCGTGTCCTTTTGACGCAGAATACAGCGGTGTTGTGCATTTTATACGATTGATGGGTAAAGTATTCTTAATTGCCTTATAAAAAATTAATAATTTGTAATAAATTATTATTTACGGTATTCTGAAGTGCAGACGAATACAATATCGTGCATATTCATTATCGCGATTTATCGCATTACCGAGTATCGGCACAAGTCTAGTTGTAACAGTGATTTAGATTCAAAGATTACAAGCTAGCGACATCAGATTAATGTGGTAGGCAATAATAATAATATAAGCAACATAAAAGTAAGAGATTCAATAAAAGAGAAAACAAAGCTATACGGAGACGCAAACCACCGGCAGCGAGCAGAGGCAGCGAGGCAGACAGGAGCAATCGAGCAGCAATCGATCAATCCTGTGTGTGGGGGGGAGGAGAGGCACAGGGCTGTTTGCAGTCTGACTGCTAAATGCATTACAGCACTATGATTTACAAAACTAACTTTTCTTGATGATTGCCACAGACTTCACTCATTAGGCTACCTTGTGACAACTGACTTATTGGGCTCAGGTCCACCTGGTGAATGTTTACATCCCTCCTCAAGCCTCTGAGTTAGCACAGCACTGCAAAAGCTAGCTAATCAGGATATAGACATGGACAAACATCCCCCTGACTCTGATTGTCACCCTGTGGTGAAAATCAGTTTTTTTTATGTTGTTTATATGTGGTCCGTGTACGTTTTGATAGTTTGTTTTCCAATTTGAAATGAAATACGCAGAAATGAGAAAATGGTAGTTTCCCGTTTTTTCAATTGTTAAAAAAAAACGGAAAAACGAGATTTTGACTCGATTTCCGTTTTTTCGGGTCACGGATAGAAAACGGAAACACGACTTCAAAACTCGTTTTCCACATGTGGGCGGTCATTACACGCCCCTTTCAGCCGATTGGTCATTCAAATCTGAGCAAGTGACGTCATCTTCAGTTCCTTCAACAAAATAACAGTCCTCTGCCGCTATATCAGTAAATGTCATAAATCGGCTTTCTTCTGTGCAACCTAACGCGTATTTCACAGAAATATGTTTGCATAGATAAAAAAAGTTAAAAAAACCTACAGTAAATTTAATTAAGTCTGTTTTTAAGCTGTCATTGTGTTTTTAAAATGTAAATGCCTCTACATCTGTTACCAAGCGCATGACATCTTTTGGGCTACTACCACCGATCAATAGGCTATACATAATGATAGGCTATTCTCTGTTATAGATCAGTGGCTACTGCATTCATTTTTTTTTTCTTATTTTAATGTTTTGTTTACATTTTATACATTTAAATTCAATCATTTAGCAGACGCATTCCTTGCAGTAGACTATGAAGTCATATTAGAAAATAGGCTATCCACTAGGTGGCAACACCTAATAACGGTATCACCATCGGGGGGCTTTTTAGTTTTTCTTAGCTTATAAATGGCCATGCTGACTTTATCTCTTAAATTAAACACTTTTATGAACACAGTGAACATTATTATATGTCACAGTTTACTTGCTATCCTCACTTTTTCAGTCTTTCCTTCGCTTTTGAATGAATTAGCTATAAATGGCCCTGAACATTTTACTTTCAATTTCGATTTAACGGCTATTGGCGATTCTGCGTCAATTGCTTTAGTGGACAACAGCAATACAAAAACTGTCGTATATTAAACATAGAACTTTTATTATCTTTGTAATTATTTTATTTTGCAAATATTCGTGGCTTAAACAGCGGGAAAATTTACTGTATGCAGCAGCAGTTCTGTGGATGTTTTGAAAAAATTAAACTAAACGAAAATTATTGTTGCTTTGTCAATATAATTTCTATTTTTTCCCCCTGACTTTTTAACTGATGCGATCATCGTTTCATTAACCGACAAGATTATATTAAATTAGAATTAAACGAAATTTGATAAATGTCTGTGAATCAGCCTACATGAACAAATAGCAGAATAAACAACAGAAAATGAGGGTTCATCATCATCACGCACCTGCAGCGCTTCTGTGAACGGAGAAAAAAGGATTCAGTTATATAAAGGGAATAAATATGTCTATGCGCGAAATGTATTTCACTTAAGTAATTAACATATTACCAAAATGAAAGGGGAAAAAATGCGACAATATGAGTGTCGGTTCATTTTTGAGAAGTTCACAGAAAGGAAACCGAGATGGCAGAAAATTTCTTTGTTTATTTTACGAGCAATGTTTGTTTTTATTGTGAGTGTACAAAAATAATAGGCCTATTTAACCCTTCACAGATTCGAATAGTGTTACATATATTTGACCATAAATGTCTGAGTATTTTAAGTTGTTTCCGCTTTTAGGATAAGAAAATTCAAGTGAACGCGTCGGCGCATCACGTGCAACATCAGTTTTAGTAACTCGACATCGCAGCCTGTTAACTGTCAAAATAACATACATTCAACCAAATATACAAAAAGTTATACTGCTCATTTTAAGTAGTCTTTGTAGGCTACAATAAAAGCGTTTAAATAATAAATATAGTTTAGCCTCCAAATCGTGAATATTGAAACATTTGGATTTGTGTCAAACTAGAGAGGTAGTTATAACGCCGGTTTCTGTTTCAGTTCAACTTCAAATTAATTTGTTTTGGCTTAACATTTATATATTATTTTTGTCATAACTAAAATAGCTGTAGCTGTAATTTTGATCTTTAATGTTTGATCTTTACATATTCCCTCAATCTTTTAACCAAAGGGTTATTAATTAGCCATTCAGTAGGCAATGTTAGCTATATAAAATAAATAAATAAAGAGAGATGAGCTATTGTTCGTTTTTCAAAATAGCTTACACTACTTATTTATTGTGATTTATTCTATTTATTCAAAATAGAATAAAATAAAAACTGTAGTTTTTTTTTTTTTTTTAAACTGTGTGAGTAGTGCAGTTTCACTATGCATATTAAACTACAAACAGCATTACAACAGTCTGTGTGCTGATTAACATTTCTGAAATAAATATTTCTGTGAAATACGCGTTAGGTTGCACAGAAGAAAGCCGATTTATGACATCTACTGATATAGCGGCAGAGGACTGTTATTTTGTTGAACGAACTGAATATGATGTCACTGGCTCAGATTTGATTGACCAATCGGCTGAAAGGGGCGTGTAATGACCGCCCACATGTGGAAAACGAGTTTTGAAGTCGTGTTTCCGTTTTCTATCTGTGACCCGAAAAAACGAAAATCGAGACAAAATCTCGTTTTTTTGTTTTTTTAACAAACGAAAAAACGGGAAACGACCATTTTCTCGTTTCTGCGTATTTCATTTCAAATTGGAAAACAAACTATCAAAACGTACACGGACCATATGTATATGTGATGTTTTTAATATGCTTTAAGACAAATCGTGTGCAAATTCATAAGTGACGACAATAGGCCTATATTTTCTCTTGAACTGGAGTGAAGGTTATCCCAGGATATGGAAAACCACTGATGTCCTGAGTTGTTCATTGTTTCTAAGGGTGTACTCACACTAGGTTATCTGAACCGTACCCGAGCATGTTTGATCTCCAAAGACTGTTTACTGTTTAATTTTTTTCAATTGCTAACATACCAATCTGTAGTCACATTTTCAAATCTCTATACACATTTAGCAGAACATCCATCTGTTGTGACCATACCATTAACACAATTCAGGTTGTTTTCACACGAAATGCAGTCAATTAATATTGTTCTAAAATGCTTACATTTTCTTTTCATATAAGCTTACCCCATACCAAATCATGGATCTTTCTCATCTTATTTGCAAATGCTTAAACACAGCAAGTTAGATATGAAGACCTAATGTTCCAATCTTTAAATATAGGACAAAACCTATACTTTTGCAACAACAGCAGTACTGGGGAAAAAAATGGTTTTCTCAACGGTTTTCCCCCTTACACATGTAGAACCTATGAAAGCTTATTTCTGCCATGCATAGAAAATGAAAAAAAGATTGTGACTTTTTATCTCACTACAATTCTGACTTTTCCCCTCTCAATTCCTAGTTTATATCTCACAATTCTGAGAAAAAAAATCAGAACTGTGAGATGTAAACTCACAATTGCAAAATAAAAATATTTTTTCCTCTGGGGAGGAAAAAAAGCTTCCATAATAACCAAAGACCATGTACAGTGGGTACGCGAAGTATTCAGACCCCCTTACATTTTTCACTCTTTGTTATATTGCAGCCATTTTCTAAAATCATTTAAGTTCATTTTTTCCCCCTCATTAATGTACACACAGCACCCCATATTGACAGAAAAACACAGAATTGTTGACATTTTTGCAGATTTATTAAAAAAGAAAAACTGAAATATCACATGGTCCTAAGTATTCAGACCCTTTGCTCAGTATTTAGTAGAAGCACCCTTTTGATCTAATACAGCCATGAATCTTTTTGGGAAAGATGCAACAAGTTTTTCACACCTGGATTTGGGGATCCTCTGCCATTCCTCCTTGCAGATCCTCTCCAGTTCTGTGAGGTTGGAGAGACCTAAAAATGGCTGTCCACCAACGTTTACCATCCAGTGTAGCAAATTAGCTCAAAATAAATATGAATAATTAATCATAACTAGTTATAATTAATTATTAATATTTGAATCAGTTAATAAAATGAACTTAATGTAGTAAAATTAATATTACAATCAATTAACCTGTTGTCCAATGAACACACAGTGTTAATTGTTTATTAATTCTAAGAAATGTTCATTTCCAGGTTAGGGGAAATAACAATCTTATTCTACTAAAAGCCTGTAGTCAGAACCGACAGGAATAGGGACTCCAGTATATGAGCGAAAAACACGGACAACTTTAAATGTGACATGAACAAGACTTTATTAACTAGACAAAACACTTAAACTACTCTAACATTCACACACATACATGCATACAGTTTACCAAGAGAGATAGAGAAAAGCAGAGTACAGTAAAGCAAGGAGTTACAGCATTGTTGGACATTCAGCAGATCAACAGCCTTGAGCAAACCATCAGTTTAGTTTTAACAGGCCCTTCTTTAAAAGGGGTAAGGATACTCATTGTATCAAATAATGAGACTAAGTTTGATACTTGCATGTCTCTCCAAGTTGAATTAAAACTGTCCTGATGCAATTTGTGGAGGCTTCCGTTGAATCTTTGCTGATATTGTCTTGATGAAAGAGAACCAGTTGGATTCAGAGGATCTTTGGTGAGGCGGCATAATGGCAAGAACAAACACCACTCTTCCGTTCCGATTAGAACATCAAACAGGTTCTCCCCACTCAGTGACGCACCCACTGAGAATCCTGTTGAAAGTGCCCTAGTAATTGGCGATTCTATTACACGGAACGTGAAAATAGAGACACCAGCCACCATAGTCACATGTTTGCCGGGGGCCAGAGCACCTTACATCAAAGCAAATTTAAAAGTGCTGGCTAATGCTAAACGTAAATATTCTAAAATCATTATCCACGTCGGCACAAATGATGTTCGACTTCGCCAGTCGGAGATCACTAAAATTAACATTAAAGAGGTGTGTGAACTCGCAAATTCAATGTCAGCAAAAGTAATTTGTTCTGGCCCTCTTCCTGTTCGTCGGAGTGATGAGATAGTTAGCAGGTTATCATCACTCAATGGCTGGCTGTCTAAGTGGTGTGCGCAGAATAATATAGGTTTCATAGACAATTGGAAAAGCTTTTGGGGCAGACCTGATCTGTTGAAAAGAGATGGTATTCATCCCTCCCGGGATGGTGCTGCTCTTCTATCTAGAAATTTGGCAAATAGTCTTAGAGCTGAAACATGACAAACCAGGGCCCAGATCAGGACGCAGACAAACTGGCTAAACCGACCGTCTGCTAGCCGCCTCACGTCACAGAACTCAAATAATTCACAGCACATAGAAACTCTTTCACCTAGATATTATGACATAGAGACTGTGTCTGTACCTCGAACTAGTAAATACAAAAAACTTCTGAAACCTTTTAAGGGTAAAAATTTAATTGATGTTCAAAAAATGAAAATCACAGATAAATCAGATAAACAAATGATAAAGCTTGGGTTACTGAATATTAGATCTATTTCTTCAAAAGCACTTATTGTAAATGAAATTATCACAGACAATAAACTAGACTTGCTGTGTTTGACAGAAACCTGGCTAAAACCAGACGATTACATTACTTTAAATGAATATAGTCCTCAAGGTTATGATTATCGACACAATCCTCGACAGAAACAGGCCACCAGGGCACCATACTGACTTTATCAAAGAATTTGCTGATTTCCTATCAGAGTTAGTACTGGCTGCGGATAAAGTCCTTGTTGTTGGTGATTTTAATATCCATGTAGATAATAATAAAGACGCATTTGGATTGGCATTTGCAGACATTTTAAACTCTATTGGAGTTAGACAACACGTGTCAGGACCCACTCATTGTCGTAATCATACCCTAGATCTAATACTGTCGCATGGAATTGATATTGATGCTGTTGAAATTCTACAGCAGAGCGATGATATATCAGATCATTATCTAGTCTTGTGTATAATACAATTAGCCAAGGCTGCAAAACCACCACCCAGCCATAAATATTGTAGAACCATCACGTCTACCACTAAAGATTGCTTTATAAATAATCTCCCCGAGCAGTTTCATCGCCTTAGTATACCTGACAACTTAGAAGAACTCGATGCTGCAACAGAAACTATTGGCTCTCTCTTTTCCAGCACATTAGATGCAGTCGCTCCTTTACGTCTAAAGAAGATTAAGAAAACTAATCCAACGCCGTGGTATGATGAGCACACTCGGGCTCTAAAACGAGCTGTGAGAAAAGCCGAACGTAGTTGGAAGAAAACAAAACTAGAAGTTTTTCGCCTTTCGTGGAAAGAAAAAATGATTGAGTACAGAACGGCTATAAGAAATGCTAGATCTACTTATTTTTCAAATCTCTTAATAGAAAACAAACATAATCCTAGGTATTTATTTGACACAGTGGCTAAATTAACTAGAAACAGAGATTCAACTGCCGACGTTTCCATAGAGCACAGCAGTAATGACTTTATGAACTTCTTTACTTGCAAGATTGATAATATTAGAGAGACAATTAAAAACATGCAACCGTCTACAGTTTCGCTTCAGACAGTGCACTGCAGTGTCCCTGAGGTAAAACTAGAATCATTCGCCGCTATAGGAGAGGAAGAATTATCTAAACTTATCAAATCATCAAAATCAACAACATGTATGTTAGACCCAATGCCGACTAAACTACTGAAAGAAATGCTTCCAGAGGTCGTAGGTCCACTTCTTGATATAATTAATTCATCCTTAACACTAGGATATGTGCCAAAAACCTTTAAGCAGGCTATTATTAAACCTCTTATTAAAAAACCTCAACTAGATCCGAGAGATTTAGTAAATTACAGGCCAATCTCGAATCTACCTTTTCTGTCAAAGATATTAGAAAAGGCAGTTTCAACACAACTGTGTTCCTTTTTAGAAAAAATGGAATCTGTGAGGATTTCCAGTCAGGATTTAGACCAAACCATAGTACTGAGACTGCTCTCGTTAGAGTTAAAAACGATCTACTCTTATCATCCGATCGTGGCTGTATTTCTCTATTAGTGTTATTAGATCTCAGTGCTGCTTTTGACACTATCGATCACAATATTCTTCTAAAAAGACTTGAAAACTATATTGGCATTAGTGGAATTGTTTTGGCATGGTTCAAATCGTACTTATCTGACCGTTATCAGTCTGTAGTAGTTAATGAAAAGATGTTGTATCGATCACAGGTTAAATATGGAGTACCACAAGTCTCAGTACTAGGACCGTTGCTTTTCACTCTGTACATGCTGCCCTTAGGAGAGATAATTAGGAAGCATGGTGTTAGTTTTCACTGCTACGCTGACGATACTCAGCTCTATATTTCCTCGCGCCCTGACGAAACCTACAAATTCACAAAACTAACAGAATGCATAGCAGACATTAAAAACTGGATGACAAGAAATTTCTTATTATTAAATTCAGAAAAAACTGATATCCTAATCTTTGGACCAAAAACTTCCTCACGAAAAAACCTTGAATACTCTCTAACACTTGACGGGTGCTCCATTAAATCTTCGTCCTCAGTTAGGAACCTGGGTGTGCTCTTTGATACCAATCTTTCATTTGAAAGTCATGTTTCTAGTATCTGTAAAACCGCCTTCTTCCATCTAAAAAATATATCTAAATTACGGCATATGCTCTCAATGACAAATGCGGAACAGTTGGTTCATGCATTCATGACCTCAAGACTAGATTATTGTAACGCTCTACTGGGTGGTTGTTCTGCTCGGCTTTTAAACAAACTACAGTTGGTCCAAAATGCGGCAGCTAGAGTTCTTACTAGAACCAGAAAGTATGACCATATTAGCCCAGTTCTGTCAACATTACATTGGCTCCCTATTAAACATCGTATAGATTTTAAAATCTTGCTACTTACTTATAAAGCTCTAAATGGTTTAGCTCCCCAGTACCTAAGTGAGCTCTTAATGCATTATAGTCCTTCACGTTTATTGCGATCTCAGAATTCAGGCCAGTTGATAATACCCAGAATATCAAAATCAACTGAAGGCGGCAGATCCTTTTCCTATTTAGCACCTAAACTCTGGAACAATCTTCCTAGCATTGTTCGGGAAGCAGACACACTCTGTCAGTTTAAATCTAGACTATAAACACATCTCTTTGCTCTTGCATACACATAACACATTATCAATACATTAACATTTTTCAAATCCATTAAAGGATTGTTACGCTGCAATATTTAGGTCGGCTGGAACCGAGAACATTTCCTATAACACTAGATATACCTGTACATCAGAATAAGAATGGCATCTACGCTATTATCTGTCTCTCTGCTTATCCTGAGGTTTGCCGGGTGCTGGATTCAGGCCGTATCCAGATCAGATGGAGAACCAGTGTCTGGACCTGACTACAACGTAGCCCAGGAAACAATGGGCCTACAGACCCAGTTCTGGCTGCATCTATAATTCAGATTTTTAATCCCCGTATCCGCTTACATATATTTATATATGATCTATTTTTAATCTCTATAATAAAAATGTATAATTCAGATTTTGATCTCCATATCCATTTACATATATTATATATATCTTCCAAGGGGTTTTTTCCCTCCTAGGACTTTTTTCCCAGTGTTAGCACGCTGGGTTTTTCTCCTAGGGTTTTTTTTTCCACCCCTGGGAGTCAGCTGACATTGGCTTAATGTAGCACCATCTTGTATATGTTACATATTACCACGCTTGGTTGTACAGCTTATTTTTAACCACTTCCCTTTTTCTGTGCTTCTAATATGTAAAGCTGCTTTGAACAATTACCAATTGTAAAAGCGCTATATAAATAAATTTGACTTGACTTGACTTTGGTGAATGGAAGGTCTAGGCCGAGGCCTGGCACAAGCTTGGGGTTCCTTAGAAACTTCTAGCTTCTTAAAGCGCCATCTTGATGTCAGCATTTGTCAGTAGAAGGGAAGAAGAGGAGGAAGAGCAGGAAGAGAAGGGGGTTTGATCTTGTGATCAGTGAATATAAGGGGTGAAGATGTCACACCCTCTTGAGGTGTCTGAGCCAATAAGGAGTTTCCCTTTCAGAGGGAAGTTTTACGAGTCTTTGTTCTGTAGCAAGATATTAGCATAAGACACCGCATTGGATGAATGAGAGAATAACCTTCTAGATTCTTATAATACTAACATGTCACAGAGTTAGTAACATGTAACATGAATTACCAAATAGGAAATGAAAGTTGGAGTCCGTATCTACCAAACATGCTGCCAATGTGATCTCAGTTAACTATACATTTGCAACTATGGAACATTAATACCAAAATAGTTCAAAAGAGAGAATTAATACATAGAATAAAGCCTATAAAAGGAAAGTCATGAGATGGGAAAATTGGATACGTGTTTATACATTTCCCAAGTGGTTATATAGAGAATACATAGGATTAAGAGAGTTTATTTGTCCTTCTCAGGAAGAATGAGTCACTAGTCTCTACAGCATTCTTCCGGATCATAAAAGTACCATATATCTGTAACAGGACACCTAGGTTGGCCTGTGTGGGCCACATTTGGGATGCTGGTTGCAGTTTTAGGGGGATGAGTTCAGAGAACTTTGATAGTGAGAGTGAGTTTATGGGTAATTCATTAAATACAATGAATAATTGTGTGGCTGATTGGTCCAGACGCTACACCAGAGATGCTCAATTGGGTTTAAGTCAGGGCTCTTGCTGGGCCATTCAAGAACAGTCAGAACAAACAGAGTTGTTGCGAAGCCACTCCTTCGTTATTTTAGCTGTGTGCTTAGGGTCATTGTCTTGTTGGAAGGTAAACCTTCGGCCCAGTCTGAGGTCCTGAGCACACTGGAGAAGGTTTTCGTCCAGGATATCCCTGTACTTGGCCGCATTCATCTTTCCCTCAATTGCAACCAGTCGTCCTGTCCCTGCAGCTGAAAAACACCCCCACAGCATGATGCTGCCACCACCATGCTTCACTGTTGGGACTGTATTGGACAGGTGATGAGCAGTGCCTGGTTTTCTCCACACATACCGCTTAGAATTAAGGCCAAAAAGTTCTATCTTGGTCTCATCAGACCAGAGAATCTTATTTCTCACCATCTTGGAGTCCTCCATGCGGGCTTTCATGTGTCTTGCACTGGGGAGAGGCTTCCATCGGGTCACTCTGCCATAAAGCCCCAACTGGTGGAGGGCTGCAGTGATGGTTGACTTTCTACAACTTTCTCCCATCTCCCGACTGCATCTCTGGAGCTCAGCCACAGTGATCTTTGGGTTCTTTTTTACTTCTCTCACCAAGGCTCTTCTCCCCTGATAGCTCAGTTTGGTCGGACGGCCAGCTCTAGGAAGGGTTCTGGTTGTCCCAAACATCTTCCATTTAAGGATTAAATGGAACCTTAAGTGCAGCAGAATTTTTTTGTAACCTTGGCCAGATCTGTGCCTTGCCACAATTCTTTTTCTGAGCTCTTCAGGCAGTTCCTTTGACCTCATGATTCTCATTTGCTCTGACATGCACAGTGAGCTGTAAAGTCTTATATAGACAGGTTTGTGGCTTTCCTAATCAAGTCCAATCAGTATAATCAAACACAGCTGGACTCAAAAGAAGGTGTAGAACCATCTCAAGGATGATCAGAAGAAATGGACAGCATCTGAGTTAAATATATGAGTATCACAGTGTTGGAAATCTCAGAAGCATACCAGGAGACTTTGGGATCTCTTGAAGCAGAAGTTACTTTTTATTGAGAAACACGCTGTGCGACGCTGTGGTCATCCAAAATCTAACTAAGGCAGTGACTTGGTAGGTCATATACATTCAAGGGGGAGGGATACATAGAGTAGAGGTGTGGACAATCTAAACAAAGCATGCAAATGCAATACAGGAATCAGCCCATTCCCTACATTTCCCAGCCATGATCTAATCAGCATAAATGTGTCATTCAAATGCATAGGTGCTAATCCAATCAGTCTGACAGTATCGCCCATACCTTTACATTATCATAGAGACAAAGACACTGCTGTATCTTAAGCTTGTCCTGCCAAATGGTCAGGATGTAGGATCCGCAGATCTTAAACAGATTCTTAAATTTGTAACCCCACAACAGCAAAGGGTCTGAATACTTCGGACCATGTGATATTTCAGTTTTTCTTTTTTAATAAATCTGCAAAAATGTCAACAATTCTGTGTTTTTCTGTCAATATGGGGTGCTGTGTGTACATTAATGAGAAACAATGAACTTCAATGATTTTAGCAAATGTCTGCAATATAACAAAGAGTGAACAATTTAAGGGGGTCTGAATACTTTCCGTACCCACTGAATGTTGGATTTGTGTTGATCAATGGCAGCAATTTCATGTTTTCATTTCAGTAAAAGCTTTGTGTAAAGCTTTTTCTACACTGATTCCTCTATCACTGTTCCATATATGCAGAATATGTGGTCTGCGTAGGGCACTAGCTATCAAGGGGACACCATCCCAACCTCTATGGGCAACATCAACACCACACAACCAACCACAGAAAGAGATTTCAACAGAGGGGCAACTGAAGTTCTGCAGTGGGGACTCGTTTGACCAGTAGCTGCCCTGAGCAATTCTGGTACTTTCTTCTCTTTTTCTACTGTACGTTCAATAAAATAGTGACTCACTTCTGCTGCCATGAATGCACACATTCAACACTCAACCAAAAATGTAGAATGGCTTTCATGCATTATACTTTTACTGCAGTAAAAGGAAACTGAATTTTAAAAACTATGGGTTTCATATTTTCTGCAGGTAGAACTGAAACATGACAATTAATGCAGTTTTGAACATATAACAATGAACATATAGTCAATCAAATCACAATGATTATGTTTTCACAGAACGACTCAATTTTGAATCAGGTTTGCTGTTTTGATAGAGTTAGTATGTGTTGAAAATTTTTTTAGCATTTTGAAATGTAGAGTTTGTGTTTTTTTAACAAAATATGGGCAGAAAATTAACTATTTGGCTAATTGTGTGATGTAGGTGTGTTGCTGTGTTAAAAGTTTAGAAAAAGTACTTTAAGTATTGGTAAACGCTTGTTAGCAATTGAAAAAAACTGTAAGTTGGACGAGTGTGATCTCTCCATACCGTGTCTAGTGTGAGTACATATTTAGGTTGGTATTTGATTAAAGTTAGGTTAGTTTAGGGTTAGTATTCAGTTAAAGTTAGATTAGTTTAGGGTTTGTATTCAGTTAAAGTTAGATTAGTTTAGGGTTAATATTCAGTTAAAGTTAGGTTAGTTTAGGGTTAGTATTCAGTTAAAGTTAGATTAGTTTAGGGTTAGTATTCAGTTAAAGTTAGATTAGTTTAGGGTTAATATTCAGTTAAAGTTAGGTTAGTTTAGGGCTAGTATTCGGTTAAAGTTAAATTAGTTTAGGGTTAGTATTCAGTTAAAGTTAGATTAGTTTAGGGTTAATATTCAGTTAAAGTAAAGTTAGTTTAGGGTTAGGGTTAGTTTAGGGTTAGGTTAGTTTAGGGTTAGTATTCAGTTAAAGTTAGGGTTAGGGTTACGATTATGGTTAAGGTAGACATTGTGCCTAAATAAATGGTCCATGGTGACATTTTAATTCTGATGTAGTTGGATTGATAAAAATATTGGGAAAATTTGGGAAAAGATCATGGTTTGTTGTTGTTATAGTCTCATAGTTTCACACTGAAAGATCTGTTTAAGGCCACCATGTATAATAAAAGCTTTGGGTCCAATTCCATACTTTGACCTACACATGACCTGCAGTTGGACCTTTTGCAGTCTCTGTGCCTTCACAGTAGCTGTAACGGTTTAGTGTACATCCATATTACTTTGTGTTTTAGCTGGCTTTATATGAACCTACAAACTAGTAACTCAGTAAGCCCTGCTGCATATACTTTTGAATTTTTATTCAATTTGAAAATTTAAACAGCACTAGTAATAATACAATGGAACTTTTCTAAAAGTACTGTATGCGCATTGTTACATTTTTCTTTTAACAGAGGAATTGTAGTATGTTCATTAATTTAAAGAGAACTGTAGTAATAAACGGCAATTTAAACATGTTAATATGTAATTTAATGAACTGTTTAATTATTAATATTAAATGTAGTATTAGTGAATAATGCGAGACACTGAGCTACCTTTAAACACAAACTCTGAGCTGAAACACAGACTCTGAGCTGCCCTTCAATCCCAAACGTGTTAATTGATCGCCCCCTGCCCTCGACCTGCACTCTTGTTAGATGACAAAGGAGAGTGGCAGCGGCCTGGACCCTGGAGCGGTTCAAGAGAAGACTGGAGCGACTACGAGCTTATCATTATCGATGCACAGCCTTTACAGAGCGGGTGAGGTTTTATGATCTTTAATATCTGTAGTATTCTCTGTTTTTGTAACTTTGATGTTAAGGAGTGGGGGGGCGAAGGGTTATTAGAGATAGTGCTGGTAGGGAGCGCCGAACATTTGCGCATACATTTATATAATTATGTACTCTTACAAATGTTTAAGATTGTATGGTCTTTGACTTATTTATTTTTATATTAATTAAGTACTGTTAATGAGCACAGGTACTGTTAATGAGCTCAGGCCTCTTGAGTGAGTGAGTGTGTGTGTGGGGGAGGGGAGGGCAGGGGAGAGTGTGTGTGTGGGGGAGGGGAGGGCAGGGGGGAGTGGGGGAGGGGAGAGATCAGCGAGATTAAATACATAATTACTGACGACTGAACTGCAATAACAAATACAAGTCAGAGAAAAGCCTTTGGATCTGTGTAACAACTTCACTATGAGCATATTATACATTGTCAATTTTACAGAATGTAATTTTGAATGTAGTATATTAGTGTATACTGAGGTTTTATTGTCATATAAATAAATACTAAAACATTACTGTCTAGCACTACTGTATAGCCTGTGACTGGAATTATTTAATTTAAACTAATATATAATTTTTCAATCTTTGTTGTCTAGGTAACGATGGAAGGAAAGTCAAGTCAAGTCAAGTCAAGTCAAATTTATTTATATAGCGCTTTTACAATTGGTAATTGTTTCAAAGCAGCTTTACATATTAGAAGCACAGAAAAAAAGGGAAGTGGTTAAAACTGTACAAACAAGCGTGGTAATATGTAACATATACAAGATGGTGCTACATTAAGCCAATGTCGGCTGACTTCCAGGGGTGGAAAACACAGGTAAGTCAACACAGGTATGTGTATTTACACATGTACTTGTTAGTAACAAATTTAATTAAGTAAGGAAACAAATTTCAAATGATACAACACAAACTTATAACATTCCAAAGATGTCCAGATCTGTAATGACCATTATATGTTATAGAACATTATAGAACAATTGTGAATTGATTAAACCAGTATGAATCTTTGTAATAAGTCGTTAATCTGAATTATTACTGCTAGATCACAATTTATGACTGTTAGGCAGCTTCAGTATAGCAGATGTAGATCTATACTAATGCACTAAGTAATTCATGCTTAACTAAAGCACAGATAATCTTGAGTTAAAGCATGAGTTGAGTTTGAGACTGTGTGTATATGACTTTCTTCTTTCACATGAACACAATAAGAGTTATATTAATAAATATAGCAGTGAAAAGTTACCAAAGTGTGAAGCTAAAAAAAGTGCATCCATTATAAACGTCCTCCACATGGCTCCGGAGGGCTTAACTGATTTAATCCCACCTGTCACTATTGTGACTACAAATTTTTCTCACATATTTTGGTGTGGTATTAAAAAGCAACTCTTATTATGAAGCACATGTTCATTTAAAATGCAAATTTAAGATGTCTGCTTGAGTTCTGGGCAGGTCTAACATTATTTTGTAGTTTGGTCATGTGAGCACACACATTTATTTCCTGGTACTGCCATCTTAACACAATGATGACGTTAAAGCTCAGAAATGACAGTTAAGTTTTCTAAGCATTTTTATGACACTTTGGTGAATCCTGGGTATCTGGCTCCTTTCAGTCTGTTGGGAACTGATGGTTGCCATGTTTTTCCTTTGATTGTGGGGTGGAAGTCACCCTAGCAAATTTCACACCTCAGTGTTAAAATCAGTGCTGTTTGGGGTCAATGGGGTATATGTTAATTGAGTCAGAATATCTGAGTCAAGACATTAAGGATGTATTACCCCTACACCACACTGGCTATATTTATTTAAAATTACATGTCTGGGCATGTTCTTTTTTAGAACAACTGTGTGTGTGCGTGTTGGCACCATAGGATGATCAGTAATACCAAAACTATAGATTAATGTTAGTTCCTAAGACAAAGAATCAGAAATATTCATAAGCCAAAGAGCCCTCATTACCCACACACCCCAGAATAGGTGTTGTTTGGGAAGTGTTCTTTCTGGAGCATCTGTATCTGTGTTTCCAAACTCACCGATATGATCTATGTTAAAAAGACAAAAGAATGAAAAACATTTATTTAACTCACAGTGAAGGTGATTCTGAGTCAACCCGGTGGGGGGATCCTCTGTGTTTGTGTTAATGGTTTTACGACATTGCTTAGATGTCTTCATCAAAACCTTTCTGGTGATTCACTGGGCTCTCACACAAAAATATCTTATGCTGATTTAGTCTACATAACATTATTTAATTCAATTCACATTTATTTGTATAGTGCTTTTCACAATGTGCATTGTTTCAAAGCAGCTTTACAGGGAGTGCATGTCAACGTTTCAATAATCTGGTATCAGAGTATGCAAGTTGTGCAATTTCAGAAATGTATATACAAATCACCCAGTTAGCTAACAATTTATTAATTTAAACAATGTATTAAATTATGGCAGAAACAATGTGCTCACTGAAGTTATGAGAATATGTTAACAAATAATTTGGATATATAGAAAAATTTTGCATGTTGATCCAGAGTTTGGGGTCCTTGCAGGGGGTTGGGGTCATATCTCCACAGGGGTTGAGGCATCTGAAGTCTTCTTCAGATCTGAATGTGTCTTTACTTTTGATACATTTGAAATGTTTTAGTTTTAATAGTTAGTGTGTGTGTGCGCGTCTGTGTGTACGTGTGTTGCAAAAGAACAAATACATACAAATACAGTACAAATAAGACACACAATTTTAAACGTTTAAATATTTATACATTTGTTTGCCACAAAAGCAAGACATGTTGTCTATTTTCTTTAAACTTTTTACTTTTATTTTATTCTTTAATTTCTTTTAAAACAGTCTGGTGACCAGCATTTTTATAACTAATGTAGCTGAGTGGTTTCCTCACACGAGCAAAAACTAATCTAGGTGTCATCTTGGTGAGGGCAGAACACAAAAGTTTGTGTTGAGTGATCAAGATTCATTAAAAGAAAACTGTGAGTATGCTTAAACATGTAATTATACAATATTCTCAATTATACAACATTTTCAATAGGAATATTATGTTTTCATGTTGTCAAGTTTAGTTTGTTTGTTTTTTACTATCACTTTTTTAACTTCAACATACAGCACAAAATTAAAGAGATGAGTGTAGAATGTTTCAACTATTACCATCGTCTTTGACACCAAATAAACAGGTGTTTTTCTCTATATATGTGTGTGTGTGTGTGTGTGTGTGTGTGTGTGTGTGTGTGTGTGTGTGTGTGTGTGTGTGTGTGTGTGTGTGTGTGTGTGTGTGTGCGTGTGCATGCATATGTGCGTGTGTTGCAAAAGAACAAATACACATTTACTTCAAATTTCTGAGTTAAATAAGATATAAGTGATTTTAATCATTTAAACATTTATACATCTGTTTGCCATTAAAAGCAAGGCATGTTTAAACAAAACTTTTACTTTATTTTATTCTTTAATTTCTTTTAAAACAGTCTGATGACCAGCATTTTTATTGCTAATGTAGCCGACTGGTTTCCTCACATGAGTAAAAACTCTTTGAATTTGTTTGTGACAAATACATAATTCCCACTTAGAAAATTTTTTTAAATGTATGGATGAACCTTTTTTCTTTTGACAAAACTACATTTAAAATTATTTACCCGAGGTGTTTAACAACCACAAGGGAATCATGTTGATCATTAAGTTTTAAGCATATAGTACAAACTTGCAAGGCTCAAGAAAACTCTTCTAGGTGTGATCTTTTTGAGGTCGGAACAAAAAACTTTGTGTTGGGTGATCCAGACAAAGCTTTATACTAAAAGAAAATACTATGGAAGTCATTTTCAAAAAACTGAAAGTATGCTTCAACATGTAATTATATAACTCATTTATACAACATTTTCAATAGGGATATTATGGTTTCATGTTGCTTTTAAAGTTTAGTTTGTTTGTTTGTTTTTTACTAACACTTTTTTAACTTCAACATCCAGCACAAAATAAAGAAAGTAGCTTAGTATGTTTCAGCTATTTCCATTTTCTATGACCCTCAAATAAACAGGTAATGGAATGTTCAATGAAAGTGACAATATACAGTTAGATATTTTTCTGTGTGTGTAAATAGTTGTGCTAAAATCTATGTGTGTATTTTTACACATGGACATATTTTATTAGGGCTATGTCACACCGCTGTGATGCAAAGTTCCACACTTTTGCAAAAGCTATAGATAATTTTCAAACATAATCTTTATATAAAATTATGTGTATCCAAAACACCAAAAAAGAGGAAATCAGTTGTGAAAATTTGTAAATGTAGTTTTGCAAATTTTTATTACTCTCCTAGTTTTAGTCATCTTGTTCAGATAGCAGATGACACTGTTCACATTATGTTTGTTAGAATGTGTTTTGTTTTTTGCTGTCAACATTCAGAATAGGAATAAAAATGAAGAATTTAAGTGATAATCTTTCTGCTTGAGAGTGTTTGATTAAATTGATGTTTCTTTTAGTGCAACTTTCCAGCTATCTATGATATGGGATCACATGAAGCATCAACACGAAAAATAAGTCTTGCTGTTTCACACTTAAGTACACTAACACTTACACTAAGCAACGCCCTGAAAGCTGCACATTCATTAAAGTTTGAGGTTGTTCAACAGCTTTTCACACTCTGGTAAAACTCAAAGATAAAATTAAAAAAATATATGCACAAATCACCATGTAAATTCAAGTGTCAAATCACTAAGAAAAGGGTACAACATACAAGAGAAGCACCATTTATAATAAATACAGAAAACACAAAAAGCCATTCGTGAGATGGCTTGTAAATCTGGTTTTGTAAATGACGTTTTTATTATTCCACTAAATTTAGTCATCTTGTTCAGATAGCAGATGACACTATTCGCATTGTATTGGTTGGGATGTGTTTTTGTTTTAGGTGAAGACAAACCAGTGTAAGTGCTTTTCCTCACATGGGAAAGCATGTGTGATGAAACTTTTTAAATATATGACTGAACTTTCTTATTTGACAAACCAGCATTTCAAATTATTTTCCTAAGTTGTTTAATGTCTGCAGAATAATTTCTTTCAACATCCCGCTTGAGGTGAAAGATTATAGTATGTTTTCAACTATTATCACCATCTTCTCTGGATCAAATATAGCTACTGTATGCGCTAAAAATCTTTGTACATTTTTGCTCTTCTGTCAGGTTTGTTAGAGGGACTATGCTGCAAACACGCTAAGAACCATAAAGTTACATGTCCTTGTAAAGGCTATATATAAAATCAAACAATCTTTATTGTATTATATTTGCATAAAAGTACATTCAAGAGACTAATTTACTATGAACTTGTGTAAGGCATATAGGAAAAAAACAATTAGCTATAAAGAATACAGAAATCCTCTCTCCTGGTCTATTGTGAAAGTTTATGTTGTTTTGTAAATGACATTTTTCCACTAGTCGATGATGTTGTTTACATTTTGCTTCTTTGTTTTTGTATGTTTGTACAGTTTGTAAAGACTACTCTCAGAATGTGGTCAAACATGTTCACAGGAGTTTATGATGTATTCGATAATGTTTTCATTAAGAGAATTAAACGGCTTCTTCTAGTTCTTCGACATGACACTGCTTAAGACTAAACCAATGATATTTCTTTTAGGTCATCTTTCTGGTCTGCCTGCGATGTGGGATCAGAAGACACAACGCCCCAACATGAAAAGTGAGTCTTGCTGTTTTTCTCTTATACAGCTATTACACTTCAAAATTTTCTAACTATTACACTTAAAGCTGTCAGTTTCATGGCACAGTCATAGATACACAGTTCTTTTGTGTTTGTCTTTAAGTAAATTAATTACACTTGATAAGTAGTAGTTTTAAGTGAAGGGTGGGATAATTCAAGCCCCTTTTTATTCTGTCAACACCAATAATTTGACACCAGTGTTTTTTGGTGTCTGTCCTTTAGATCTGATCCAGAAAACAGACATTGTGTTTTTTGTCTATACCATTTGTTATTCTTTTTATGAAAACGTGATAAGCAGTTTTTGTCCTCAGCACCAAAATACTAAAATGTTCTAACATATCGTAAATGTTAATAGTTATAACTAGTGAAAATGCAAGTGAACTGTTTTGACTGAGATAATTTACAGTTTATATGTGAAACAAACTCAGTCTCAGTCAGTTGGATTCTTCTTTCTATTGAACATTGTTATTGTACCGCATGTTTAACAATGCTGGTGTTCTCGGCCTCATCCAACTTCACACAAGTCGCAAGGTTTTTCCCAGCAGTCAACTGACTCTGAAACCAGCTCAAATATTAGGATGAAACAGTTTGGAGACATTTGTGTTTATTATGCTTCTTCGATTTGTTTGCACTTTTCCTGAAACACACAGCTTTCGAAATTGTTTACCAATTTTTAATATCAACATTTTCAGCGTATTGCTGTGTGCTTGTATTGTTTGTGTTTGTGTGTGTGTGTGTGTGTGTGTTTGTGTGTGTGTCTGCTTTCCTTACACATGGCAAAACAACTTTGAAAAACAATTTTTTTCCTTGAATCTGATGTAATGTTAGTGAACTCTAGGTGTTCTTGGCTTGTTTGTCCATGTACGTTCCCCATGAATTTGCATGACTTAATAAAATAATGGTTTAAATCTTCGTCTTCGTCATCCGAGTTTTTAAATAGCGCTGAAATAGATTTTTTGGGGCGGTATGTGGATACTGAATATAGCACAAGGAACTCTGAAATATGTTATCTTGTAAAACACCTAAGTATTGGATGTTTCACACCTACAGGCCCTATCTCCTGAATTTGCCATTTAAATAAGTTTTAAGAAAGTAACTAAAACACAGAGACATTCTACAGCTCTAGCATTACAACGGCTACTCCAAAAAGTCTTGAAACATCTGTGATGTCTGTAACACCGACAAGAAGTTCTGTTGAAACGGATCAGTTTCATATAGATGTCCCAATCTCTGTTCATTGCTATATGTTTGTTTTTTGTTTAATAAAACTGTGATCGGATCTAATGTCTCTGACTTCTAAGAATCTCTATGTTATAGAAATAATAATGGTTTATTCAGATTGCAGAATACTGTTTAAAAGTGTTTGTATATTTTGAAAAACACTAAAATTACCAATATGTAGTGTTATATTCAATATGTACGGTGCATTTTAATTTTTCTCAAAACAATTTAATATGACAATATTACTAAAAGTCTTAAACTGAACATCTTACCATTATCTTCAGTATAGATGTTAACTTAAAGTTGCCATAGAATGAAATTCCATCCTATCTACATGTTATGGATCTTATTGTGAACAATTCATAAGCGCAGTTCATTGGAGCAGCGGGCTCGGCGGCGGAGACTGGCGCTGAGGGCTCGGCGGCGGAGACTGGCGCTGAGGGCTCGGCGGCGGAGACTGGCGCTGAGGGCTCGGCGGCGGAGACTGGCGCTGAGGGCTCGGCGGCGGAGACTGGCGCTGAGGGCTCGGCGGCGGAGACTGGCGCTGAGGGCTCGGCGGCGGAGACTGGCGCTGAGGGCTCGGCGGCGGAGACTGGCGCTGAGGGCTCGGCCCAGAAGTCTATCAGCCAGGCCGCATCACTGGGCGGCTTGTGTGAGGCTGGAAGAGGTGCCCAGTCCATCCCTTCATACATAATTAAAATGCCCGTAAGGATGGGGCCCTGGAGATACGGGAGCGGGCCCTGGAGATACGGGAGCGGGCCCTGGAGATACGGGAGCGGGCCCTGGAGATACGGGAGCGGGCCCTGGAGATACGGGAGCGGGCCCTGGAGATACGGGAGCGGGCCCTGGAGATACGGGAGCGGGCCCTGGAGATACGGGAGCGGGCCCTGGAGATACGGGAGCGGGCCCTGGAGATACGGGAGCGGGCCCTGGAGATACGGGAGCGGGCCCTGGAGATACGGGAGCGGGCCCTGGAGATACGGGAGCGGGCCCTGGAGATACGGGAGCGGGCCCTGGAGATACGGGAGCGGGCCCTGGAGATACTGGAGCCGCTTTCTTCCTCCTCCTCCGCTTACTGGGCCCAGTAGAGGAATGTGGGTCCAGCATGGGGCAGGCAGGGAGTTTGCTGAAGGGGTATGCGGAGGAAGACGGAGGTTGACTGACTGGCCCGGCCAACCGTGTTTCTGGATGGACTGGACGACAACACTTATCCTGAACCTCATCCACAAAGAATTTGGAGCCATTTAACCACAAAATTAAATTGATAGTTTCACTTAAGGAGAAACAAAAAACAGGTTCATCAAAACGGATAGTGTCGTCATCCAATCCATCCAAAAACAGGGAGATCAAAACTGCTTCAGGCCAGTCAGACAAATAAGCGATCTCAACGAACTCCTCCACATACCTCTCCAGCGAACGACCTACCTGCAGGAGCCCGATAAGGCAATCGCTGGCTGTCAGGGTGAGAGGTGTTGGAGGAGCTGGAGCCAAGGAGCTGGGGGAAGTCTCCATCCTTTTTTTTTCTTGTGAAAATCCAGTTGGTATGGTCCGTTCTTCTGTTATGGTATGGTGGTGTAGAGATGAGGCAGATCACGGATTTCCACAAACATATAACACTTTAATGAACGCAAAGGCAGAGTACACCAAACTAGCAGTTAACATAAACAGAGAACGGACAAGGAGTGCAGGGAGTGAGTGCAATATATGGGGAGTGCTGACAATAGAGTCCAGGTGCAGGTGATGAGTGCTGATGAGGAGCTGACGAGGGAAGTGGAGGATACTGGGAAATGGAGTCCAGGGGAACAAGGGATCTGTAACAATTTGAGGGTCATAGAAAATGGAAATAGCTGAAACATACTAAGCTACTTTCTTTATTTTGTGCTGGATGTTGAAGTTAAAAAAGTGTTAGTAAAAAACAAACAAACAAACTAAACTTTAAAAGCAACATGAAACCATAATATCCCTATTGAAAATGTTGTATAAATGAGTTATATAATGACATGTTGAAGCATACCTTCAGTTTTTTGAAAATGACTTCCATAGTATTTTCTTTTAGTATAAAGCTTTGTCTGGATCACCCAACACAAAGTTTTTTGTTCCGACCTCAAAAAGATCACACCTAGAAGAGTTTTCTTGAGCCTTGCAAGTTTGTACTATATGCTTAAAACTTGATCAACATGATTCCCTTGTGGTTGTTAAACACCTCAGGTAAATAATTTTAAATGTAGTTTTGTCAAAAGAAAAAAGGTTCATCCATACATTTAAAAAAGTTTTCTAAGTGGGAATTATGTATTTGTCACAAACAAATTCAAAGAGTTTTTACTCATGTGAGGAAACCAGTTGGCTACATTAGCAATAAAAATGCTGGTCATCAGACTGTTTTAAAAGAAATTAAAGAATAAAATAAAGTAAAAGTTTTGTTTAAACATGCCTTGCTTTTAATGGCAAACAGATGTATAAATGTTTAAATGATTAAAATCACTTATATCTTATTTAACTCAGAAATTTGAAGTAAATGTGTATTTGTTCTTTTGCAACACACGCACATATGCATGCACACACACACACACACACACACACACACACACACACACACACACACACACACACACACACACACACACACACACACATATAGAGAAAAACACCTGTTTATTTGGTGTCAAAGACGATGGTAATAGTTGAAACATTCTACACTCATCTCTTTAATTTTGTGCTGTATGTTGAAGTTAAAAAAGTGATAGTAAAATACAAACAAACTAAACTTGACAACATGAAAACATAATATTCCTATTGAAAATGTTGTATAATTGAGAATATTGTATAATTACATGTTTAAGCATACTCACAGTTTTCTTTTAATGAATCTTGATCACTCAACACAAACTTTTGTGTTCTGCCCTCATCAGACTGTTTTAAAAGAAATTAAAGAATAAAATAAAAGTAAAAAGTTTAAAAAAATAGACAACATGTCTTGCTTTTGTGGCAAACAAATGTATAAATATTTAAACGTTTAAAATTGTGTGTCTTATTTTACTGTATTTGTATGTATTTGTTCTTTTGCAACACACATACAAACAGATGCGCACACACACACACTAACTATTAAAACTAAAACATTTCAAATGTATCAAAAGTAAAGACACATTCAGATCTGAAGAAGACTTCAGATGCCTCAACCCCTGTGGAGATATGACCCCAACCCCCTGCAAGGACCCCAAACTCTGGATCAACATGCAAAATTTTTCTATATATCATTTGTTAACATATTCTCATAACTTCAGTGAGCACATTGTTTCTGCCATAATTTAATACATTGTTTAAATTAATAAATTGTTAGCTAACTGGGTGTTACAGATCCCTTGTTCTCCTAGACTCCTTTTCCCAAGATCCTCCTGTTCTCCACACCTGCACTCACTTCCCTCGTCATCTCCCTATCATCACGGATCACCTGCACCTGGACTCTATTGTTAGCACTCCCTTTATATGACACTCACTCCCTTCACTCCTTGTCCGTTCTGAATGTTGTTTACCGTGTATGTTGGCGTTCCTTACCTTTGTTACATTAAAAGCATTATATTATTGTGGAAATCCGCATCTGCCTCATCTCTCTACCAGTACACGTAACAGAAGAACGGACCAAAAACGACCGGATTTTCCACGAAAAAAAAAAAAAAAAAAAAAGAAATAATGGAGACTTTCACCGGCTCCCTGGATCCAGCTCCTCCAACGCCTCTCACCCTGACAGCTGGCGATCGCCTTATCGGGCTCCTGCAGGTAGGTCGTTCGCTGGAGAGGTATGTGGAGGAGTTCGTTGAGCTCGCTTATTTGTCTGACTGGCCTGAAGCAGTTTTGATCTCCCTGTTTCTGGATGGACTAGATGATGACACCATCCGTTTTAGTGAACCCGATTATCGTTTCTCCTTAAGCGAAACCATAAATTCCATTTTATGGTTAAATGATTCCAAATTTATCGTGGATTGGGTTCAGGATGGGTGTCTGTCTCTAGTCCATCCAGAGACACGGTTGGCCGGGCCAGTCAGTCAACCTCCGGCTTCCTCTGCATACCTTTCCAGCGAACTCCCTGCCTGCCCCACACGGAACCTACAATCCTCAAATGGGTCCCGTAAGCGGAGGAGGAGGAAGCAAGCCGCTCCAGTATCTCCAGAGCCCGCTCCAGTATCTCCAGAGCCCGCTCCAGTATCTCCAGAGCCCGCTCCAGTATCTCCAGAGCCCGCTCCAGTATCTCCAGAGCCCGCTCCAGTATCTCCAGAGCCCGCTCCAGTATCTCCAGAGCCCGCTCCAGTATCTCCAGAGCCCGCTCCAGTATCTCCAGAGCCCGCTCCAGTATCTCCAGAGCCCGCTCCAGTATCTCCAGAGCCCGCTCCCGTCCCTACGGGGATTCTAATTGTGTTTGAGGGCATGGATTGGCCCTCTGCTCCAGTCTCCGCCGCCGAGCCAAGTTCTCCAGTCTCCGCCGCCGAGCCAAGTTCTCCAGTCTCCGCCGCCGAGCCAAGTTCTCCAGTCTCCGCCGCCGAGCCAAGTTCTCCAGTCTCCGCCGCCGAGCCAAGTTCTCCAGTCTCCGCCGCCGAGCCAAGTTCTCCAGTCTCCGCCGCCGAGCCAAGTTCTCCAGTCTCCGCCGCCGAGCCAAGTTCTCCAGTCTCCGCCGCCGAGCCAAGTTCTCCAGTCTCCGCCGCCGAGCCAAGTTCTCCAGTCTCCGCCGCCGAGCAAAGTTCTCCAGTCTCCGCCGCCGAGCAAAGTTCTCCAGTCTCCGCCGCCGAGCCAGCCGCTCCAGCCGCCGCCGCCGAGCCAGCCGCTCCAGCCGCCGCCGCCGAGCCAGCCGCTCCAGCCGCCGCCGCCGAGCCAGCCGCTCCAGCCGCCGCCGCCGAGCCAGCCGCCGCCGCCGAGCCCTCAGCTCCAGCCGCCGCCGCCGCCGAACCAACTGCTCCTATGAACTGTGTTTTTGAACCCTCCAGCCCAAAGACTGTTTCCCCTCCCTGCCTCCCTCTCCCGCCTCCGTCCATATGTCTCAGCACTGTACCTCCACCTCAAGCCCCTTCGCCCAGATCTCCACCTCGGACCTCTGGGCGATTACCTACACCCTGGCTCCAACCTCCCTCGTCTCCACCATGGCCCATCAGTCCACTAGTCTCACCAGTCTCCATCCTGCCCCCGTTCACACCTTGTTCCTTCGTCGGCCTGCCCTCACTTCTGGACTGCACTCCTCCGTCTCTGCTCCGTCCCTCAGTTCCAGTTGGCCTCCGCACTCTTCCCGGTGTTCACTTTGTTGTATGTCGTCTGCCTTCTACTGCGGCCTTCTGGAGCCCCGGCTGCGCTTCGGTCGGCGGAGCCGTGGATTCCGCCATCTCCCGCCGGTCCTTCAGCGCCGCCTGGGCTCGACGGCTTCAAGGCTTCGGCCCCTGACCCTCCATGGCCGCCTTCGGCCCCTGACCCTCCATGGCCGCCTTCGGCCCCTGACCCTCCATGGCCGCCTTCGGCCCCTGACCCTCCATGGCCGCCTTCGGCCCCTGACCCTCCATGGCCGCCTTCGGCCCCTGACCCTCCATGGCCGCCTTCGGCCCCTGACCCTCCATGGCCGCCTTCGGCCCCTGACCCTCCATGGCCGCCTTCGGCCCCTGACCCTCCATGGCCGCCTTCGGCCCCTGACCCTCCATGGCCGCCTGCTGCACCTGACCCTCCATGGCAGCCCGCTGCACCTGACCCTCCATGGCTGCCCACGGCCCCTGACCCTCCATGGCTGCCCACGGCCCCTGACCCTCCATGGCTGCCCACGGCCCCTGACCCGCCATGGCTGCCCACGGCTCCTGACCCGCCATGGCTGCCCACGGCTCCTGACCCGCCATGGCTGCCCACGGCTCCTGACCCGCCATGGCTGCCCACGGCTCCTGACCCGCCATGGCTGCCCACGGCTCCTGACCCGCCATGGCTGCCCACGGCTCCTGACCCGCCATGGCTGCCCACGGCTCCTGACCCGCCATGGCTGCCCACGGCTCCTGACCCGCCATGGCTGCCCACGGCTCCTGACCCGCCATGGCGTTTGAGCCCGCCCTGGAGACCTCCACTCCAGTCTGCTCTTCCCCCTGCTCCGGCTTGAGGTCTCCAGGGCGCCCACCCCCCTCCCGGTTGTTACATCTACGGCGCGAGGACGCGCCTACCGGGAGGGGGAGGTACTGTTACAGATCCCTTGTTCTCCTAGACTCCATTTCCCAAGATCCTCCTGTTCTCCACACCTGCACTCACTTCCCTCGTCATCTCCCTATCATCACGGATCACCTGCACCTGGACTCTATTGTTAGCACTCCCTTTATATGACACTCACTCCCTTCACTCCTTGTCCGTTCTGAATGTTGTTTACAGTGTATGTTGGCGTTCCTTACCTTTGTTACATTAAAAGCATTATATTATTGTGGAAATCCGCATCTGCCTCATCTCTCTACCAGTACACGTAACACTGGGTGATTTGTATATACATTTCTGAAATTGCACAACTTGCATACTCTGATACCAGATTATTGAAACGTTGACATGCACTCCCTGTAAAGCTGCTTTGAAACAATGCACATTGTGAAAAGCACTATACAAATAAATGTGAATTGAATTGAATAATGTTATGTAGACTAAATCAGCATAAGATATTTTTGTGTGAGAGCCCAGTGAATCACTAGAAAGGTTTTGATGAAGACATCTAAGCAATGTCGTAAAACCATTAACACAAACACAGAGGATCCCCCCACCGGGTTGACTCAGAATCACCTTCACTGTGAGTTAAATAAATGTTTTTCATTCTTTTGTCTTTTTAACATAGATCATATCGGTGAGTTTGGAAACACAGATACAGATGCTCCAGAAAGAACACTTCCCAAACAACACCTATTCTGGGGTGTGTGGGTAATGAGGGCTCTTTGGCTTATGAATATTTCTGATTCTTTGTCTTAGGAACTAACATTAATCTATAGTTTTGGTATTACTGATCATCCTATGGTGCCAACACGCACACACACAGTTGTTCTAAAAAAGAACATGCCCAGACATGTAATTTTAAATAAATATAGCCAGTGTGGAGTAGGGGTAATACATCCTTAATGTCTTGACTCAGATATTCGGACTCAATTAACATATACCCCATTGACCCCAAACAGCACTGATTTTAACACTGAGGTGTGAAATTTGCTAGGGTGACTTCCACCCCACAATCAAAGGAAAAACATGGCAACCATCAGTTCCCAACAGACTGAAAGGAGCCAGATACCCAGGATTCACCAAAGTGTCATAAAAATGCCAAATCTGGGGCTGAGATACAACCACCATAAATTTACCAATATATCTAACTATAAATCAAACTCACCCTATATCTCATTGACACTCTTGACCTGCCGATCAGGGGACAACAGCCATAAATTCAGCCATAAAAAACAACCATTGACAACCACTGACCTGCCAATCAAGGCTCACAGCCCTCATAAAACATATTTGACATCCACTGTCCAGTCAGCTTGACTGACAACACACAGAAATGTGGGTCATAAATCATCATTCTGACACAGTGTATATGATACTCTACTGTTATCTATACATACATATTAAAATTATATTAATACATGGTTTATTCAGTTTTCAGACTGCAGATAAATGAAGACGGTCACAATTGTGACCGGTGGTATAACACAGGGAGTCTATGTCCCCTATATGTTATTCTCATAAACTCTATTTCAGACTGACCGTAAGTCATGTTTTGGATTTACTCCATCTGTCCGTCTGTCCGTCCGTCTCACTATCTGTCTCTATCTGTCTGTCTGACTATCTGACTGTCTGTTTATCTGTCTGTCTATCCGACTGTCTGTTTGTCTATCTGTCTATCAGACTGTTTATTTGTCTGTCTATCTGACTGACTGACTGACTATCTGTCTGTCTGTTTGTTTGTCTGACTGATTATCTGACTGTCTGTCTAACTGACTGTTTGTTTGTCTGTCTGTCTGACTGTCTATCTGACTGTTTGTTTGTCTGTCTATCTGACTGTCTGACTATCTGCCTGTTTGTTTGTCTGACTGTCTGTTTGTCTGTCTGTCTGACTGACTGTTTGTTTGTCTGTCTGTCTGTCTGTCTGACTGACTATCTGTCTGACTGTGTTTGTTTGTCTGACTATCTGTCTATCTGACTATCTGTCTGTTTGTTTGTCTGTCTGTCTGACTGTCTGTCTGTCTGTCTGTCTGTCTGTCTGTCTGTCTTGTCTGTTTGTCTGTTTGTCTGTCTGTCTGTTTGTCTGACTATCTGTCTATCTGACTATCTGTCTGTTTGCCTGTCTGACTATCTGTATTTTTGTTTATCTGACTATCTGTCTGTTTGTTTGTCTGTCTGTCTGTCTGTCTGTCTATCTGTTTATCTGTCTGTCTGACTGTCTGTCTAACTGACTGTTTGTTTGTCTGTCTGTCTGACTGTCTATCTGACTGTTTGTTTGTCTGTCTATCTGACTGTCTGACTATCTGCCTGTTTGTTTGTCTGACTGTCTGTTTGTCTGTCTGTCTATCTGTCTGTCTGTCTGTCTGTCTGACTGACTATCTGTCTGACTGTGTTTGTTTGTCTGACTATCTGTCTATCTGACTATCTGTCTGTTTGTTTGTCTGTCTGACTGTCTGTCTGTCTGTCTTGTCTGTTTGTCTGACTGTCTGTCTGTCTGTTTGTCTGACTATCTGTCTATCTGACTATCTGTCTGTTTGCCTGTCTGACTATCTGTCTTTTTGTTTATCTGACTATCTGTCTGTTTGTCTGTCTGTCTGTCTATCTGTTTATCTGTCTGTCTGACTGTCTATCTGTCTTTGTTTGTCTGACTGACTATCTGTCTGTCTGACTGTCTGTGTGTTTGTTTGTCTGACTGTGTGTTTGTTTGTTTGTGTGTTTGTTTGACTAGCTGTCTGACTGTGTGTGTGTGTTTGTCTGTCTGTCTGTCTGACTGACTGTCTGACTGTCTGTGTGTTTGTTTATCTGACTGACTGACTGACTATCTGTCTGACTGTCTGTGTGTTTGTTTGTTTGTCTGACTGTCTGTGTGTTTGACTGACTGACTGACTGTCTGTCTGTTTGTTTGTCTGACTATCTGTGTGTGTGTGTGTGTGTGTGTTTGTGTGTGTGTGTTTGTTTGTTTGTCTGTCTGACTGACTATCTGACTGTGTGTTTGTTTGTTTGTCTGACTATCTGTCTGACTGTGTGTGTGTGTTTGTTTGTCTGTCTGACTGACTATGTCTGACTGTCTGTGTGTTTGTTTGTCTGACTATCTGTCTGACTGTCTGTGTGTTTGTTTGTCTGTCTGACTGTCTGACTGTCTGTGTGTTTGTTTGTCTGACTGACTATCTGTGTCTGTGTGTTTGTTTGTCTGACTATATGTCTGTCTGACTGTCTGTGTGTTTGTCTGTCTGACTGACTATCAGTCTGTCTGACTGTGTGTGTGTTTGTTTGTTTGTCTGTCTGACTATGACTGTCTGTGTGTTTGTTTGTCTGACTATCTGTCTGACTGTCTGTGTTTGTTTGTCTGACTATCTGTCTGTCTGACTGTCTGTGTGTTTGTTTGTCTGACTGACTATCTGTGTCTGTGTGTTTGTTTGTCTGACTATCTGTCTGACTGTCTGTGTGTTTGTCTGTCTGACTGACTATCTGTCTGACTGTCTGTGTGTTTGTTTGTCTGACTATCTGTCTGACTGTGTTTGTTTGTCTGTCTGACTGTCTGTCTGTTTGACTGTCCTTGTGTTTGTTTGTCTGACTGTCTGTGTGTTTGTTTGTCTGTCTGACTGACTGTCTGTCTGACTGTCTGTGTGTTTGTTTGTTTGTCTGACTGACTATCTGTCTGATTGTCTGTGTTTGTTTGTCTGTCTGACTATCTGTCTGTCTGTGTTTGTCTGACTATCTGTCTGTCTGTTTGTCTGTCTGTCTGTCTGTCTGTCTGTCTGACTATCTGTCTGTCTGTTTGTCTGACTGTCTGTTTCTCTGTCTGTCTCTCTGTCTGTCTGTCTGTCTGTCTGTCTGTCTGTCTGTCTGACTGACTGACTGACTGACTGACTGTTTGTCTGTCTGTCTGTCTGTCTGTCTGTCTGACTGACTATCTGTCTGACTGTGTTTGTTTGTCTGACTATCTGTCTATCTGACTATCTGTCTGTTTGTTTGTCTGTCTGTCTGTCTGACTGTCTGTCTGTCTGTCTGTCTTGTCTGTTTGTCTGAATGTCTGTCTGTCTGTTTGTCTGACTATCTGTCTTTTTGTTTATCTGACTATCTGTCTGTTTGCCTGTCTGACTATCTGTCTTTTTGTTTATCTGACTATCTGTCTGTTTGTCTGTCTGTCTGTCTGTCTGTCTATCTGTTTATCTGTCTGTCTGTCTGTCTGACTGTCTGTCTAACTGACTGTTTGTTTGTTTGTCTGTCTGTCTGACTGTCTATCTGACTGTTTGTTTGTCTGTCTGTCTATCTGACTGTCTGACTATCTGCCTGTTTGTTTGTCTGACTGTCTGTTTGTCTGTCTGTCTGTCTATCTGTCTGTCTGTCTGTCTGTCTGACTGACTATCTGTCTGACTGTGTTTGTTTGTCTGACTATCTGTCTATCTGACTATCTGTCTGTTTGTTTGTCTGTCTGTCTGACTGTCTGTCTGTCTGTCTTGTTTGTTTGTCTGTCTGTCTGTCTGTCTGTCTGTCTGTCTGTCTGTCTGTTTGTCTGACTATCTGTCTATCTGACTATCTGTCTGTTTGCCTGTCTGACTATCTGTCTTTTCGTTTATCTGACTATCTGTCTGTTTGTCTGTCTGTCTGTCTGTCTGTCTATCTGTTTATCTGTCTGTCTGACTGTCTGTCTAACTGACTGTTTGTTTGTTTGTCTGTCTGTCTGACTGTCTATCTGACTGTTTGTTTGTCTGTCTGTCTATCTGACTGTCTGACTATCTGCCTGTTTGTTTGTCTGACTGTCTGTTTGTCTGTCTGTCTGTCTATCTGTCTGTCTGTCTGTCTGACTGACTATCTGTCTGACTGTGTTTGTTTGTCTGACTATCTGTCTATCTGACTATCTGTCTGTTTGTTTGTCTGTCTGACTGTCTGTCTGTCTGTCTTGTCTGTTTGTCTGTCTGTCTGTCTGTCTGTTTGTCTGACGATCTGTCTATCTGACTATCTGTCTGTTTGCCTGTCTGACTTTCTGTCTTTTCGTTTATCTGACTATCTGTCTGTTTGTCTGTCTGTCTGTCTGTCTGTCTATCTGTTTATCTGTCTGTCTGACTGTCTATCTGTCTGTTTGTCTGTCTGACTGACTATCTGTCTGTCTGACTGTCTCTGTGTTTGTTTGTCTGACTGTGTGTTTGATTGTTTGTGTGTTTGTTTGACTAGCTGTCTGACTGTGTGTGTGTGTTTGTCTGTCTGACTGACTGTCTGACTGTCTGTGTGTTTGTTTATCTGACTGACTGACTATCTGTCTGACTGTGTGTTTGTTTGTTTGACTGTCTGTGTGTTTGACTGACTGACTGACTGACTGTCTGTCTGTTTGTCTGACTGTCTGTGTGTGTGTGTGTGTGTGTGTGTGTTTTTGTTTGTCTGTCTGACTGACTATCTGACTGTGTGTTTGTTTGTTTGTCTGTCTGACTATCTGTCTGACTGTGTGTGTGTTTGTTTGTTTGTCTGTCTGACTGACTATGTCCTACTGTCTGTGTGTTTGTTTGTCTGACTATCTGTCTGTCTGACTGTCTGTGTGTTTGTTTGTTTGTCTGACTATCTGTCTGACTGTGTGTTTGTTTGTCTGACTGACTATCTGTGTCTGTGTGTTTGTTTGTCTGACTATCTGTCTGACTGTGTGTTTGTCTGTCTGACTGACTATCAGTCTGTTTGACTGTGTGTGTGTTTGTTTGTCTGTCTGACTGACTATCTGTGTCTGTGTGTTTGTTTGTCTGACTATCTGTCTGACTGTCTGTGTGTTTGTTTGTCTGTCTGACTGACTATCTGTCTGACTGTCTGTGTGTTTGTTTGTCTGACTATCTGTCTGACTGTGTTTGTTTGTCTGTCTGACTGTCTATCTGTTTGACTGTCCTTGTGTTTGTTTGTCTGACTGTCTGTGTGTTTGTTTGTCTGACTGACTGTCTGTCTGACTGTCTGTGTGTTTGTTTGTCTGACTGACTATCTGTCTGATTGTCTGTGTTTGTTTGTCTGTCTGACTATCTGTCTGTCTGACTGTCTGTGTGTTTGTTTGTCTGACTATCTGTCTGACTGTCTGTGTGTTTGTTTGTCTGACTGACTATCTGTGTCTGTGTGTTTGTTTGTCTGACTATCTGTCTGACTGTCTGTGTGTTTGTTTGTCTGTCTGACTGACTATCAGTCTGTCTGACTGTGTGTGTGTTTGTTTGTCTGTCTGTCTGTCTGACTATGACTGTCTGTGTGTTTGTTTGTCTGACTATCTGTCTGACTGTCTGTGTTTGTTTGTCTGACTATCTGTCTGACTGTCTGTGTGTTTGTTTGTCTGACTGACTATCTGTGTCTGTGTGTTTGTTTGTCTGACTATCTGTCTGACTGTCTGTGTGTTTGTCTGTCTGACTGACTATCTGTCTGACTGTCTGTGTGTTTGTTTGTCTGACTATCTGTCTGACTGTGTTTGTTTGTCTGACTGTCTGTCTGACTGTGTTTTTCTGTCTGTCTGTCTGTCTGTCTGTCTGTGTGTTTGTTTGTCTGACTATGTCTATCTGTCTGACTGTTTGTTTGTCCGACTATCTGTCTATCTGACTGATTGTTTGACTATCTGTCTGTTTGTCTGTCTGTCTGTCTGACTATCTGTCTGTCTGTTTGACAGACAGACAGACAGATGACATGCACTCCCTGTAAAGCTGCTTTGAAACAATGCACATTGTGAAAAGCACTATACAAATAAATGTGAATTGAATTGAATAATGTTATGTAGACTAAATCAGCATAAGATATTTTTGTGTGAGAGCCCAGTGAATCACTAGAAAGGTTTTGATGAAGACATCTAAGCAATGTCGTAAAACCATTAACACAAACACAGAGGATCCCCCCACCGGGTTGACTCAGAATCACCTTCACTGTGAGTTAAATAAATGTTTTTCATTCTTTTGTCTTTTTAACATAGATCATATCGGTGAGTTTGGAAACACAGATACAGATGCTCCAGAAAGAACACTTCCCAAACAACACCTATTCTGGGGTGTGTGGGTAATGAGGGCTCTTTGGCTTATGAATATTTCTGATTCTTTGTCTTAGGAACTAACATTAATCTATAGTTTTGGTATTACTGATCATCCTATGGTGCCAACACGCACACACACAGTTGTTCTAAAAAAGAACATGCCCAGACATGTAATTTTAAATAGATATAGCCAGTGTGGAGTAGGGGTAATACATCCTTAATGTCTTGACTCAGATATTCTGACTCAATTAACATATACCCCATTGACCCCAAACAGCACTGATTTTAACACTGAGGTGTGAAATTTGCTAGGGTGACTTCCACCCCACAATCAAAGGAAAAACATGGCAACCATCAGTTCCCAACAGACTGAAAGGAGCCAGATACCCAGGATTCACCAAAGTGTCATAAAAATGCCAAATCTGGGGCTGAGATACAACCACCATAAATTTACCAATATATCTAACTATAATTCAAACTCACCCTATATCTCATTGACACTCTTGACCTGCCGATCAGGGGACAACAGCCATAAATTCAGCCATAAAAAACAACCATTGACAACCACTGACCTGCCAATCAAGGCTCACAGCCCTCATAAAACATATTTGACATCCACTGTCCAGTCAGCTTGACTGACAACACACAGAAATTTGGGTCATAAATTAGGGCCATAAATCATCATTCTGACACAGTGTATATGATACTCTACTGTTATCTATACATACATATTAAAATTATATTACAGTTTTTTACAGACGCTAGGACACATTTCTCAATACTTAGGTCACTTTTGCAAAACTCTTCACACAGTGAGCACAACAGAAGTCTATGTGGGCTAAACTGAGGATCAATTATCATTGCTTTGGCACAAAATGCATTCAATGACTACATCTCTCAAATTTCATGAATTCTTTTCTCACTCAGACACAACAACTGCCAAAACTCTGTGTACGTACAGGCCAATCTGCACATGCTAACATACTGTTTTCAAAACTGTTAAACTTATGTTCAAAACAATAACATCATACAAAACTGAATAAGACAGCAATTTGCTAAATTCCTACAGTAATATTTTAATGAAATATATTTTAAATGCTATAAAAACAATTGAATTGTATCTGTATCAGTGGATGGTGTGTATACAAATTCTTGCATTTTGGAGTTACTCAGTGCAAAAAAATAAAAATAAATAAACGACATATAATGTCGACGAATTCTGCATCATGTCTGATTTATTCCAGTAACATATATTGCAGTGAATTATAAAAAGAAATGTGTCCTTGTTTTACACAAGAAAACATTGTATAATGCTACATGTTAGTGTTTTTTAGGTCATTGTTTTGTGGGTGACAAAGTGTGTTTGTCGGCTGTCAACCTTTGCTAGTGCTCTGGAAGAATGAGTTGATTTGAGACCTGAATAAAGTGTTTTGGTAGTTGTAGTGCATTTTGAATGTGAAATGAACTGCTTTGCCAAGCTGAAAGTTGGTTAGGAGAACTGTGTGAAGAGTTTTGAAAAAGTGACCTAAGTATTGAGAAATGTGTCCTAGCGTCTGTAAAAAACTGTAATACATGGTTTATTCAGTTTTCAGACTGCAGATAAATGAAGACGGTCACAATTGTGACCGGTGGTATAACACAGGGAGTCTATGTCCCCTATATGTTATTCTCATAAACTCTATTTCAGACTGACCGTAAGTCATGTTTTGGATTTACTCCATCTGTCCGTCTGTCCGTCCGTCTCACTATCTGTCTCTATCTGTCTGTCTGACTATCTGACTGTCTGTTTATCTGTCTGTCTATCCGACTGTCTGTTTGTCTATCTGTCTATCAGACTGTTTATTTGTCTGTCTATCTGACTGACTGACTGACTATCTGTCTGTCTGTTTGTTTGTCTGACTGACTATCTGACTGTCTGTCTAACTGACTGTTTGTTTGTCTGTCTGTCTGACTGTCTATCTGACTGTTTGTTTGTCTGTCTATCTGACTGACTGACTATCTGCCTGTTTGTTTGTCTGACTGTCTGTTTGTCTGTCTGTCTGACTGACTGTTTGTTTGTCTGTCTGTCTGTCTGACTGACTATCTGTCTGACTGTGTTTGTTTGTCTGACTATCTGTCTATCTGACTATCTGTCTGTTTGTTTGTCTGTCTGACTGTCTGTCTGTCTGTCTGTCTGTCTTGTCTGTTTGTCTGACTGTCTGTCTGTCTGTTTGTCTGACTATCTGTCTATCTGACTATCTGTCTGTTTGCCTGTCTGACTATCTGTCTTTTTGTTTATCTGACTATCTGTCTGTTTGTCTGTCTGTCTGTCTATCTGTTTATCTGTCTGTCTGACTGTCTGTCTAACTGACTGTTTGTTTGTCTGTCTGTCTGACTGTCTATCTGACTGTTTGTTTGTCTGTCTATCTGACTGTCTGACTATCTGCCTGTTTGTTTGTCTGACTGTCTGTTTGTCTGTCTGTCTGTCTGACTGACTGTTTGTTTGTCTGTCTGTCTATCTGTCTGTCTGTCTGACTGACTATCTGTCTGACTGTGTTTGTTTGTCTGACTATCTGTCTATCTGACTATCTGTCTGTTTGTTTGTCTGTCTGACTGTCTGTCTGTCTGTCTTGTCTGTTTGTCTGTCTGTTTGTCTGACTATCTGTCTATCTGACTATCTGTCTGTTTGTCTGTCTGTCTATCTATCTGTTTATCTGTCTGTCTGACTGTCTATCTGTCTTTGTTTGTCTGACTGACTATCTGTCTGTCTGACTGTCTGTGTGTTTGTTTGTCTGACTGTGTGATTGATTGTTTGTGTGTTTGTTTGACTAGCTGTCTGACTGTGTGTGTGTGTGTGTGTTTGGCTGTCTGTCTGACTGACTGTCTGACTGTCTGTGTGTTTGTTTATCTGACTGACTGACTATCTGTCTGACTGTCTGTGTGTTTGTTTGTTTGTCTGACTGTCTGTGTTTGACTGACTGACTGTCTGTTTGTTTGTTTGACTATCTGTCTCTGTGTGTGTGTGTGTGTGTGTGTGTGTGTGTGTGTGTGTGTGTGTGTGTGTGTGTGTGTGTGTGTGTGTGTTTGTTTGTCTGACTGACTATCTGACTGTGTGTTTGTTTGTTTGTCTGACTATCTGTCTGACTGTGTGTGTGTTTGTTTGTCTGTCTGACTGACTATGTCTGACTGTCTGTGTGTTTGTTTGTCTGACTATCTGTCTGATTGTCTCTGTGTTTGTTTGTCTGACTGTCTGACTGTCTGTGTGTTTGTTTGTCTGACTGACTATCTGTGTCTGTGTGTTTGTTTGTCTGACTATCTGTCTGTCTGACTGTCTGTGTGTTTGTCTGTCTGACTGACTATCAGTCTGTCTGACTGTGTGTGTGTGTTTGTTTGTTTGTCTGTCTGTCTGACTATGACTGTCTGTGTGTTTGTTTGTCTGACTGACTATCTGTGTCTGTGTGTTTGTTTGTCTGACTATCTGACTGTCTGTGTGTTTGTCTGTCTGACTGATTATCTGTCTGACTGTCTGTGTGTTTGTTTGTCTGACTATCTGTCTGACTGTGTTTGTTTGTCTGTCTGACTGTCTGTCTGTTTGACTGTCCTTGTGTTTGTTTGTCTGACTGTCTGTGTGTGTGTTTGTTTGTCTGACTGACTGTCTGTCTGACTGTCTGTGTGTTTGTTTGTTTGTCTGACTGACTATCTGTCTGATTGTCTGTGTTTGTTTGTCTGTCTGACTATCTGTCTGTCTGTCTGTGTTTGTCTGACTATCTGTCTGTCTGTGTTTGTCTGACTGTCTGTCTGTCTGTCTGTCTGTCTGTCTGACTATCTGTCTGTCTGTCTGACTGACTGACTGACTGACTGACTGACTGACTGACTGTTTGTTTGTCTGTCTGTCTGTCTGTCTGTCTGTCTGTCTGACTGACTATCTGTCTGACTGTGTTTGTTTGTCTGACTATCTGTCTATCTGACTATCTGTCTGTTTGTTTGTCTGTCTGACTGTCTGTCTGTCTGTCTGTCTTGTCTGTTTGTCTGAATGTCTGTCTGTCTGTTTGTCTGACTATCTGTCTATCTGACTATCTGTCTGTTTGCCTGTCTGACTATCTGCCTTTTTGTTTATCTGACTATCTGTCTGTTTGTCTGTCTGTCTATCTGTTTATCTGTCTGTCTGACTGTCTGTCTAACTGACTGTTTGTTTGTCTGTCTGTCTGACTGTCTATCTGACTGTTTGTTTGTCTGTCTATCTGACTGTCTGACTATCTGCCTGTTTGTTTGTCTGACTGTCTGTTTGTCTGTCTGTCTATCTGTCTGTCTGTCTGTCTGACTGACTATCTGTCTGACTGTGTTTGTTTGTCTGACTATCTGTCTATCTGACTATCTGTCTGTTTGTTTGTCTGTCTGACTGTCTGTCTGTCTTGTCTGTTTGTCTGACTGTCTGTCTGTCTGTTTGTCTGACTATCTGTCTATCTGACTATCTGTCTGTTTGCCTGTCTGACTATCTGTCTTTTTGTTTATCTGACTATCTGTCTGTTTGTCTGTCTGTCTGTCTATCTGTTTATCTGTCTGTCTGACTGTCTGACTGTCTATCTGTCTTTGTTTGTCTGACTGACTATCTGTCTGTCTGACTGTCTCTGTGTTTGTTTGTCTGACTGTGTGTTTGATTGTTTGTGTGTTTGTTTGACTAGCTGTCTGACTGTGTCTGTGTGTTTGTCTGTCTGACTGACTGTCTGACTGTCTGTGTGTTTGTTTATCTGACTGACTGACTATCTGTCTGACTGTCTGTGTGTTTGTTTGTTTGACTGTCTGTGTGTTTGACTGTCTGACTGACTGACTGTCTGTCTGTTTGTTTGTCTGACTATCTGTCTGTGTGTGTGTGTGTTTGTTTGTCTGTCTGACTGACTATCTGACTGTGTGTTTGTTTGTTTGTCTGACTATCTGTCTGACTGTGTGTGTGTGTGTGTGTGTGTGTGTGTGTGTGTGTGTGTGTGCTTGTTTGTTTGTCTGTCTGACTGACTATGTCCTACTGTCTGTGTGTTTGTTTGTCTGACTATCTGTCTGTCTGACTGTCTGTGTGTTTGTTTGTTTGTCTGACTATCTGTCTGACTGTCTGTGTGTTTGTTTGTCTGACTGACTATCTGTGTCTGTGTGTTTGTTTGTCTGACTATCTGTCTGACTGTCTGTGTGTTTGTCTGTCTGACTGACTATCAGTCTGTCTGACTGTGTGTGTGTTTGTTTGTCTGTCTGTCTGTCTGACTATGACTGTCTGTGTGTTTGTTTGTCTGACTATCTGTCTGACTGTCTGTGTTTGTTTGTTTGTCTGACTATCTGTCTGACTGTCTGTGTGTTTGTTTGTCTGTCTGACTGACTATCTGTGTCTGTGTGTTTGTTTGTCTGACTATCTGTCTGACTGTCTGTGTGTGTGTTTGTCTGTCTGACTGACTATCTGTCTGACTGTCTGTGTGTTTGTTTGTCTGACTATCTGTCTGACTGTGTTTGTTTGTCTGTCTGACTGTCTGTCTGTTTGACTGTCCTTGTGTTTGTTTGTCTGACTGTCTGTGTGTTTGTTTGTCTGACTGACTGTCTGTCTGACTGTCTGTGTGTTTGTTTGTCTGACTGACTATCTGTCTGATTGTCTGTGTTTGTTTGTCTGTCTGACTATCTGTCTGTCTGACTGTCTGTGTGTTTGTTTGTCTGACTATCTGTCTGACTGTCTGTGTGTTTGTTTGTCTGACTGACTATCTGTGTCTGTGTGTTTGTTTGTCTGACTATCTGTCTGACTGTCTGTGTGTTTGTCTGTCTGACTGACTATCTGTCTGACTGTCTGTGTGTTTGTCTGTCTGACTGACTATCTGTCTGACTGTCTGTGTGTTTGTTTGTCTGACTATCTGTCTGACTGTGTTTGTTTGTCTGACTGTCTGTCTGACTGTGTTTTTCTGTCTGTCTGTCTGTCTGTCTGTGTGTTTGTTTGTCTGACTATGTCTATCTGTCTGACTGTTTGTTTGTCCGACTATCTGTCTATCTGACTGATTGTTTGACTATCTGTCTGTTTGTCTGTCTGTCTGTCTGTCTGTCTGACTATCTGTCTGTCTGTTTGTCTGTCTGTCTGTCTAACTATCTGTCTGTCTGTCTGACTATCTATCTATCTATCTATCTATCTATCTATCTATCTATCTATCTATCTATCTATCTAATCTGTCTGTCTGTACTTATTTCAGTTTATAAAAAAGTTTTTAATAATTATATTCCAATTTCCAACATTTTTTTTTTTTTTTTTTGTCGTACTGCTGCATAGGAATGCCTTTTTGAAACGGAGCCAATGTTTACTTCTTTAAGAAACACTTATTTCATCTATTTAACACAATCTTTAAACTAATTGCTGGAGGTTTGTCATTTTGTAAATGCATTGACACCATAGACCTAGACTCCCTGTGTTCTACCACCGGTCACTTTTGTGACCAGACTTAAAACCCAATTTTTCTTGGACATTTTAATATTTTTTTTTACATAATTGACATTGATTGTTTAATATCCTTACAAATACCATACAAATTCATATGTCATCTCTGGGAAACATTTGGGATCAAATGGGTTAATAAACACTTTCTGAAGACAATCCGTGGGTTTTTGTAAGAAAAACATCCATATTTAAGAATAAATATCAAGATTCTGCACGACTGCCTTACATATTTAACTTCAAGATGAAGCATAAATGATGCAACATATGATGTTGGACGTAGTTAAAGCTTTTTAAACTGCACAAGGCGTTACAATTATCTGTAAGTTAAATATGTAAGGCAGTCTAGTGGAAGCTCGATGTTTGACTTTATAACGTTTTTAATATGGATGTTTTACTTAAAACATGGATTGTCTTCATACTGCCTTTATTAACCCCTCCGGAGCCATGTGGGGGATGTTTATGATGGATGAATGCATTTTTTTGATCTTCAAACTGGTGGTAACTGTTCATTGCTACTACAAAGCGTAGAAGAGCCATATTTTTTTATAATATTTTTAAATTATTTAAGAAGAAAGTCATATACACCTCAGATGGCTTGAGGGAGAGGAAATAATGAAACAATTTTCATTTGAATGTGAACCAATCCTTTATCTCACATTAGTGCACCCATATTGTAGGTCTAAAGGTTAAGGGTTAGTATTTGTCCATTCAAGTGCAAAAAGATGCAGAAGGATCTCGTTTTAGTATCATGCTCTATTAAATTTTTAGAGGCAGCTTTCTGTGCATGCAGTGTTGCGAAAGTTTCTTTAAAAGTAACTAATTACTAGGGCTGGACTAGAATATTTGATTATTTGTGTGGTAGGTTGGTATTCAATTTTCAAATTTGGGATTCGAATATGTGGTTTTTTTTTGTTTTTTTTGTTTTTTTTTCTGGCATCCCCTCGCTTGAATATGTTTACACTATAGAATCTGGTGAAATACAATACACTTTTTTTTTCTTTTTATTTTTCAATTATCCTGTTTGCAATGGAGCAAGGCACTGAGACCTTGGGAGGGAAGAACCTTAACATGCTTCATCCTTCAGTATGTGGTATGTATGCGCTCTGGTTTATTTTAAATGCAATTGTATTGTGTAGTCCTACATCTTTATATTTTAAGTAGTAACTTAAACAACTGGGGTCATTTTTAAGAGAAAACCATTAATTTATTTGGTGGAATAATCTTAAACAGCTAAACGTTAACACTTATTTAGGTGACTGTGACGAGGGGGGCGTGGTTTAGCGGGGTCTGCGGCAGGAGGGAGTGTCTGGGGATGTGCGGTGATTGAACGGGTTGAATGTAAATCACGAACACCTGTTTCTCGTTCCAGTAACTGGCGTGGAGACAGGATAAAACGCCAGGAGAAGCAGGAGCGTGTGAGAGAGAGAGGGACTGCTGACAGTCGGACTAAGTGAGCTGTGCTCATGTCGTGGAGTGAAGCCCGTCCTTGGATGTGGAATTATTGAGTGTGCGTTGCACCGTCTTTTTGTTTATGTGTTTGATATTTTTCTCTGGTGAGAATAAAGACTGTCAGCAGCCCAAAGCCGATCCCTGTCCTCTTCCTTCCCATTACACAAAGAACCTTCGTTACACTGGTGCCGAAACCCGGGAAGGAAGACGGAAGCCGCCGCCATGCAGGCATCCCCCGCCGCTGGAAAGCCGTTTGCGGACATCATTGCATCCCTCGCGGTCCTGCATCAAGAACAACATCGGGCCCTGCTGGATCTTCGAAGTGACCAGGAACGCCGTTTCGAGGCGATCATCCAGGGCCAGCAGGAGGACCGCGAGAGGTTCCGGAGCTGGATAGACCGGGAGGTTCCCACGGCGACCAGCGCGGCAGCTGCTGGCCCCTTCCAGCTGCCACTGCAGAAGATGGGCCCGCAAGATGACCCGGAGGCCTTCCTGGACCTGTTCGAAAAGGCTGCTGAGGTCTCAGGTTGGCCCCGGGACCAGTGGCCCATGCGGCTCGTCCCCCTGCTCTCGGGCGAGTCGCAGGTGGCAGCACAGCAGCTGCCCATCCAGAACCTCCTGGTCTTCAACGACCTCAAGAGGGCCATCCTGCAGCGGGTCGGCCGCTCCCCCGAGCAGCACCGTCAGCGCTTCCGGTCTCTGGAGCTGGGGGAGGCGGGCCGGCCCTTCGTGTTGGCCCAACAGCTCCGGGACTCGTGCCGCAAATGGCTGATGGCCGACGGAGGCGACGCGGAGCAAATGATCGATCGCGTGGTGCTGGAACAGTTCACCACTCGGCTCCCAAAGAAGACTGCCGAGTGGGTCCAGTGCCACCGGCCCACGTCGCTGGATTCGGCCATCCAATTGGCGGAGGACCACTTGGTGGCGTGCCCAGGGGTCGGCGAATCCCTGCCATCTGTCTCTCTCTCTCCCTCTCTTCTTCCCCTCTCTCTCTCTAAACCTGTCCCTCTACCTAGGACCCGTCCACCCGGCCCGCCTCGTGTTCCGCCCCGAGGGCGGGGTGGAACGGATTCTCGGCAGTTCGTGGCGCCAAGAGCCCCGCCCAGGGGGGCGGGACTGGCCACCGCCGGGCTGGACCCCGCGCCTGCTTCTCCCCTCTCTCCACGCCAATCATTCGGCCCGTTCTCCGCCACTGGAGCGGCGGGCAGGTCTGGGCCGGCCTGTTGGCGTTGTGGGGACCCGGATCACTTCATAGACCGGTGTCCAGTGATGGAGGTGGGGACGTTGATCCGGGTCCCGGACGACCTGCAGGTCGCCCCCGGTCAGGCTGGTCAGTACCAGATACCAGTGAGTATCAAGGGGGGTACATATCAGGCTTTGGTGGACTCGGGTTGTAACCAAACCTCCGTGCATCAAAGCCTGATTTCATCCGGGGCATTGGATACAGGCCGCGTGGTTAAGGTACGGTGTGTGCACGGGGATATCGCGAGTTATCCGTTGGTGTCAGTCGGGATTCTATTTACGGGTCAAAAGCATAGTGTGGAGGTGGCAGTTAATCCGCACCTCCGGCACCCGTTAATTTTGGGGACGAATTGGCCCGCATTTAATAAATTATTGGGGCATTTATGCTCGGGTGCCTCTTGGAGTAAATGTACGCGGGGAAGGGAAGTGCGAGTGCAGGCGGGGGAGACTGACCGGGGACCAGTGGTGACTGCCTCAGGGGAACCGAGCGGGATCGGGAGACTGATTCTCTCGGACCGTGATGATTTTCCCCTGGAGCAGTCTCACGATGACACGCTGAAAAATGCGTTTGAGAGGGTCAGTACGATTGACGGTCAGCCTCTCCAGCCTGGACGACCACTAACTTATCCCTATTTCGCGATTATTAAAGATAGGTTGTATCGAGTGACCCAAGACACTCAATCAAAGGAAGATACAACCCAGTTGTTAGTACCAAAGAGCCGCAGGGAAATGCTTTTCCATGCGGCTCACTCCAACCCAATGGCTGGACACTTAGGACAAACAGCGACACTAAATCGCCTCATGACCCGATTCTTTTGGCCGGGCATTCACGAGAACGTGCGCAGGTGGTGCGCGTCTTGTCGTGAATGTCAGCTGGTAAATCCTCCGGCCACTCCAAAAGCGCCTTTGCGCCCCCTTCCATTAATGCAGGTCCCCTTCGAACGAATTGGCATGGACCTCATCGGGCCATTAGAGCGATCAGTGAGAGGGCATCGTTTTGCTCTAGTCATTGTGGATTATGCAACACGATATCCAGAAGCAGTGGCTCTCCGCAACATTTCCGCTAAGAGTGTTGCGGACGCCCTCTTCAGTTTAATCTCCCGAGTGGGGATTCCGAAAGAAATCCTCACTGATCAAGGCACGGCGTTTATGTCACGTACGCTAAGCGAACTGTACGAATTGTTGGGCATTAAATCGATTCGAACCAGCGTCTTTCACCCACAAACGGACGGGCTGGTCGAACATTTTAATCGCACGCTTAAATCCATGATTCGTAAGTTCGTTCAAGAAGACGCCAAAAATTGGGATAAATGGTTGGAACCCCTGTTGTTCACTGTGCGAGAGGTCCCGCAAGCCTCCACGGGGTTTTCCCCCTTCGAGCTTCTCTTTGGGCGCCACCCCCGCGGGGTGTTGGATGTCCTAAGAGAGTCTTGGGAGGACGGACCGTCTCAATCGAAAAATGAAATTCAGTATGTGCTGGACTTGAGAACAAAACTCCACACTTTGGGGCGGCTATCTATGGAGAATTTGTTACAAGCCCAGGACAGACAGTGCCGGTTGTATAACAGGGGAACTAATCTGCGTAAATTTGCACCGGGAGAGAAAGTGCTCGTATTACTCCCCACATCAAGCTCAAAATTACTGGCGAAGTGGCAAGGACCATTTGAGGTCACACGGCGAGTTGGTGATCTCGATTATGAAGTAATACGGTCCGACAGGAGAGGGGCACGTCAAATTTATCACCTCAACCTCCTGAAAAAGTGGAGTGAGGCGGAATCAGTGATGCTGGCGACGGTGATTAGCGGGGAGGATGATCTCGGGCCAGAGGCGAATGTAAAAAAACAATCCCTCGCTCTGGCCCCGGGGGAGATCACCTTTCGCCCTCACAGCTCACTGATGTTTCCAAATTACAGGCTGAATTTGCCGACGTGTTCTCTCCCCTACCGGGCCGTACTGACCTCATTCAGCACCACATCGAGACAGAGCCGGGCGTGGTGATTCGCAGCCGGCCGTATAGGTTACCTGAACACAAAAAAAAAGTGGTTCAGGCAGAATTAGAGGCAATGCTTGAAATGGGGGTAATAGAGGAATCCAGCAGTAACTGGGCGAGCCCGATAGTTTTGGTCCCCAAAACAGACGGCTCAGTGCGGTTCTGTGTGGATTATCGCAAGGTGAATGCAGTGTCGAAATTCGACGCGTATCCAATGCCGCGTGTGGACGAATTGCTTGACCGGCTCGGTACAGCTCGCTTTTATTCGACACTGGACTTAACAAAAGGGTATTGGCAGATCCCCTTGTCTCCATTATCCAAAGAAAAGACCGCTTTCACGACGCCGTTTGGATTACACCAATTCGTGACCCTTCCGTTCGGGCTGTTCGGGGCACCGGCTACCTTTCAGCGACTCATGGACAAGATCTTACGGCCCCATGCTGCGTATGCGGCTGCCTATCTGGATGACATTATTATTTTTAGTAATGATTGGCAGCGGCATATGCAGCATTTGAGGGCTGTCCTGAGATCGCTGAGAGGGGCTGGGCTCACGGCCAACCCGAAGAAGTGCGCAATTGGGCGCGTGGAAGTAAGGTATCTGGGCTTCCACTTGGGATATGGACAGGTGCGTCCCCAAATTGATAAGACAGCAGCGGTTGCAACCTGTCCGCGTCCCAAGACCAAAAAGGAGGTAAGACAGTTCCTCGGGCTGGCGGGATATTACAGTAGGTTTGTTCCTAATTATTCGGACCTCACCAGCCCGTTGACTGATCTGACTAAAAAGGATGCACCAGATACGGTCCAGTGGACGGAGCTGTGCCAGCAGGCCTTCACCCAGGTGAAGGCTGCTTTATGTGGCGGGCCGTTACTTCATTCCCCTGATTTGTCTCTCCCCTTTTTGTTGCAGACAGACGCGTCGGACAGAGGGCTGGGTGCGGTCCTGTCCCAGGAGATAGAGGGTGAGGAGCGGCCGGTGCTGTACATTAGCCGCAAGCTCTCTAAGAGAGAGGCTAAGTACAGCACCGTGGAGAAAGAGTGTTTAGCCATCAGGTGGGCCGTCCTCACCCTCCGCTATTATCTCCTGGGGCGGGAATTCACCCTCTGTTCGGACCATGCCCCTCTGCAGTGGCTCCACCGCATGAAGGACACCAACGCGCGGATCACTCGTTGGTATCTTGCTTTACAGCCTTTTAAATTCAAAGTGATCCACAGGCCGGGTGTTCAGATGGCTGTGGCCGACTTCCTCTCCAGAAATGGGGGGGGGTATGTGGCGAGGGGGGCGTGGTTTAGCGGGGTCTGCGGCAGGAGGGAGTGTCTGGGGATGTGCGGTGATTGAACGGGTTGAATGTAAATCACGAACACCTGTTTCTCGTTCCAGTAACTGGCGTGGAGACAGGATAAAACGCCAGGAGAAGCAGGAGCGTGTGAGAGAGAGAGGGACTGCTGACAGTCGGACTAAGTGAGCTGTGCTCGTGTCGTGGAGTGAAGCCCGTCCTTGGATGTGGAATTATTGAGTGTGCGTTGCACCGTCTTTTTGTTTATGTGTTTGATATTTTTCTCTGGTGAGAATAAAGACTGTCAGCAGCCCAAAGCCGATCCCTGTCCTCTTCCTTCCCATTACACAAAGAACCTTTGTTACAGTGACCATAGTCACAAAGTACACCAATAGTTAACTCACTGCTTTTATGTGAACACAAGTGAGGAGGACTTTTAGTGATTACGCTGATATATGCAGTTCTTGTTTAAAAAAATATAGCTCTTTTAATCAAAAGTATGTTCGTAAGACTTTTCAAGACAACCAAGCAGTAATATTTGATTGTTTTAATTACTTATAGGTTACAGTCCCACATCAACTTCTGTTTCACAGAGAAGAGAGGAAGAGGGGTCGATGATGGTAAGCTTTAAATTTTAACGTTTCAAATTTGTCTATATCGAGAGTTGTAAACTTTGTGTTTAAAGCCCCTCCCAGAAAAAGGAGTTCTAGATTAATTTAGAGAATTTCAGAATCTATCCTAATTTTAGTTTTTAACGGCAGAACATCCATATTCTGCTTGCTTCCAGTTCCTCTCACAAACACAATAATCAAACCTTTCATTAGGTAATCTTTCATAAAGTTTGGAAAAATAAAAGTGAAAGGCAATGACATTTGTGGTCAGAAGCTGCTTTTAGTTTTAAGTACTTGTGCATGCTTTGCGATTGTGTGCAACTTTGTGGTATAATTCATCAGCGGGAATGATGGCTACATCCCTATAGTGTTTGCGTGTGTCTTGACTGTCACAAATTAAGCCACAATAATCTTGTGGAGCGAACTTGTCAATCATTTTAATGGATGACAGAGAAAAAAACTGACTAATAAGAACTGTTGTAAATGCATGTGACTTACATAACACATTTTGGTACGCTTTAAAATATTGCCTTGTGAAAGTGAACTAAACCAAAAAGAGTTAAGTCCCAGTTTCAGAACTATGGCATTTTCACACCGGTAGATCGATTGCATTAAGTCGGTAAACTAATAAATAAAAAAAGTAGATAAATTATTGTTCTGGAATTGTATAGTGACTTTAAAGATCCCAGTAAACCCTAGTAACTAGTATTTAATGAAATCTTCAAAAACTGCTGCCTTTTAGCTAAGGCTGGACCAGAATATTAGAATATTTGCTGGGTAGGTTGGTATTCAATTTTCAAATTTGGGATTCGAATATGCATTGTTTTTTTTGTTTTTTTTTTTTACAATTGACCTATATAGCCTAGCCGTTTTTAATATGATCGACAGTTTAAGGAACCCAACCTTGTTATACTTTATACATACAGTGCTGTGCAGAAGTCTTAGGCACGTTAATATTTTCACCCAAAAAGGTTTTAATATTTTGCTGTAGTGTGTCAGTAGGAAATATCATTTCACATTTCCATACATTCATTTTGCCATTAATTGTAATAATCCAGTGAGATTTTTGAATACACAAGGAGTCTGATAACAGCCGCTGCTCCACATGGAGATCTGATCTCACCATCATCAAATCCGTCTGTGATTACATGAAGACACAGATGAAACTGAGACAAACTAAATCCAGGAGAACATTGGCCATAAGACGCTTGAAGAAACCTTCCTGCAAAGATACAGTTTCAGGCACTTGTTTAAAAATGCTGTAAAGTGAGGATGCTTTCAAAAAACTGTCATAAATAGATTTTATTTATCTATTAACTAAATAAAATCAATATTTTGTGTGACCACCCTTTGCATTTAAAACTTTTGTCCAGGTACACTTGGGCATCATTTTTCAGGTAGCTTTGCAGGAAGGTTTCTTCAAGCATCTTAGAGACACGGCCACAGATCTCCTGGGCCCTCATTTATCAACAGTGCGTAGAAAAGGTTCTATATATTGTCCAATGAATGAAATTTAGAATGTGACTAAGTACAAGAAAATCCGCATTTATCAAACGTGCGCACGCAGTTCTTATCATTGTTGATAAATCCAACATGTGCGTAAGTACCATGCTCGTTCACGTTCACGGTCATTAGCATTCGGAAATGCCTCCAATGAACCATATATGGTGACAACACTTCCCTTTAAATATCATATGATTGTGTTTTTTCCTCACCGCAATAATGGCAAAGAGAGCTCTTGCCAAGCAGATCAGCATGATCTTGGAAAACACGCTCTCTGTGGAGCGCATTGTTTGCAAAGTAAAATAAAGATAAAGTTTACTTAATTTTTCTTTTGCAAGTTTTTGCACACATAGACTATTTAAGTTTCTATTAAATTTCAAATATGGATTTAAGTTAATCTACTTAGCTAAGATAAGTAAAATTATAAGTAATTTTTTATTTAGTTGAAAATTCTTTTGCAATACATTTTACACACACAAAATAACGCTCAATGAACCCATGCTAATAATGTGTATGCTTAGAAACAACAAAGCAAGTAATATTACAGCTATTGAGTAGACACCATATTTACATATTAGAAGTAATGCTACACTTGAACACAGAGACCTCAATACTTGGTACACAACACACAATGACGGTAACATTCGATGGAACATTTTTGAGTGTGATTGTGGCATTTTGAGTAGAAAATGAACTCCAAATGTCACAAAATGGCAAGTTTTGATAAATGATAAAACAGTGTAAAAATAGCTGGGAAACAGCGAAAAATTGACCTCAGTTTCATCTGTTTCTTCATGTAATCACAGACAGATTCGATGATGGTGAGCTCTAATCTCCATGTGGAGCACCAGATGTTGACTGTGTATTCAAAAATCTCACTGGATTATTACAATTAATGGCAAAATGAATGTATGGAAATGTGAAATTATATTTCCTACTGACACACTACAGCAAAAGATATAACTAACTGGCTTAGACTTAGACTTTTAACTAAGACTTGCACAGTACTGTATATTTGCTTCTTTACTAAGGTGTTCCTGCAGCTGGAGTATTCTCTGTCTAGAGCAAAACTGCATGAGCATTTTGGGTTAAGCTGCATTGATTTGACATTGTGGAAAATAGAATAATAGAAACAAAATGTATTAGTCTTTTTACCCGTTATTATCAGTCTAAATGAATCTACAACGAAATATTGGAGCTTGTTAAAACTCAAACGTGAGATCCTCCCGCGTGAGGCGCACTGCTTCTGGCTTGCGCTGTTATTAAATGTTTATTCATTCTGAATGTGATCTCAACATAATCAAAATGCAGACAGACAGACCAAGATTCCTGTGACGCGTAGTGAACAGAGCAAATAGGGATAGCGTAAGCTCACTTAGTTTGAGTTATTGAAACCACAGACTTCACAGTGATTGACATTTCACAACTGGTGGCTTATTCCCCAAGAAACTGTCTGTTGCAAATGTTACGCCGTCCACAGCGTTACTTAATAAAGAAAATAACTTTAAATGAGCAACAGAAAAACAGAAATGACCCGCATACATGCGGTGCTCGAGTCGTTCGAAACACTTCAACCGGGAGAGCACAGCTCTTAAAGGGGCCACACCATATTTCTACTCGTTACACATGCCTTTATTAGAGAGAAGAATATTTCCAGCCCCCTCCCATCGAAGCTTCGAATATTCAATGATAATTTCTACAGAGCTTCAAAGCTCAAAATATGGTATTCGGACCACCCCTACTTTTAGCAAGGCACCATACAGTATGTTTTTTTTTTATACTCAGCATTAGTTAAAAGAAAAGCCTGACTTAGGCCCTTAAGGCAATGTTAGATACAGAAAATCAGTGCAACAAATGTAATGCAAACAAGGGGTTGACTAGTAGCTTATTTACAGCCCCTGTCACTATTTTTTTCATAACTTTGTCCACAAGGCATATGTGTGCATGTAATGTTCATCAAATTACTGAACGAGTGAATCTAGCAGTCCATCAAAAGATGTTAAGTGCTCACATTTAATCTCAGATCATCTGAGAAAATGCAGCTTTACTTCGAGACATGGTCATTGATTTCAGAATGTTTTTTTAGAATGCAGAAGATCTGATAAAACCGTTTTTTTGTTTTTCAGACAAACGTTCGGACCTCTTTTCCCCTCAAAAAACACCTGCCCAAAGCAGTGAGGATGGGGACTCGGATGTATATGGTGAGCTGAATAGTGTTTTACATCAAGGCAAATAATCATTTTTAAGAAACCTGCCTTTAGTTATAGGACCCTAATAAATCAGCCATTCACTAATGAAGGATGTGTTAAATTAAAGTGAATAAACTCTGCCTTTGTTAAAGACCGTTAGTCAGATTTTCCTGTCAGCCCTTCAGTACACATGAACGTTGAAGATCCAACAATACCTGAGGATTCACTAAGTAACGGCTACGAATGCTTTTGTGTTGCAGATCAGAGTCAGAGAGCAAGCCAGGCCAACATGCCTTCACCGAAGAGAAAGAAAAGCAGAAAACAGACAACCATATCGAAGGGTATGTTCGTTTAAATTGTTTGCTGCACTCTGTTACATGTCCACCAGAGCCAAAAATATGCATGACTGAGCACAATTGTTGATCATTAAGGAACACTCCACTTTTTTTTTTTTTTAAACAATAGGCTCTGTAACGATGTAGCGGTTATTAATCAATTTATGGGTGGAATATGAATATAATAATTCATAAGGTTTTATGAATTATTATGCACATATTGACCCAAGGGGGAATTAAACATATATTGTGAATCAATTACAACGAATTATAATTAATTACATATATGATTAGTTCAGGTTCAATAATTATTTCGAGAAACTACCAGCTCATCCAGCAAACCGTTGCTTCTCATAGAATATTATGAACGGAGTTATTCTCTGGCCATGAAAATAACTTGCTATTATAACATCAAAGCATAAGCGATCGGAAAAACGTTAAAGTGACTTGGTTTTCGGTTGAAAGAACAAACAGAACAATCGAGCATGAATTAAGTGTTTAATATATGCAGCTATGACTACAGAGATTATACGTCTAAATATATATACAAGAATATACACACCTATGTACAAGAGTGGAAGTAGAGAAGGAAAGAGAGAAGGCAAGTAGCAAACTTACAAACAGTCCTAAGCCAGCACGGAAATCAGTTTCATCATCTAAGATTGAAAAACGGTAGTATACTTGCATTGGTTGTGCGTGTCGAATTTCAGTTTAGCGCTGGTGCAGTTCGTTGGCTTCTTCCGTTCTGCGGGAAGGTTTGAACTGAGGACTTGAGAGTGAGTTTCGCTGGAAGATGGCGGCGGTCCCGAAGCTGAGCGCGATGGCAGCGCGTGGTCACCGGAGACGTCCGAGAGAGACGTGCACGAGGTGCTTGTGAGACAATCGGGAGAACACACAGGAGAATCCTGGTGTTCCTTTTTATGACAGATAGACAGACACAACTCCTTGAGGTGGAATGGCCAATGACACTGATGCAAAGTTGGCGGGCAAGCTCTTTCTTTGTTTGGTCTCCTAGATGAATTTGCATACTTAATGACTATCAGATCGGATTTCGAGATGGAGTACATTCTTCACAGTATCATTAAACACACCAAAGTGAGGAAATTGGAGTTTTCTGTTTACCCTCACAGGTCCGATTTAATGATTTATAAACAAAGTTCATCAGGTTAAAAGCGTTCTGAAAACTCCAAAGTTTATTGACTCTGAATGGATCCATCCAGATGTTACAGCTCATTTTCCATCTCTCCTGAATTTAAACATTTGTTTTATCGTTTTCAAATCCATTCAGCTGATCTTCGGATCTGAAGGTACCACTGTTAGCATAGCTTAGCATAGATCATTGAATTGAATTAGACCAGTAGCACCTCACTCAAAAATGAGTTTCTATGTTTTTCCTATTGAAAACTTGATTCTTCTGTATTTAAATTGTGTACTAAGACAACCTGAAAATCAGAAGTTGTGATTTTCTAGGCCGATATGACTAGGAGCTATTTTCTCACTCCGGCTTAACAATCAAGGAATTTTGCAGCCGTAACCATGGGAGCGGCAGGCGCAGTGATATTACACAATCCTAACCCTAACCATGGAAGTTAACTAGCCGGGGACTATTTTCAGGCGTTGCGTAATATCATTAAATACAGAAGAATCAAGTTTTCAATAGGAAAAATACAGAAACTCATTTTTGAGTGCGATGCTACTGGTCTAATCTGATTCAATGATCTATGCTAAGCTATGCTAACAGTGGTATCCCCAGATTGAGATCAGCTGAATGGATTTGATTCACAAATGTTAAACTCCAGGAGAGATGGAAAAAGAGCCTATGTTAAAAAAAGTGTTCCTTTAAAGGTTTAGTTCACCAAAAAAGACTCACCCTTGTGGTGTTCTAAACCCATAAGACTTTCATTTATCTTCAGAACACAAATTACTATCTTTCTGATGAAACCCAAGAGTTTTTTTACATTAATGTACCTCTAAAACCCACTGTCACCCTCACATGGAAGACACCTGTTGAAGTGCTCAAGAAAATGCTGTATTAACCTAATCTTTAAACATCTCTTGAGAAGAGGAATTAATTTTTTGCAGCATCTTTGATAAGTAAATTAGATATTTTTCTAATTATATGGAGAAAGTTAAAAAAGAGGGGGATACCTGCTGTCATTACTCAGCAACAGAGCTGCAATTAACAGAGCTGCAATTAGTTATTTTGATATTTGACAAAACTAATGATATATGGGACAATTAATACTAATCTCACTAATAATAATAATAATACTAATAATACTAATCTCATGATTCACTACAGTATACAACACTGAACTCATGATTCACAATGCAGTTCTTGATTCTTTAATGACAAAGTCTGTTTTTTTAAACTTTGAGAATTGAATAACTTTTTGACCATATCAAGCAGCCCCACATTAGTGTTCTTTCTGTGACTGAGCAAAAGCTGTTTGAGAAACCTATGTTTTAGTGTCTGTTTAATAATCTATATGGTATTTTTTTGTCTTATGTAGAAACATCCAGGATAATCGTGAAAAGACTGTGTCGAGAAGAAGAGAGAAGGGCAGTTAATAAACGATTGGGAAAGTTCATGGCAGAGCGCTGGGTTCCGGGAAAACTGGACTGCATGAACAATCTTGATTCGTTATAGTCTGATCACATACTGTAGATGTGACTAATGTGAGTCAAAGTTATAGCGCCACCAACTGGCAGCAAGAAGTGTTACTTTCAAAATGCTTTGAGATCACCCTTTCACTGTCACCCGATTTGCTTCAAACTTCATCACAATAATGTCAAAACATGGCAGATGTAGACCTGTTAATGTGTCTGTGATATATTAAATATTGTTGCCATGGCAACATGTCAAACTTTAATAATATTCTTGGGCATTTTTGAGGCTCTTAACATGCTTCAAACTGCATGAAACTCAACACACACATCAATATTGTCATCCAGTAGATATGGGCAAAGCATTAGAAACGGGTGTGGAGCAGGGGCTCTACAGTGGGGGGTTAGTTTAACCTACAGTCACCAAACTCGGTACACATTTTGTTCTGGACAACTTTCTAATTTACACTCATTAGCTCCGACCAACAGGAAGTCAGATATTTTGGTTTGAATGTGGATTTTTTTTACACACACACACACACACACACTGTAACGAAGGCAGGACTCAGAGTAAGATCCAACTGCAGCGTTTTATTAGAAGTGAGCGTGGTCGTTCAGGCAGGGTCAAACAGGAACAAACAGGAGCAATAAGGAATAGGCAGAGTCGTAAGTCAGGGTACAGGCAAGGATCGAGGCAGGCAGCAATGGGTCGTAAAACAGGAATCAGGCAAGATCAATCACAGACAGGCAAACAGGATACAAGGAAACGCTCAGAAATGTAACACAAGTGAAAACAAGACTTCGCGATCAGGTGATGATTGTGTGAGTCTTTTATAGTCCAGGTAATGCATGGCAGCTGGGTGTGGTGATTAGTGTAGTGATTGGTGGAGTGAGTGCAGGTGATTGGCAGAGAGGATTATGGGGAATGTAGTCCAGGAAGTGACAGGAACTGACGGTGATCGTGACATAACGCCCCCCTCCCGGAAGGCGCGTCCTCGCGGCGTAAAAGGAACAGCTAGGGAGGGAGGGTGGGTGCATTGGAGACCTGCATGCAGACAGGAATGGGGTCCCCAATGCAGGTCCAGGAACTCGGGCAACCATGGCGAGTCCGGAGTGTTGGAAAGCCACGGCGGGTCAGGTGGCTCGGGTAACCACGGCAGGTCAGGCGGCTTGGGTAACAACGGCAGGTCAGGCGGCTTAGGTAACCACGGCAGGTCAGGCGGCTTGGGTAACCACGGCAGGTCAGGCGGCTTGGGTAACCACGGCGGGTCAGGGTCCATAAATGGCCAGAATAGTTCAAAGGCCGATGACGGCAGTGGCCGAGCAGGGTCCCCTCCCACAAGCTCCCCACCCCTAGGTATACTGCCCCCCCCCCCAAAAGTTCTTGGGGAAATCAACGGAGGCATTGGCGGGTTCATGGGCAAGGAGCTCGGGTGGCGCCTGCAGGGCAGATGGCCTGAGCGGTGGTGGCAGGGCCGACCAAGGGTGCTCCGTGGCCGTGTCAGTGAGAGCGGGCAGCTCGGTGACGGCCTCCGTGGCCGTGTCAGGGAGAGCGGGCAGCTCGGTGACGGCCTCCGTGGCCGTGTCAGGGAGAGCGGGCAGCTCTGGGATGGGCACAGGCTGTTCTAGAACGGCAGCAAGCCGCACTGTGACGGCAGCAGGCTCGGGCTGCTCTGGGACGACAGTGGGCTGCTCTGGGACGACAGCGGGCTGCTCGGGCTGGCAGACTGCTCCAAAGTCCATAGAGCTCGAGTTTATCCTCAACGCACGCAGGACAGCCAAAACATAAAAAGTGAGCACAGCCCTCTGGGCCAAGACAGGACTGACCAGGAGAGCAGGCTGCTCTGGAGTGGACTCACTGGCTGGAGCGGCCTCTGGAATGGACTCACTGGCTGGAACGCCCCCTACATCCTTACTCATTGCAGGGGCGGCCATCTTGCCCGAGGGCACTGGCAAGGCAGCCACTTTGTCCATCGTGTCCGGGGCGCTTGAGAGCGTTGCGTCCGTGAACTTGAGAGCGTTGCGTTCGGCTGGCTTGAGAGCGAAGCGTCCGGCTGGCTTGAGAGCGAAGCGTCCGGCTGGCTTGAGAGCGAAGCGTCCGGCTGGCTTGAGAGCGAAGCGGCCGGCGAGGACTTGGGGATGCCAGCTGCTCGGACCGTAGTCAGTGGAGGATCAGCCACACTGGAACGCAACCCTCTCCGCTCCCGGACTGATCTACAGACGTGACGCGACTCTGGGTGATCAGCGGCGACGTGACGTTGCTCTGGGCGATCAGCGTAGACGTGACGTGACTCTGGGCGATCAGCGAAGGCGTGACGTTGCTCTGGGCGATCAGCGAAGGCGTGACGTTGCTCTGGGCGATCAGCGAAGGCGTGACGTTGCTCTGGGCGATCAGCGAAGGCGTGACGTTGCTCTGGGCGATCAGCGAAGGCGTGACGTTGCTCTGGGCGATCAGCGAAGGCGTGACGTTGCTCTGGGCGATCAGCGAAGGCGTGACGTTGCTCTGGGCGATCAGCGAAGGCGTGACGTTGCTCTGGGCGATCAGCGAAGGCGTGACGTTGCTCTGGGCGATCAGCGAAGGCGTGACGTTGCTCTGGGCGATCAGCGAAGGCGTGACGTTGCTCTGGGCGATCAGCGAAGGCGTGACGTTGCTCTGGGCGATCAGCGAAGGCGTGACGTTGCTCTGGGCGATCAGCGAAGGCGTGACGTTGCTCTGGGCGATCAGCGAAGGCGTGACGTTGCTCTGGGCGATCAGCGAAGGCGTGACGTTGCTCTGGGCGATCAGCGGAGACGTGACGTGGCTCATGAAGATCAACTATGTTTTGACTTGGTGTTGTTGTGATGGTAGCCACCATTTTGTGAGTGTCCATTGGTGTGGCAGCCATTACATAATTCACCGTGGTGTCGCATTTCTCTGCGACACCCACAGTAAATGGAGAGCCCACAGTTAATAACGCATAATCCATAAAACCGTTGAGTGATAAACGTGGTCCTTCTTGTCGTAGTTTATTTTGGAGTGGCTGGTTAAAGCCATCACAAAAAAAGTCTATCAAGACACAGTCAGGCAAATCTGAATAGTAAGCAATATCCAGAAACTTCTGAATATGGTCCTCCAGGGTACAGTTACCTTGACGAAGTCGGATGAGACGTATTGCGGGGTCCATGTTGAGACTGGAAACGCTCACAGAAGCTGCTGGATCTGGGTATGGCGAAGTCTTCTGTAACGAAGGCAGTAAAATCCAACTGCAGCGTTTTATTAGAAGTGAGCGTGGTCGTTCAGGCAGGGTCAAACAGGAACAAACAGGAGCAATAAGGAATAGGCAGAGTCGTAGTCAGGGTACAGGCAAGGATCGAGGCAGGCAGCAATGGGTCGTAAAACAGGAATCAGGCAAGATCAATCACAGACAGGCAAACAGGATACAAGGAAACGCTCAGAAATGTAACACAAGTGAAAACAAGACTTCGCGATCAGGTGATGAGTGTGTGAGTCTTTTATAGTCCAGGTAATGCATGGCAGCTGGGTGTGGTGATTAGTGTAGTGATTGGTGGAGTGAGTGCAGGTGATTGGCAGAGAGGATTATGGGGAATGTAGTCCAGGAAGTGACAGGAACTGACGGTGATCGTGACACACACACACACACACAGACACACAGACACACACACAGACACAGACATAGACTCTCTCTTGTGCAAACCCCCCACACCCTCCCTCCTGCTCTCCCCTCTCACTCCTTCAGTCTGTGTGTGTGTGTGGTGTGGGGGTGTCTGTGTATGGGTCTCTGTCTTTGTCTTTGTCTCTCTCTCTCTCTCTCTCTCTCTCTCTCTCTGTCTCTCACTCATTTGAAATTGAACCATGACACTATATCACTATTCGGACAGGACTAGTTTTCTAAATGTTGTTTGAGTTACAATTATTATTATTTTATTATTTTTACAATCACAGTTAGATTTTTTTTAATTAATTATTTATTGATATAATTCAAATTTATTAAAAACCCCTGTTTCAGTAAAATTTCACATGATTATAAAAGTGGCTGTTTAAAATAAACTTGCATAAGTGAGCAGAAAAATCTAGACACGTACCTTAATATTACCTGAGACTGACATTAAAATTGTCTTTGCAGGTTCTGTGATTTGGCTCTATTTATTTATTTATTTATTTATTTATTTATTTATTTATTTATTTTCATTTTATTTTTATCTTATACCACACATATTAAAATTAAATGAAAGCATGCTTTTGGTGTATTAGATTGGTGCACAAACAACAGCTCAGGGAGGTCAAAAAACACATGAGAAGTGTTAGGATTATACAACATCAGCAATCACAGACATCAGCGATCACAGATCTCATGGATGTGGCTGTTGTGGTTTGTGATCATAGGAGCATCAGCTGCTGCAGTAAATGTAGTGTGAATTTGACATAGTCCTTTTAACTGTTTAACTTTTCTAAATGCCCATTGCCCGCCATGCACAGTTGCTCTGAAGACACCGGGGTTGCGGTGCCTCTGTGTTTTGGCCCGTCATCGCTGCTTGCAGCTATATTTATTTATATTTAATAGTTTTTGGGGATTTTGGGGCCCTTAACGTGCTCAAAAACTCTTGAAAATTTGCACACGGTTCAGAATCCGTGGCCATCAGGGCCGGGCAGAAGCTGGTACCCAGGCGTGGCAGGGAGGCTCGACAGCACCCCCTTGAACAGGGTCCAAAAACTTGGTCCATATATTAAACACGCTTGCACATATAAGTATGAATATAGACATATAGAATACACATATAGACCTCATCGGGCCTAACAACTTTCATGCTCTAAGTTATACGCCAGCTCAACAGGAAGTCAGCTATTATGGGTTGTTTGAAAAATGCATGTTCTGGAATTTGATATACTCCTCCTAGGCGGTTAATCCGATCACCACCAAAGTCGGTCAACATGAAGTCAAAACAGTGATGATGCTAAATTGAAAGCATATTTTTGATATCTCGAACGGTTTGGCTGTGGCAACCCAACAAATTTATGGCGAGAAAAGGGAAACAGGAAATGTGTTATAACCTCATGCAGCAATTTGTTTGCTTCTCTGCTGCTACCCTTTTTGCTCAAATAATATATTTTAATACAGCCAAATTCCCAATAAAATTGTTTCATCTATATATTTTTCTGTTTTTATTGTCAGACCATATGAAATGGTGACGGACACACAGCTCATTAAGACTTCATACAGGGCTCGACATTAAGCCTTGTCATTCACTTGTACAAGTAAAACAGTTGCTTGTCTGAAAAAAAGGATTTTTTTTTTTTGTGGTATAAATATAAATTTAAAATTTCTGAAGAAATATCCTTTCAAAATATTGCAGCTTTGACATATTTATTTCTTGGTCGTGTGATATTGCTTAACTGTATCAAGTTATAAAAACTCCACATTTTGAATTTTTACCACAGTATGTTTAACCGAGTTTCTTTTTGTGTGTGCTTCACTCATGTTTCCATTACTCCTTGAAATGGTTTGTGAACCTCAACAGCGCAACCTTGTTATCATCAGAACTTTATACAGCCTATTATCATCCACTATCAATCGCCACTTACGCTAAATGTAATAAAATCATTCTTGCGTTTTTTTTTTTGTTTTTGTTTTTTTTTTTTGTATGAACGTTTTAATCAGGTCCTTGTCCAGCCAGGCAAGTAAATTTCTCTTTCACTTGCCCATTCAAAAAAATCCACTTATCCCGGACTAATTGAAAAGCGTTAGTGTCGAGCCCTGACATGTTAAACCAGCACTAAATCCTGATTCATAATCGAGACGTTGTCTGACAAAATCACAATACACATAAGATAATGACAATTGCTGTGATTTCGGCTAGCGTTATATGTACACGTAAAATGATCACTCAGTCAGATTAGAAGCAATAGTATCTATTTTATTTGTTCTCTGACAGAGCACACAGCCTCAACTGAATGCGCTGCTCCTCTCAGTATATTCGTCACAACGCGCTTTCTTGGAAAAAAGTTGCAAAAGGGGTCTGAAAAGTCGCTAAGTTGGCAACACTGATGCAGCCTTCAGTCTCCAGGTCACAGCCCGCCGCTGTCCAAAACAGCGTTACGACAATTTTGCACTGGTCGAAGGCCATTACCAAACTGGTTCCAATGTACATATTTTATGACAGCAAATCAAAGTTATTAATTATGAAGGCTATATTCAATATAAACTGGTAGTATTATTTTTCTTCAAAACTATCGAAAAAAATGTAATGCCTGTAGGAATAAAATGTAATGCTTTTAATGCCATTTAAGGCCTTAATTTTCGCAAAATCCATTTAATGATTTTTAATGCTTTTTAATGCCCCGTAGATACCCTGAATTTTGTCACCTGAAGGAATCTGGGTTACTTGCTGCTGTTGCCTCTGGTTTGCTTAGTTGGGGACACTTGATATTCAACAATGTTTTCAAGCTGCCCGCATTGACAACAGTGTATACGAACTGAGCTGAGCTGGACAATGACATCACTGTTTTCTACAGAGCTGCTGTATAGATAAATTAACAAAATTAATAACTAATGATTTTTACACTGGAATTAATCAATACTGAACTTACTTACATAGGCTGGATAATGACACTATTTTTTTCTAGAGCTGCTGTACAGCCAAAATTATGTTCCCTCTATCACTGTAAAGCGGCTTTGATACAATGTGCATTGTAAAAAAGCGCTATATAAATAAAGGTGACTTGATTGACTATGCTTTTGAGAGAGATTCACAGATCTGATGGCCAAGCATATCATTGGCTTTAGTTTGAAACTTTACTATGGGTGCTTCTCCAACCGAAGGCTGCATTCTACTGAGGCTTTCCACCCAAGTCCAGACCTTTGGAGGCTTGTAGACTCAGCATTAAACACTAAAATACGAAAATACTATTTAAACTTAATTTTGGAGAAACACTTTGTATTACAAACACTTTGGAGAAACACTTTGTATTTGCTTTATATTAACTGGCTTTCTATTAATGCAATATAGTGAATGACAGTCATCTACAGTCTCCCAGTGGCTTACATTATAGGCAGTTTAGTGTTAAGTGATTAACTTATTTTCTGTCTGTTTATTTTTGTGAATTTAAATGTGTGCAAAGGATTGTGGGTAATTTAAGACCAGGAAGGATACATCCGATGCGTCCTTCAAAACAGTGCAAAGGATTGTGGGTAATTTAAGACCAGGAAGGATACATCCGATGCGTCCTTCAAAACAGGCCAAAAGAAGGACGTGAAACAAAGGCTGCCTTCCAAGGACCCTTCAAACTGAGATGGCCTTCAGCAACGTATGATGATGTGGCAGCCAAGATATGCAGTCTTCAAATTGGGATAGCCTTCAGCGACATTTGGTGATGTGGCAGGAGGCGTGGCAGCTGATATATGCAGCCTTCACATAAGGCAGCCTTCAATTTGAGAAGCACCAACCGAATGAAACACAACTACTGCCCCTACTGGTCATGCCTTTCTTGTGCCAGAGCATCAGTCATGGTCCCACGTGGCACCGGGTAAAATTAATAGCCTCATCTGTAGACATGAAATAAAAACTTTTGTTTATTAAAGCCCTGTGTTGATGCATACCTAAAATGCTTGATGGTCCTGGCTTCCTCCCTTCCATGTCCTTCATTCCCTCCACATAGCGAAAGGCAACCTCATGCAGTAGCTCCTCACCCGCTTTTCCTGCACAAATCATAATTTTTGTTACATTTCAGAATAACCAACATCATAATTGTTAACTGGACCAACCTGTTGCTAGAGCTTCAGCAGTTGCCAAGTGAAGCACCGTGTCATCACTAACTGGCCAATCAGGAAGCTCCACAGAGATGTTTTTCAGTCCTCCTAGATCTTGCAGTTCCTAGTAAAATAAATTGAGGTGCTTTAACACAAAATTCTTTGAACAGAATTATTTGTCAGCTTAAAGGTACACTGTGTAACTTTCAATGATATAGTGGTTAATAAAACATCTTGGTTATGTATGTAACCCTCGTTCCCTGAAGGAGGGAATGGAGACGTACTTCAGAAGTAAACCAACAAATTGGGATATCGCACGAGAGCCCTATCACCTTCAAGTGTGAACTAAACAAGCCAATGGACATTGGTGTGCAAGTTTTGCGTCACATGATCGCCCCGCGGTGCGGGTATAAATGCGGAAGCGGGTGCACTAACACTGTTTTTTTGGTGAGGAGATGAGCAGGTGGCCCGCGCTCAGCGGTGGCACAGGGACTGTGGCAACGGGATGTTCGTCTCTGTTCCCTTACATATGTAACCGAGACATTCCCTTTCAGTCGGTTACAATGTAAGGGAACAGAACATCCCGTATATGTTCCCTTACATTTGTAACCGAGACATTCCCTTTCAGTCCCTTTTCAGTTTTTATTCAAAGATCAACAGTCTGTCATTAGTCTTTAGTCTGCCACAAAAAACACATTAAAATCATTAACTCAAATGTCATTGTGAAAAAAAACAAAAAAAAAACAATGACTGTTGTAAGTAACAGTGCGTAAATCAGACCTTTCTGCATAGCCTAATGCTAATAAGCTTAAACGAAAATAACGAAATAATTGTGTATTGAAGTATTTTTTTGTACACAGTGCCACGAAATGCCTAAGTTGTGGTGAAACAGGACATATCGTGAGGGCTTGTTCGAGAAAGGAAGAGAAATCCAAGAAAAAAAGTGTCTACGGTTTCAGGTGAAAACTTAGGTGAGGTGGAAGAGATAGAACAAAATGTTAGAAATGAGGAGCCCACAATAGTGGATGTAGTTGAGGAAAACATTGCATGAACTTCAAAGCAAAGGGAGAAAGAAAAAGTGGCAGCAGTACAGTTGGAAGAAGATTCCATGTCCGATTGAAATCAGTCAACTAGTTGTTTGGGTAATAAACAAGAGTTCTGAAAAGAACCACGACTTGGAGCTCGAAGGAGATCAGTGTTTATTGGAAGATCAGGATGAATGCATTTTCAAATCACCGCAAAAAAGGAGAATTAAACAGAGCCATTATATTAAATCGAAAAGAATGGAAAATATCGAGTTGAGTCAAACTGACACTGAGAGTGAAACTGATCTTTCAGAATGTAGCATTTCCTATGATCAACCTCAAAATGAAATTTTGAAGCAATCTTACAGTGTATGACATTAAGCTCTTTCTGAGAGTAACAAAAAAAAACAAAACAAGGAATGTGCACATTACAGAGTATTTCCCTGATTTAGAACAATTCGTAGAGAAAGCAAAAATATTTAAGAGCGAAGGTCTTTTTACTGATCAAGAGGTTTGCAGATTGAAAAAGATTCTCACCAAGGTAAATTCCCAGTAAAGTGTTAATGTTGGTATTGACAAGAATTAAAATTACACTCTTATGAGATTAATTTTTTGTGTTTCTTGTATATCCTTTTCTTCTCTTTGATGAGAGATTTTCATATTGCTTCTCTCAATTTAATGGTGCACAAGAGGAGAAGAAAAGGTTTGAATTATATGAATTAAATAAAATTAAGAAAATAGATATTCTGTTTATACAAGAAACACATAATGATGCTTCTAATGAAGTGGATTGGGCAAGACAATTTGATGTGTTAACCTTTTTTAGTCATAAGGGCAATTCCATTTTTACCAAAAGAACCAAACCCTTTTAAGTTGTCCATTTAGGTCTGTAATATACTGTATTAATGTGCTCTAACAGAAATTTTAAGAAAATTGCCTTGTTTATCCACAACATATGAGGTAAGCAACAATGCTTAAATTAAATTTTCAACCAAACATATTTCATGCTTTAAAAAACTTTATTTTAACAGTAAGCATTTTGCAGAGAGATGGAGACTTGCCTGAGAAATAAATACTCATTTTGTCATAACAACACTGCCTGATGAATTTATAAGGGTTCAAATAAAGAGGTCACAATGCTTCAATGCTCCGTCACGTCCATAATGTTTTAAAGATTAAGTTTATCTCATATAACAATTATAAATACAAATAACTTAAAACTTTATATACAAAGCTAAATTATGTTGTAGCGAATTAACTCAAATGGGAAATAATAATTATTCATAACTCAATATGATTTATTAATTATGATTAAGTATGAATATGTAAATCTGTTAATCAGATTAACTGGATATAGCTTCATTAATCTTAATATTACAATCAATTTACCTGTTGTCCAGGGAACGCTCGGTGTTGATTGTTTAATAATTCTAAGAAATGTTCATTTCCATGTTATGGAAAAATAACCTTCTTATTGTACCGTGCTACTTAGAGCATGGGTTCAGGATCTAAATCACTTAAGAGGCAATTTATTAGCAGACGGAGTCAGAACCAAACATGTATTGTGCACAATCTTTATTAACTAACTCACAAACACATAACTAAACTAACAAACACATAACATACAACAAAGGTCACACACATACGTACTATAGGCTATTGGTTTTGTGATTGCGATTGCTCCTGTCTGCCTCTCTGCCTCGCTGCTCAGTGTTTTGTATCTCCGTATAGCTTTGTTGTCTCTTACTTTTATTGAATCTCATATTTTTTGTTGCTTATATTATCATTACTTTATATATATACTATTGCCCACCACATTAATCTGACGTCGCCAGCTTGTAATCTTTGAATCTAAATCACTGTTACAACGCATTTGCATCTCGCTAGCTTGTTTAACTTGTCATCAGTCTCGCGCGCTCCTCTTCCAACGCGTTCATCAATCAGCTGTGGCAACTCGGATCAGTCTACAAACACGGTGAGTTATGTCATCCTTTCCCAGTGTTATATCATGTTCTATCTGTCACATGTTTAGCAAAGCCCTCTCTGTCAGCGATGAGGGATTTACATGTCATAAATGTAGGAAAATAGTCAGGCTGACAGAGAGAATCTCAGAATTAGAGACACGCATCCAAACTTTAATCGAGGATAGTAAGAATGCAGGGGCTTCAGATACTGTTTTGGATGCGACTAGCTTAGTGAACTCTGTACATTGTTCGGTTCCGGCTGTAGAGCCCACGCAGCAGGGCACTTGGGTAAAGGTGAGGCAGCCTAGCCGCGGAAAACACCACTCCGTTCCAGTAAGAACATCAAACAGGTTCTCCCCACTTAGTGACGCACCCACTGAGAATCCTGTTGAAAGTGCCCTAGTAATTGGTGATTCTATTACACGGAACGTGAAAATAGAGACACCAGCCAATGGCTAAATTAACACTCTGAGGTCTGACGGTATCGCCGGCGATACCACCGTGGTTTTTTTTCTTATACCTAGAATATCGAAATCAACCGCAGGTGGTAGATCCTTCTCCTATTTGGCACCTCAACTGTGGAACAACCTTCCTAGCATTGTTCGGGATGCAGACACACTCTGTCAGTTTAAATCTAGACTAAAAACACATCTCTTTAACCTGGCATACACATAACACATTATATATTTATATTTTCAAATCCGTTAAAGGATTATTAGGCTGCATAAATTAGTTCAGCTGGAACCGGGAACACTTCCTATAACACCAGATGTACTTGTTACATCAGAAAAAGAATGACATCTACGCTAATATTAGTCTTTCTGTTTATCCCGAGGTTTACCGTAGTCAACCGGATTCGGGGCCGTTTCCAGATGAGACCGAGGACCGGTGTTGGAAAACACCACTCCGTTCCAGTAAGAACATCAAACAGGTTCTCCCCACTTAGTGACGCACCCACTGAGAATCCTGTTGAAAGTGCCCTAGTAATTGGTGATTCTATTACACGGAACGTGAAAATAGAGACACCAGCCAGTGGCTAAATTAACACTCTGAGGTATGACGGTATCGCCGGCGATACCACCGTGGTTTTTTTTCTTATCAGTGTGAAAGAGACTCAAAATACTCTGTCAATGTTGCACATACAATTAAGAGTTATACACCATTTTAATCTGTGGAATATCTTCTTTCATTTGTGTACACTCAGAGTAAAAACAGAATGTTGTGCTTTTTGTAAAATAAAGAAAACTAACATGATGCGTGATCTCTCGTCTCCCTCTGAACTCCAATCTGATAGTTCTCAGAAAATGAACTGTAACTTAGTGAATACTAATGACAAAAAAATTACACTTTTGTCTAAAAAAATGTTAAGATGTCAGGTTTTAAATCATGTAAGTCAAATCGAAAACAAAACTTCTGTGTTTATGTAATCTGTATGAAAAGAGAGCCATGTCAGAAATCCGTGATTCAGCTCAGCCAGCGCTATTCAGACGCAAATTCTGAGGCAATACATGCATTCATTGTCTCAATCGTGTATTTATTGTCTTGAAAAGTGTTTATTTGGATGTTAAAGCAATGGTTAGCGATCTCTAGAAGACATGCAGTTAGTTCCTGTTTTCTTTTCTTCTATAGATGAATCTTAGATGAGTTTTTGTTTCTTTAGCGCCCTCCGGCTGCAGTATGTATTGGAAACTCCATTCATGGAATAGCCTCTTCTTCTTTTAGATGAATTTGTGGACTAAAAATGCACAGAGAGCGCCCTCCGACTTCAAGGATGAATTGAAAACACCAGCGCTCATAGTAATGACAATGAATATTAAATTAATATAACTCCTCTGTATAGAAAATTGACATAAGCATATGAGAATCCAATATTTCTCCAAATGTGCATGCTTTTAAACTAAAAGCCTATATTCAGACTCTTTGCATCACAGAAATACATTATATTTTAAAGTATAATATAAAACCATTACTTTACATTGTAATAATATTTTTCTGTATGTTTCATATATCATAATGAGCTTGAGTATTCACAGAAGGTTTTTTTCACAGCCTACCTGACTGAAAGGCCTCATTAATATGCAAGTCATTTCAGCTCATTACTATGCAATTCTTTTGTCTTCTCAGGTGAGAATGGCCCATTTTCAGTGGTGATTCATGCCTCCTCGCATACTGTGTTTCTTGGCAAAAAGTGTCTTACAAAAACTAAATCAATATATTGTTTTATATGAAGGAGTAAGCAGCATAATTTTTACATATTTTTGAAGCAAAAACTCTAGTTTACAACCTCCAATACCCTAAAGTATTGTAAACACAGATTTACTATACTTTTTTTGGCCTTATTTCAGTGACTTAAGTTTTTTGTTTTTTCAATAACCACGCATAAATGTTATTCCTTCAAAAACACAAACATGTATGTGGCGAGGGGGGCGTGGTTTAGCAGGTTCTGCAACTGGAGGGAGCGTCAGGGGAGGCGCGGTGATTGAACGGGTTGGATGCAAATTACGAACACCTGTTTCTCGTTCCAGTAATTGGCGTGGAGACAGGATAAAACGCCAGGAGAAGCAGGAGTGGAGGAGAGAGAGAGCCTGCTGACAGTCGTGTGTGCCGTCTGGATTATTGGAGTGAAGCCCGTCTGCGGATGTGGAGAATTGAAGTGTGCGTTGCACCGAGCTTTTGTTTTGTTGTGTTCTTTGTGTGACATTTTTTCTTTGAGAAAGAATAAAGTGACTGTCAGCAGCTAAAGCCGATCCCTGTCCTCTTTCCTCCCACAACTACGAACCTTACCACACTGGTGCCAAAACCCGGGAGGAAAAGACGGAAGCCGCCGCCATGCATGCAGCCCCCGCCGCTGGAAAGCCATTTGCGGACATCATCGCATCCCTCGCGGTCCTTCACCAAGAACAACATCGGGCCCTGGTGGATCTTCGCAACGACCAGGAGCGCCGCTTCGAGGCCATCATCCAGGGCCAGCAGGAGGACCGCGAGAGGTTCCGGAGCTGGATAGACCGGGAGGTTCCTGTGGGAACCACCGAGGCAGCTGCTGCCCCCTTCCAGCTGCCACTCCAGAAGATGGGCCCGCACGATGACCCGGAGGCCTTCCTCGACTTGTTTGAGAAGTCAGCTGAAGTGTCCGGTTGGCCCCGGGACCAGTGGCCCATGCGGCTCGTCCCCCTGCTGTCGGGCGAGTCGCAGGTGGCAGCCCAGCAGCTGCCCATCCAGAACCTCCTGGTCTTCGACGACCTGAAGAGGGCCATCCTGCAGCGGGTCGGCCGCTCCCCCGAACAGCATCGTCAGCGATTTCGGTCTTTGGAGCTGGGGGAAGCGGGCCGGCCCTTCGTGTTGGCCCAACAGCTCCGGGACTCGTGCCGCAAATGGCTGATGGCCGACGGAGGTGGCGTGGAGCAGATCATCGATCGTGTGGTGCTGGAGCAGTTCACAACTCGGCTCCCGAGGAAGACCGCCGAGTGGGTCCAGTGCCACCGGCCCACGTCACTGGATTCGGCCATCCAACTGGCGGAGGACCACTTGGTGGCGTGCCCAGGGGTCGGCGAGCCCCTACCATCTGTCTCTCTCTCCCCCTTCTCTCTCTCTCTCTCGACCTGTCCCTGTTCCTAGGTCCCGTCCGCCCGGCCCGCCTCGTGTTCCACCCCGGGGGCGGGGTGGAATGGATTTCCGGCCGTTCGTGGCTCCGAGAGCCCCGCCCAGGGGGGCGGGTCTGGCCACCGCCGGACCGGACCCCGCGCCTGCTTCTCCCCTCTCTCCACGCCAATCATCCGGCCCGTTCTCCGCCACTGGAGCGGCGGGCAGGTCTGGGCCGGCCTGCTGGCGTTGCGGGGACCCGGATCACTTTATAGACCGGTGTCCAATGTTGGAGGTGGGGACATTGATCCGGGTCCCGGACGACCTGCAGGTTGCCCCCGGTCAAGCTGGTCAGTACCAGATACCAGTGAGTATCAAGGGGGGTACATATCAGGCTTTGGTGGACTCGGGTTGTAACCAAACCTCGGTGCATCAAAGCCTGATTTCATCCGGGGCATTGGATACAGGCCGCATGGTTAGGGTACGGTGTGTGCACGGGGATATCGCGAGTTATCCGTTGGTGTCGGTCAGGATTCTATTTAGGGGTCAAAAGCATAGTGTAGAGGTGGCAGTTAATCCGCACCTCCGACACCCGATAATTTTGGGGACAAATTGGCCCGCGTTTAATAAATTATTGGGACATTTATGTTCGGGTGCCTCTTTGAAGAGATGTTCGCGGGGAAGGAAGTGCGAGTGCAGGCGGGGGAGACTGATCAGGGACCAGTGGTGACTGCTTCAGGGGAACAGAGCGGAATCGGGAGACTGATTCTCTCGGACCGTGATGATTTTCCCCTGGAGCAGTCTCACGATGACACGCTGAAAAATGCGTTTGAGAGGGTCAGCATGATCGATGGTCAGTCTCTCCAGCCTGGACGACCACTGACTTACCCCTATTTTGCGATTATTAAAGATAGGTTGTATCGAGTGACCCAAGACGCTCAATCAAAACAAGATACAACCCAGTTGTTAGTACCAAAGAGCCGCAGGGAAATGCTTTTCCATGCGGCTCACTCTAACCCAATGGCTGGACACTTAGGACAAACAGCGACACTAAATCGCCTCATGACCCGATTCTTTTGGCCGGGCATTCACGAGAACGTGCGCAGGTGGTGTGCGTCTTGTCGTGAATGTCAGCTGGTAAATCCGCCGGCCACTCCAAAAGCGCCTTTGCGCCCCCTTCCATTAATGCAGGTCCCCTTCGAACGAATTGGTATGGACCTCATCGGGCCATTAGAGCGATCAGCGAGAGGACATTGGTTTGCTCTAGTCATTGTGGACTATGCAACCCGATATCCAGAAGCAGTGGCTCTCCGCAACATTTCCGCTAAGAGTGTTGCGGACGCCCTCTTCAGTTTAATCTCCCGGGTGGGGATTCCGAAAGAAATCCTCACTGACCAAGGCACGGCGTTTATGTCACGTACGTTACGCGAACTGTACGAATTGTTGGGCATTAAATCGATTCGAACCAGCGTCTTTCACCCACAAACGGACGGATTGGTCGAACGTTTTAATCGCACGCTTAAATCCATGATTCGTAAGTTCGTTCAAGAAGACGCCAAAAATTGGGATAAATGGTTGGAAACCCTGTTGTTCGCTGTACGAGAGGTCCCGCAAGCCTCCACGGGGTTTTCCCCCTTTGAGCTTCTCTTTGGGCGCCACCCCCGCGGGGTGCTGGATGTCCTAAGAGAGTCTTGGGAGGACGGACCATCTCAATCGAAAAATGAAATTCAGTATGTGCTGGACTTGAGAACAAAACTCCACACTTTGGGGCGGCTATCTATGGAGAATTTGTTACAAGCCCAGGACAGACAGTGCCGGTTGTATGACAGGGGAACTAATCTGCGTAAATTTGCACCGGGAGAGAAAGTACTCGTATTACTCCCCACGTCAAGCTCAAAATTACTGGCGAAGTGGCAAGGACCATTTGAGGTCACACGGCGAGTTGGTGATCTCGATTATGAAGTAATACGGTCCGATAGGAGAGGGGCACGTCAAATTTATCACCTCAACCTCCTGAAAAAGTGGAGTGAGGCGGAATCAGTGATGCTGGCGACGGTGATTAGCGGAGAGGATGATCTTGGGCCAGAGGCGAATGTAAAAAAACAATCCCTCGCTCTGGCCCCAGGAGGAGATCACCTTTCGCCCTCACAGCTCACTGATGTTTCTAAATTACAGGCTGAGTTTGCCGACATGTTCTCTCCCTTACCGGGCCGTACGGACCTCATTCAGCACCACATCGAGACCGAGCCGGGCGTGGTGATTCGCAGCCGGCCGTATAGGTTATCTGAACACAAGAAAAAAGTGGTTCAGGCAGAATTAGAGGCAATGCTTGACATGGGGGTAATAGAGGAATCCAGCAGTAATTGGGCGAGCCCGATAGTCTTGGTTCCCAAAACGGACGGCTCAGTGCGGTTCTGCGTGGATTATCGCAAGGTGAATGCAGTGTCGAAGTTCGACATGTATCCAATGCCGCGTGTGGACGAATTGCTTGACCGGCTTGGTACAGCTCGCTTTTATTCGACACTGGACTTAACTAAAGGGTATTGGCAGATCCCCTTGTCTCCGTTATCCAAAGAAAAGACCGCTTTCACGACGCCGTTTGGTTTACACCAATTCGTGACCCTTCCGTTCGGGCTGTTCGGGGCACCGGCTACCTTTCAGCGACTCATGGATAAAGTGTTACAGCCCCATGCTGCGTATGCGGCTGCCTATCTGGATGACATTATTATTTTTAGTAATGATTGGCAGCGGCATATGCAGCATTTGAGGGCTGTACTGGATCGCTGAGAGGAGCTGGGCTCACGGCCAACCCGAAGAAGTGCGCAATTGGGCACGTGGAAGTAAGGTATCTGGGCTTCCACTTGGGATATGGACAGGTGCGTCCCCAAATTGATAAGACAGCAGCGGTTGCAACCTGTCCGCGTCCCAAGACCAAAAAGGAGGTAAGACAGTTCCTCGGGCTGGCGGGATATTACAGAAGGTTTGTTCCTAATTATTCGGACCTCACCAGCCCGTTGACTGATCTGACTAAAAAGGATGCACCAGATACGGTCCAGTGGACGGAGCTGTGCCAGCAGGCCTTTACCCAGGTGAAGGCTGCTTTATGTGGCGGGCCGTTACTTCATTCCCCTGATTTCTCTATCCCTTTTTTGTTGCAGACAGACGCGTCGGACAGGGGGCTGGGTGCAGTCCTGTCCCAGGAGATAGAGGGTGAGGAGCGGCCGGTGCTGTACATTAGCCGCAAGCTCTCCAAGAGAGAGGCTAAGTACAGCACCGTGGAGAAAGAGTGTTTAGCCATCAGGTGGGCCGTCCTCACTCTCCGCTATTATCTCCTGGGGCGGGAGTTCACCCTCTGTTCGGACCATGCCCCTCTGCAGTGGCTCCACCGCATGAAGGACACCAACGCGCGGATCACTCGTTGGTATCTTGCTTTACAGCCTTCTAAATTCAAAGTGATCCACAGGCCGGGTGTTCAGATGGCTGTGGCCGACTTCCTCTCCAGAAATGGGGGGGGCTGCAGGCCGGACGGCTCCCCGGCCTGAGTCGGGCGGTGGGGGTATGTGGCGAGGGGGGCGTGGTTTAGCGGGTTCTGCAACAGGAGGGAGCGTCAGGGGAGGCGCGGTGATTGAACGGGTTGGATGCAAATTACGAACACCTGTTTCTCGTTCCAGTAATTGGCGTGGAGACAGGATAAAACGCCAGGAGAAGCAGGAGGAGAGAGAGAGCCTGCTGACAGTCGTGTGTGCCGTCTGGATTATTGGAGTGAAGCCCGTCTTCGGATGTGGAGAATTGAAGTGTGCGTTGCACCGAGCTTTTGTTTTGTTGTGTTCTTTGTGTGACATTTTCTCTTTGAGAAAGAATAAAGCGACTGTCAGCAGCTAAAGCCGATCCCTGTCCTCTTTCCTCCCACAACTACGAACCTTACCACAATGTACATACATGTTCCTCGCATATTGTTGTAGCCTAATTTGTGCTGAATACAGTGTAATGACACTTTTTCCATTAATATGTTTATGAACAACTGAAAAAAGCACAAATGTCAGGGCATGTCAAAACTTCTCCAGGCCCCAAATCAGCCCCAGACTCCAGAGGTTTAACAAGAAATAAAGCTTCAACTTCAGATGTTTCCAAAGAGCACAGCAGTAACGACTTTATGAACTTCTTTACTTGCAAGATTGATAATATTAGAGAGAAAATTATAACCATGCAACCGTCTACTACAGTATCGTGTCAGGCATTGCATTGTAGTGTCCCTGAGAAAAAAATAATTTCATTTACTGCTTTAGGAGAGGAAGAATTGTCTAAACTTGTTAAATCATCAAAATCAACAACATGTATGTTAGACCCTATACCAACTAAGCTATTGAAAGAGATGCTTCCAGAAGTCATAGATCCCCTTCTTAATATTGTTAATTCATCTTTGTCATTAGGATACGTACCAAAAACTTTTAAGCTGGCTATTATTAATCCTCTACTTTTCTGTCAAAAATACTAGAAAAGGCAGTTTCATCGCAACTATGTTCCTTTTTAGAAAGAAATAATATCTATAAGGATTTCCAGTCAGGATTTAGACCGTACCATAGTACTGAGACTGCTCTCATTAGAGTTACTAATGATTTGCTCTTATCATCAGATCGTGGTTGCATCTCTCTATTAGTGTTACTGGATCTTAGTGCTGCATTTGACACTATCGATCACAATATTCTCTTAAATAGACTTGAAAAATATGTTGGCATTAGTGGAATTGCATTGGCATGGTTCAAATCATACTTATCTGACCATTATCAGTTTGTAGTAGTAAACGATGAGATGTCATATCAATCACAAGTTAAATATGGAGTACCGCAAGGCTAGTACTAGGACCATTGCTTTTCACTCTGTACATGCTACCCTTGGGAGATATCATTAGGAAGCATGGCGTTATTTTTCATTGTTACGCTGATGATACTCAGCTCTATATTTCTTCACGCCCTAACGAAACTTACCAATTCACAAAATTAACAGAATGCATAGCTGATATAAAAAACTGGATGACCAGTAATTTCCTACTACTAAATTCAGAAAAAACAGAGATTCTAATTTTTGGACCAAAAACTTCTTCACATAATAACCTAGAATATTGTCTAACACTTGATGGCTGCTCTGTTAAGTGTTCGTCGTCAGCTAGGAACCTGGGTGTGCTCTTTGATACCAATCTTTCATTTGAAGGCCATGTTACTAGCATCTGTAAAACCGCTTTCTTCCATCTTAAAAATATATCTAAACTACGACATATGCTCTCAATGAAGAATGCAGAACAGTTAGTTCATGCGTTCATGACCTCAAGGTTAGATTACTGTAACGCTCTACTGGGTGGTTGTTCCTCCCGCTTGATAAATAAACTACAGCTCGTACAAAATGCAGCAGCTAGAGTTCTTACTAGAACTAGGAAGTATGACCATATTAGCCCAGTTCTGTCGTCACTGCATTGGCTTCTTGTTAAACATCGTATAGATTTTAAAATCTTGTTAATTACTTACAAAGCACTAAATGGTTTAGCCCCCCAGTACCTAAGCGAGCTCTTAATGCATTATAGTCCTTCACGTTTATTGCGATCTCAGAATTCAGGCCAGCTGATAATACCTAGAATATCGAAATCAACCGCAGGTGGTAGATCCTTCTCCTATTTGGCACCTCAACTGTGGAACAACCTTCAAAGCATTGTTCGGGATGCAGACACACTCTGTCAGTTTAAATCTAGACTAAAAACACATCTCTTTAACCTGGCATACACATAACACATTATATATTTATATTTTCAAATCCGTTAAAGGATTATTAGGCTGCATAAATTAGTTCAGCCGGAATATTACTTCCAATATTACTTCCAATATTTCCAAATTATGCTCATTTTCATAGAGCGGGCCAATATCGTGACGATTATTTAAAATCAATCGAGAGAAGCAGATATCATTATCGTGATAAAATACGATTAATCGTGCAGCCCTAATTTAATTTAATTCGACTTGACATTTGATATTCAACAGTATCCTTGACATTTATTCAACAGTGCTTTTGATCTGTCTGCATTGACACTATTCTTTTAAAGGAAAAATTATATACCAATTATCAATGTAAAGCTGCTTTGACACAATCTGCATTGTAAAAAGCGCTATATAAATAAGGGTGACTTGACTTGACTATAGGTAAGAATGAGTAATGTTAGGGTTGAACCGGAAGAGGTACTGTTACTAGAGCTATAGGAAAAAATCAAAGACAATCTGGAAAGGAATCATCAGTTTCTTCAGCAATGGCAAAGGTAAGTCTTACAAATTAATACTAAATCGCTGTTTCGTGTTAAAATGTACGATACTTGCAAGATGCCTTTAGGCTGAGGAGCATCAGATTGCCAGGTTGAGGAGAGATCTTGAGGATTTCGTCTGAAGTTGTTGCCAGTCTTTTCTAAGTTGGATGTTGAGCACATGGCTAGTTTGTAGACCGAGACCTACAGGCCTTGCAGGCCTGGCCTAAGCTGGCCGCAAGGAGATCCGTTCGGTCGTCCAGAAGCAAGGAAAAGAGAGGGAGTGGCATTGTTCTCTAGCTTTTAACCTCTGGTCAAAGTCCAACCTCTTAAGGCTGATGCAGCCAATGAAGGTATTGTATTTCCAGGTGACAACACACCCCCTTGTCCGGGCTTTTATGACCAAGCAGATTAACAAGCTGAGTCTTTGAATAAGAACTATTAAAGATTCTTGTAATACTTATGTGTTGCGCAGGTATGGACATACCGCATACACAAGCATTTAAATCTTCTCATTATGAACGCATAGACACTAAACATGGCATGATTGAAGTTACCTTAAATGTATCATACACAATATATAAAACATACACATACATAGGTGAATACAATGATTGTAATACAACAATGGTAATAATGGATAATATTTCATTTCCTGGGATTGTGCATGTTTATTTATAGAACAGTCTGTCTATACATTAAGGCAAGAGAGTCTGTGTTATGTGTGGATAATGCAGGAAAAATGCACATTTTTGTGTGTCTCTTCTCTGCTCTCCATGTGGCATTTATTGGTGCAATAAAACTTGTAACTGAGAACTTCTCGGGGATGGAAGCCAGACCCCAGAGTGAGCTTAAAACTATTGATTAATTAACAAATAACTGTGTAAATCATATGACTTTGCTTCTTTATATTGTCATGCTCTGTTTCAAGCTTACCGTATATATCAGAACATATCTAGTAATTGCAATAATCTTTGTGCTTTGTTAGTTTTAATCCGAAAAAACGTTGTACTCAGTGTAACTGAGGCATTAATAACACCAGGATGTTACATCTCCCTCTTTAAAGAAACGTCGCATGATCACTAAGTGTGTACATATTCACTAAAACAATTTTACATAACTCAAACTCAAACATCATCAAATTGGGATCGAATTATTAACAACCCCTGATAGAAATGAAAACCTTCAAATGGTTAAGTCAAATGCATCTGATATAACAATAAGGGTATGAAATGCTTCCTTTGGCTCCTTAAGGCTTCAAATGCATTTAGATGCCAACCTGGTAGATTAACTTGGAAACATCACTATCCACTTCTGTATTGCTTAAGGGCAGTATAACATGAACGATTCATATTAACATGGCATGTACGTATAATAGTCATTTTGTTCTGCGTGACTGGTTAGTGTTGTGATTATAGATCAAGAATTTGTCTGGGCTTGATTGCACAGCCGAATCTTGTGGTATAGCTAGGTTGTTCCTGTTGTGGCTGGCTAATTGGCTGTTGAGCGAGTTCAGGTTAGGGTCTGGGGTAGCACTGTGGGGTGGTGTAGGCTGGTGGTTCTCTGGTGTACTTGGGCTCTCGCTCATTTAGCGGAGGTGTCATCTGTTGCTTCACAGCATTTGTGCGTCCTCGGTTTGGATATGGTAACTCCTGGGTGTGCTAGCAGTAGGGCAGTAAGCCACGCAATATCGCGTTCAATATCGACAGCGATTCATATCGATATTGAACGCGATATTGCGTGGCTTATCAGTGATCTACGGCTCTATTAAATGCCGTTTCATTTTAAAGCAGGTGATGGCGATTTAGCGGTAATCAGGGAACCGGCTTTACTGACGAAATGCGCGTGACAAAAGCATTCGATATATCGCCCAGCCCTAGCTAGCAGGTTGTATTATCTTGGCTGGCTGCCATGAGCCATCCTGTTGGTGGAAACGGATGTGTGTCCCTGCTACTAAGGGGGGTAGAGCTTTGACAGATCTGTTGTAGTATAACTGTTATAACTGTCTGCGCTGACATGCCCCTCTGCGGTTCCAGAGTATGTGCTTATGGGTGACTTGGGGCTGGAGTCGTGCAGCAGTTATGAGAAGAACTGATCGTAACCTGCGGCTCATTAAGAGTTCAGCTGGGGAATTTAAGTTATCCACAGGGGTGTTCCGGTATTCCAGTAGTCCAAGGTAGTAGTCTTTGTCATCAGCTCTTGCTTTCCCAAGGATGTGCTTTGCAGTTTGGACGGTTTTCTCCGCTAGGCCGTTGCTTTGAGGATATCTGGGGCTTGTGGTGGTATGTTTGAAATCCCATGCTACTGCAAATCAGTGAAACTCCTCTGTGCTGTAGCATGGGCCGTTGTTGCTGATGACACGTTCGGGTATGCTATGGTGCGCAAAGGCTGCCTTGAGTTTAGCAACAGTATAGCATACAGCTCCTTCTCTTCTCTATTTTGGCATAATTCTGTTCTGTACTGTTAAGTGATTTGGATGTGTAGCCGACAGGCTTATCGTGCCTGAGTAGAACTGCACCTAGGCCACTCTTTGAGGCGTCTACTTGCAAATCGAGTTCCTTCTTTGGGTCGAGGTATGTCAATACTGGGTGATTTGTGATCAGTTCTTTGATCTGCTTGAACGCTCTGTCGTGGACAGCATCCCATATGAACTTGCAATCTTGTTTTAGCAATTGTCTGCATTTACCTCTGAGAAGTGCAGTGTGAATCTGGCCAAGTAGTTGACCATGCCGAGCAAGGTCTCTAGCTCAGGCATGGACTGTGGTGGATGCATCGCTTGTATGGCTTTTACCTTTTGTAGGTCTGGGATAATGCCTTCACATGAGAGCCTGTGGCCAAAACAGGTGACGTCTTGAACGCCGACACGGCATTTGTCAGGGTTCAGTTTTAATCCTCTTTCTCTCATGCGTTGTAGCTTGGCTCTTAGGTTAGTGTCGTGTTCCTTTTTGTCCCTACCGAATACAAGGATGTCATCAACTATGACAGCAACACCTTTGAGGCCTTCGTACGTTTCATTCACACGCCTCTGGAATTCGTCCTGCGCAGAATTGAAGGGTAGTCGGAGGAACCTGTACCTGCCAAACGGTGTATTAAATGTGGTCAGCATTGATGATTCTGTGCTTAACTTAATGGCCCAGTAACCTGACATGGTGTCTAGGACACTGAAGTAGCGGGTTTCCGTGAGCTTTGTGGTGACATCTTTGGGTGTGGGGAATGGGTAGTGGGGCCGCTGGATAGCCTTATTGAGGTCTCTGGGGTCTAGACACTTTGGCTTTTAGGTTTCTCGACTACCACTAGGGCATTAACCCATTCAGTGGGTTCAGTTACCTTGACAATGATGTTGTTGTCCTCCATTTTGTCGAGCTCCTCCTTCAGCCGAGCTCGTAGTGCGATGGGGACTCTGCGTGGAGGGTTGACCACTGGCATTGCGTGTGGGTTGACTGGAATGTGTATTCTCCAGCGAATTCTCCAATGCCCTGGAAAACATCTGCATACTCCTTTAGTATGGTCTCCGGGTCATTGTATGTATTTGTTTCCTCTTTACTTACTCCCATTATTAGTTTAATGACGTTTAGGTCTAAGCTGGCATTTAAACCTAAGATGGGCTGTTGTTGGGGAAAAATTTAATGTCAATATCTGCTTCAAGCTATGCAAAACACCTCTCTGAGCTCAACAGACACAGTGTCTGCTGAAACCCAGGGGGGTAACGGTGAGACACCCAAACTGAGAGCTTTCCCGAACTTAGGGTGTCGGATAATTTAAATAAGTTCTAAGACAGAAGGGGGACCATTGTGTTTGTGTATTGTCACTAGCCATTTGTGTGTATTGTCACTTTTCCCCTGTATGGAAAAGTACTGAGTTGCTTAAACATTGGGGTGGGTATAAATGTTTGTGGGATCTCTGTGTCCTTAGTTCACACTCGGGGCAGACACTGTATGGTTGTGTCGACTGTGGACTCTTTCTTGCAAGAAATAAAATCTTTATAAAGTGAATTCTCCTAAGGTTTGTCTCTTACTAGTGATGTCAGCTAATTCATTTTTGCCGCAACAATTTTGGTGTCAGAAGCGGGATTCCTTGGATGGACCTTCTGGACCTGGGCAGCACCGGTGACCTGCAATCCTGACCCAAGTCAGCCCTAACCCCGTTTAGATTCAGGGACGAGGGGCCGGTGCTGTGTATGTCCGGGAGGACGACCACTGGAATCAAGAGAAAAGAACCCGAGAGACGGCAACGGGAGCTGCTGGTAAGGGACAAACTTGGAAAATTCAGGGGCAGATTTTTTTTTTTAAATAGAATTTGGTTAAATTGAAAATTGAATTGATAGGGATAAACCATAAGGGGAGTCTGAATCTGTGGCAAATGCAGCGTGAACTGATGTTTTTTACGAGGTAAAAAAAAACAAAACAAAAAAAACTGAAATCACGTGGGCGAATAAGAGGGACTGAGTTGTGTGCGGTCCGGGGACTAGAGGGACTGAGTTGTGTTCGGTCCCAAATAGGGCGCTATTGAGAGCGTCCGCCCGGCTGATCTTGGGTGAAGAGATCAGATCTGTACGGAGACGTCCAACAGATTAATAGCGCGCGCGCGAAAAGCCACAGAATCAGACTGCCAATATGGGGAAATCCCAAAGCAGGCTAGCTGAATACGAGACACCGGTATTTTGTCAAATGAGAAAATTATATGGCCAAAGATGCATGCAAGATATAGAAAAGTTGATCAAATATCATGATTTCCCAAAAGAAGGAACACTTAGTAGTACAAGGTTGAAAACGGTAAAATTGTCGATCGAAGAAGGGAGTGACATAACGAAGGGTTGTGCTAAAAAACATGTATGTGGGAAATGTGAGAAAACAATTAATTGCTGGGTGGAAGAGGCAGATAATAGGGAAAGAAGAATGTTGAAAAAAGAAAAGAAAAATGAAGAAAAGGCGACTGCGCCTCCACAGAATGAGATTACTATTACTAACACATCTTATGCTTGTGCTTTTCCACATGAAACACCGCCGAGCTACACAATTTATCCCAATGCGGAGCTCCAAGGCCTAAAAGTGAACCCCGACCTCGACTGCTCTCCGTTTCCACCGAACCAACCAATTCTACCAGCCAAACCAACTCCAGCTCCCCAGGAGAGAGACGGGGGAGCACGCACCGCTGCCGAGCCAACAGCAGAGGGGGCGCACACAGCTGAAAGCTTCCGGGGCAAAGAAACCCTGCCGTCCGGAAGGAGAAAGAGACTAGTGATCCGGAAGACAAAGCAAAGAAAGAAAGGTGCGCAATCATATGTTTTACGTTCCAACACACATGCACAAGCCAGAATGCTGGAGTCAGACGGGGACTTCGATCTGAATCCTGATACCCTCACAGAGAGCGACGAGGAAGATGAAGAGGAAGATTTTGAGATCCAGAGTCCGAAGAAAACAAAGAACTGGGACAGAACTGCGAAGGAAGAGCGGGTGAGCATCACAGCACCCATGGTGGAAGTTATGGGAACAAATTCAATAGAATTAGTATACCGCCCTTGGAATTTAACCGACATGAAAGAGGCGATGGCCCACCTGCCGAATCCCGACGACGCAGGGGACCATTTCGCCACCGAACTGATGACATTCTGCCAAGAGTTCAGCCCGACGCTAAATGAACTGAAAAGAATCATGATGGCAAAGCTGGGAAGAATGAACTGGCACAAGATCAGCGCAGAATTACCAGCAGCAGATCACAGACAAAGTCACGTTATCTGGCATCATGCTTCAAACGACGGATATCGAGCAGCTGTGACGGGACTGACTGAGACTGTGAGGAGAGCATTTCCAGCGCGCATTGACATGTCCAGAGTGAGCCACTGCCGTCAAGAACCAGGTGAGAGCATTCAAGTTTATTATGAGCGACTCTACAGTGTGTTTTGCAAGCACAGCGGGTTAAAGGAACCAGCAGATCGTGGCGACAGACCAACCACGTGGGAAAGTTGTTTGGCGAATAGTCTTTTGAATGGACTGAGACCTGAGATTTCCCAAGCCGTGAAACACAGCTATATTGAATGGACTGAAGGTCGAGTAAGCACCATCATGAAACATGCCTTGCACGCGGAAGATGAGCTGAGGGCAAAGAAGGAAAGGTCAAGAATAAAAGAATTGCAGTTGGCAGCCGTGCAAAGACCGCAAAGATTCAGCGGGAACATATGGGGACACAATTCAGATAAAAATGGCTGTTATCTGTGCAGAGCTGATGACCACATTGTTCGTGAGTGCACGAGATGCAGGAAGTGCAAAATGGATGGACATTGGGCAATAAACTGCCCTGAACTGTGAAAGGCTGACTGAGGAAAAAGGATGCGGAGAGCAGGAGGAGATCGGGTGGACCACGGCCAAGGATGCAAAAACCGCCGCAAAGAGAAGTACACATTTACTAATATCAAACACTCACACAAACGCACCCACACCTGAACACATGCACTGATAATGCAATGAAAAAAAAAAGAAAAAAAAGCTTGCACCTCTTTGTGTGTTTCTGAAACAAACAGAGAAGATTTTGACAAATGTTTGATTATGTATAGCAGTAAGGGATTTTTTTAAACATGCCTGAATATCCCCTGCTAGTTGAAGGGACAATGATTTCATTTTTGGTAGACTCAGGGGCGACCCGATCTGTTTTGCGATCATGTGACTTGCCATGTGAACCAGCGCTAACAAACAAAACACATGGTTCTTTGTCTGTATCAGGACATTATATAACAGAACTGTTCACTGTGCCACTAAAGTGTGAGACGGAAGGGGGCCACATGCTGAAGCATGCATTTTTTAACTTCAAAAACATGCCCAGTACCCGTTCTGGACCAAGATTTAATGTGCAAATTAAACTTGGTAATGGTTGCAGATCCCTCGGGCATTGTAGTGAGAGAGGGTGAGCAAATGTATTTGAAAACAGAACCAAAAATGGGTTTACAATTGGCACATAACCAAAACTGAGTGGCCAAAAACAATCTGTGAATTGGGAAAAAATAGAACGCTGTCATTTGGTACAGATTTTATGATGCCTGACAATTTGCATTGCACGTCACATGTCGCAACAGAACGAGATACTATGAAAAAAAAAAAAAAAAAAGGGGCCGTGGCAGCTGCTGAACAGGCTGTGATGGCCTCTAGAGAATTTGTGGGGTATTCTGACATGACATTAATGGTTCCGCATGCCGTTTCCATGATTTTGCAGAAACAGAAGACATCACATTTGTCAACAGCACGATGGCTGAGGTATCAAACAATTTTGCTGGATATGCCAAACATCACGGTCAAGCGTTGAAGAGTGCTGAATCCTGCCACTCTCCTTCTAAAAGGGGAGGATGGGGAGGAACATCATTGCTGTTTGACTGCACTCAAACAGATATGTACCCCGCGCCCTGACATTTCGGACACACTGCTCGAAAACAGTGAGCATATCCTGTTTGTGGATGGCTCTGCGTTCAGAGATCCACAGACAGGCCTGAGCAAAGTTGGTTACGAGGTGACCACTGAATTCGAAACATTGACATCTGGCACATTGCCATCAAATTTTTTTTAGCTCAAGCGGCGGAGCTCGTAGCCCTGGCAGAAGCATGAAAGCTTATGGAGGGTAAAAGTGTAACGATTTACACAGATTCACGATACGCGTTCGGGGTTGAGAATGATTTTGGGGCTTTATGGAAACATACAAAATGTTTTTTATTTTTTTTTAAATCTGATGGCCGGCCAATTCTAAATGATTCTCTTGTGTCTACTCTTCTAGACACAATTCTCTTGCCAAAACAACTTGCTATATGTAAATGCGCAGCGCATATTAATAACAAAGATTTCATTTCAACAGAAAAAACAAGAGCAGATATGGCTGCGAAGGCCGCGGCAGCACAGCAGTCAAAGGAACCAGAATGTATTTTATTATCTGAAACTAACACAAATGCTTTGACTTCCTTACAGAGTATGCAGGCGTTTGCTACAGTAGCGGAGAAGAACCTGTGGAGACGTTGTGGCTGCAAACTTGAGAATGATGTGTGGATGAGCGTGGATGGCAAGCCTTGTTTACCCCGACATTTTTTTTCTCTCATTATGCTAAATGCTTCCATGGGCGAGACCATGGAGGCAAAGGGGCTATGGTAGGGCAGATGAAAGACATGTTGTTCACAAAGGGTTTTATTGTGTTAATGTACATGAGAATGAGAAAAAGAACCAGAGTAAATCTAAGCCCATTTGAAATTGTTTTGGACGACCGACCTTTATAGGAATGGAAGGGGGTAAACAACAGTTGCCATCCACAGATTTGTGTGAGCACAATATGTTGAATTACCACAAAGAAAAGTCTTCTCTGTTGTCTAATGTCTGTGTGTAGGTGAAAGATGCTCAGGGGAAACCGGCTGAGACCCCCTTGCACAACATCAAGCCGAGAGATTACATGGTGATAAGGGACCTGAGGAGGAAGAGCTGGAAGGCGAAAAAGTGGCTTGGGCCTTTTTGTCGTGCTTCTGACGACACACCGCCGTCAAGGTAGCTGAGAGAGCGACGTGGGTGCATGCGAGCCATTGCAGAAAGGTCCCACCAGTGATCGGGGAGGAGGAGCCGAGAGGAGAGGAGCAGGAGGCACACATCTGTGCAGGCAGAGATCAAATATAGACATCGTTTGCCACTATCATCTCAGGAGCAGAGACAATGGCACAACGTGGTGCTGAGCCAAAAAAGTAAAAAAAAAAATAAAAGACCGTGGCACCGGTTTCGAGTGCCGGAACGTGTGGCATGAAGCAGCATTCGAACTTGACATTCCCATGAAACGGCGTAGATGGGAAATGAAGGAGCAGGAAAAGGGGGAACAAAACCGGAAGTGGACGAGGCAATGACAAAATGCCAAGGGAACAAGGCCTGCACTCTGGCACTGCTGCAGAAACAAGAACCGAAGATAAACACCAGCTGCTGGCTTTGTCTGCAAATGTCTCACGCCTGGAAGGCAGTACCATTGACTGTTGAAACAATAAATGAAACTGACTGTCTGATCCCAAAGCAGATGACAGAGGTGCTTAGAGCTACAGCGGACATCGAGCAAGGGAAGATTCCAACAAAACATCCAACGTCTGCCTGCAAGAGAACGCAACGGTACAATCACACAGAAATGTTGATTCCACCTTTGAGAGTGATGCATGTTAAAGGAGATGTGTGCGTGTGCTCACAGAGACTGAAGCTGAACGTGAACATAGGGTGGTCTGACTGCAGAGTCAGAATTGACTTCAAGAATTCAACGACAGGGAACTGCACAGCGGTGATAGGCGGTATCAAAACAGACTTTACCTGCCCGTTTAGCAAACTAGGTGACACTTCACCTGCGGCAGTTTGGGGTTGTTTACCTGCTCGTTTAGCAAACTAGGTGACACTTCACCTGTGGCAGTTTGGGGTTGTGGTGATTGAGGATATAATTTCATGCCACAGAAAGATTGGACACATTGATGTTACCCAGCTTTAATGAATGTGGGTAACAAATCTGAGAGTTTGTGGATACTGGCTATGTTACACTGTGTTGCCAATTTTAAGTAAGAGTGATGAGTAACTTAAAATTGTTTGTTTTATTATTACTTTTTATTATTATTATATTCATATCTACACATTTTAAATTTTTCTTGTGAGTTATCAAAGAATGATAAAAGGGGGAATTGTTGGGGAAAAATTTAATGTCAATATCTGCTTCAAGCTATGCAAAACACCTCTCTGAGCTCAACAGACACAGTGTCTGCTGAAACCCAGGGGGGTAACGGTGAGACACCCAAACTGAGAGCTTTCCCGAACCTAGGGTGTCGGATAATTTAAATAAGTTCTAAGACAGAAGGGGGACCATTGTGTTTGTGTATTGTCACTAGCCATTTGTGTGTATTGTCACTTTTCCCCTGTATGGAAAAGTACTGAGTTGCTTAAACATTGGGGTGGGTATAAATGTTTGTGGGATCTCTGTGTCCTTAGTTCACACTCGGGGCAGACATTGTATGGTTGTGTCGACTGTGGACTCTTTCTTGCAAGAAATAAAATCTTTATAAAGTGAATTCTCCTAAGGTTTGTCTCTTTCTAGTGATGTCAGCTAATTCATTTTTGCCGCAACAGCTGTGCTTTGGCATTGAGAATATGGGACTCTAGCAGCGCTGAGTGATTGTCGTGCTTACATTCTAGCATGCAGGTGCCTCGGACTTCCAATGCGTTGCCTCCATAGGCTGTAACAGATTGTGCAGGTGGTGCTATGGGCACTCTTTTAAATAATGCATTAAAAGTGTTTTTTGGCATTGCATTAATTTCCGCACCAGAGTCTATTTTGAATCTGATTGTTTGCTGGCTAGGTCCAACTTTAATGTCTGCATAAGCCTGTACATATATATATATATATATATATATATATATATATATATATATATTGTGACGCGTGTCCCGAGCTCTCATCAGCGTCGCCCTGGAAACTGAGCAGGCACACCTGCACCTGCTCATCACGGGCTGAGTGGCCACACCTGCGTCCCATCAAGCACTGCTCATTTAAACCCTGCAAGCAAACACAGAGGTGAGAGATGTCTCCGCAAGACTCGGCTAACCCTTTCTTTCATTGTGCCTACAGAGAGCAGCGTGTGACCGCCAGCCCCAACGCCCACAGGAGAGCACGGACCCACACTGCACCAGCGCACCCAAAACAAGGAAGCTGAGCACCGAGCACCAAACCACCCTTTACTTGAATAAAACCACCCTTCGGGGAACTTACCCTCCATCTCGACTCGTGTCCTACTTCACCCCGTCACACTGGTGGAGAATGCGGGCAGTACAGTGAAGAGGACATAGACGACCCCACCTCACACGGCGTTCTATTATTGAACTCGTTTGCTTTGGTTGTTTTTTTGTTTGTTTTTTCCACTCTCTTTGCCTCACGTATTTTCTCTGGTTCCTCAGGTGGCGCTCCTCCTCCAACGATGGAAGAGCTGTTGAAGCACCTCACTGAGGTGAGCATCCGCCAGCAGCAAATTATGGAACACATGGCCTCCCGGCAGGGGGAAACCGACCGTGAGCTGGCCGCGCTCCGTCTCGCCACAGCCCCGCGAACTCCGCCCCTGACCCCCGTGTCCAGGCAACACAGCTATTACCCAGGATGACGGCACATGATGACGTAACGATGTATCTCCAGATGTTCGAGACCGTTGCCATGCGGGAGGCGTGGCCCGAGGAGGAATGGGCACGCATCGTGGCCCCACTGCTCACGGGAGAGGCTCCAGCGTGCGTACTTCGCGCTTCCCCGGAACAAAGTACCTCCTACGAGGTCTTACGGAAGGAGATCCTGGGCCGAATGGGGCTGTCTCCGATCAGCGCTGCCCAGCTATTCAACGAGTGGACCTTTGACCCGCGGCAGCCGGCCCGGGTTCAAGCCGCTAGCCTCTCCCGACTGGCCCAACACTGGTTGCTGGCCGGGGGTCCCACCGTACACCAGGTAGCGGAGCGCGTTGTGGTCGACCGCCTCCTGCGTGCCCTTCCCCGTCCGCTACGGCAGGCAGCCGGTATGCGGAACCCAGCCAACGTGGATGAACTGGTCGAGGCCATAGAGCTGGCGGAGGCCACCCAACACCGGGATGTAGGGGAGAGAGCGCCACCGTTTCCCCGAAGGGTGGTCCAGGAGCGGCGCGCGCCGGAGGGCACACAGCGACCGGTGAGCAGGCCGGGGGTTCCCGGCCCACAGGATGAGCCCATGCCCACAGAAGCACCCCGCTCCCCAGGACGACCTTGGCTGGCAGGCTGCGCCGTTCACACAGAAAACGCGCCGCGGGTGGAGGTGAAAGTAAACGGCCGCCCATTCCTCGCCCTTCTGGACTCTGGCAGTGCGGTCAGCCTGGTCAAAACATCGATCCTACCCCCACGGGCCGAAGCCAAGACTAAGCTCCCCATTACCTGTGTGCACGGCGACACCAGAGAAGTGCCGGCGCGGTGGGTTAACATCGCTGCGTCAATCGGTGCCTGGCCAGTAGACGTCGGGCTCGTCAGGGATCTACCAGTGCCGGTCCTTCTCGGAAGAGACTGGCCAGGGTTCGACCGCCTACTCGCCGCCGTCACTCAGCCTGCCAGCCTTGCTGGGAACCGCCCAACCCGGAAGCCCGGCAGGAAAGCCCGACGACGTCCCGTGCTGCTGGCCTCCGACAGTCCCAGAGGCGGTGAGTCACCCCGTCCACCTCATAACCTCTATTTTGATTTGTTCCAGCAGGTGACTGGAGCCGGGGGTTTCTCCAAGGAGCAGCACGAGGACGATCGCCTTAAGCACTGTTGGGGGCAGGTGAGGGTTGCGGAAGGAAAGGAGCTTCAGCCAGCACCCCACCCAACGCCACATTTTGTCGTGGACAATGGCCTGCTTTACTGTGTCGCCCAGCGGGAGGGGGGAGGAGAAAACCCTGCTGGTGGTCCCGCGCAGCAAAACGGAGGCAGTGATCGAGATTGCCCATGCCCATCCGATGGCAGGCCACCTGGGGGCCCAAAACACGATCCAGCGTCTCCGCGACCGGTTCCACTGGCCGGGCCTAGAGGCAGAAGTTCGACGATTCTGCCAGGCCTGCCCAACGTGCCAACGGACGTCACCTCGGACACCTCCCCCAGCCCGCTGATACCGCTGCCCATCATAGAGGTGCCCTTCGAACGGATTGGGATGGATTTGGTGGGGCCGCTGCCGAAGTCCGCCCGGGGGCATGAACACATCCTCGTCATCGTGGATTATGCCACCCGTTACCCTGAGGCCGTTCCCCTCCGTAAAGCCACCACGAAGGCGATATCCCAGGAGCTGTTCCTCCTCTTCAGCCGGGTTGGCATCCCCTCCCAGATCCTGACTGACCAGGGCACCCCGTTCATGTCCCGGATGATGGCGGATGTCTGTAAACTCCTGAAAGTCCAACAGCTCCGCACCACGGTGCACCACTCCCCAGACCGACGGGCTCGTCGAACGCTTTAACCAGACCCTCAAACAGATGTTGCGCCGGGTGGCGGCCGAAGATAAGCGGGACTGGGACCAAATGCTCCCCTACGTACTCTTCGGGGTTCGAGAGATCCCTCAGGCCTCCACCGGCTTTACTCCGTTCGAGCTGCTCTTCGGCCGACAACCCCGCGGTCTGCTGGACGTTGCCCGAGAGGCCTGGGAACAACAACCGGCGGTACACCGGACCACCATCGAACATGTGCGCGAGATGAGGGAGCGAATCGACCGAGTTATGCCCATTGTCCGGGAACACCTCGTCAAGGCGCGCAACAGGCGCAGCAACGATATTACAACCGGGCGGCCCAACCACGGGAGTTCCAGCGAGGAGACCACGTCCTGGTGCTGGTTCCCACGGCCGCCTGCAAGTTCTTGGCCACCTGGCAAGGTCCCTACACCGTCACAGAAAAGGTCGGTCCCGTCACGTACCGTGTGCGGCAACCAGGTAAAAGGAAGAAGGATCAGCTCTACCACGTCAACCTTATGAAGCGCTGGGTCGGGACCGGGCCCCAGCTCTCGGCCTACACCAGCTCGACTCCCGTGGTTGTTGATATGGATCCCCAACTCTCCGCCGCCCAGAAGTCGGAGCTGCAACACCTGGTCAGTCAGTTTTCGGATGTGTTCTCCCCCAGCCTGGGCGGACCCACGTCTTGGAGCATGACATCCGCACACCACCGGGGACCATCGTCCGGCAGCGGCCCTACCGTGTCCCGGAGGCTCGGCGACACGCCATCGAGGACGAGGTACAGGAGATGCTGAGGTTAGGGGTAATTGAACCATCGCGCAGTCCCTGGTCCAGCCCCATCGTCATGGTTCCAAAGCCCGACGGCACCCTCCGCTTCTGTAACGACTTCCGTCGCCTAAACGAAGTTTCAGAATTTGACTGTTACCCAATGCCCCGCGTAGACGAGTTGTTGGACCGTCTGGGAAGGGCCCGGTTCATCTCCACTCTCGACCTTACCAAGGGCTACTGGCAGGTCCCCTTGACGGAACAGGCCAAACCAAAGACGGCCTTCTCTACCCCAAGTGGCCACTGGCAGTACCGGGTCCTTCCCTTCGGCCTACACGGGGCCCCGGCCACCTTCCAACGGTTAATGGACATCCTCCTCCGGCCGCATCAAGCATATGCGGCGGCCTATCTCGACGACGTCATCATTCATTCGGAGACTTGGGAGGACCATCTGGAGCGGCTGCGGAGGGTGCTAACGGAACTACGCGGGGCTGGCCTAACCGCCAACCCCCGGAAGTGTCATCTGGCCCTCGCCGAGGCGAAGTACTTGGGGTATCAGGTGGGTCGCGGCCTCATTAAACCACAAGAGAAGAAGGTGGCAGCTATCCTCTCCGCGGCGCGGCCCACCTCCAAGACACAGGTACGGGCCTTTTTGGGGTTGGCGGGGTATTACCGCTGCTTTATCCCTAACTTCTCCTCCTTAGCTTCTCCCTGACAGACCTGACCAGGAAGGGGCAGCCGGAGAAGGTCCCGTGGACCCCTGAGACGGAAACGGCATTCCACCGGATAAAGGCAGCCCTCACGACGGAACCAGTCCTCCGAGCCCCGACTTCAACTGCCCCTTCCTGCTGCAGACGGACGCCTCAGACACCGGGTTGGGAGCCGTCCTATCGCAGGACCATGACGGTGAGGAACACCCGGTGATGTTCATAAGCCGAAAGCTGACCCCTGCGGAACAACGATACGCCACGGTAGAAAGGGAAGCGTTGGCCGTCAAGTGGGCAGTCCTGGAGCTCAGGTATTACCTCCTCGGCCGCCACTTCACCCTCGTAACCGATCACGCTCCCCTACAGTGGATGGCCCGAGCCAAGGAGACGAACGCCAGGGTGACGCGGTGGTTTCTTGCGCTCCAGGACTTCAACTTCACCGTGCAACACCGAGCGGGACGGCCAACGCAAACGCCGACGGACTCTCCCGGCTGTGGTCGGCTTTCGCAGGTCTGTCAGGTTCCACTCCCCACCCTCCCCCGATCTCCCCGCTTCTCCATAGGAACAGGACGACGCTTGGGGGGGGAGGTGACGCGTGTCCCGAGCTCTCATCAGCGTCGCCCTGAAACTGAGCAGGCACACCTGCACCTGCTCATCACGGGCTGAGTGGCCACACCTGCGTCCCATCAAGCACTGCTCATTTAAACCCTGCAAGCAAACACAGAGGTGAGAGATGTCTCCGCAAGACTCGGCTAACCCTTTCTTTCATTGTGCCTACAGAGAGCAGCGTGTGACCGCCAGCCCCAACGCCCACAGGAGAGCACGGACCCACACTGCACCAGCGCACCCAAAACAAGGAAGCTGAGCACCGAGCACCAAACCACCCTTTACTTGAATAAAAACCACCCTTCGGGGAACTTACCCTCCATCCTCGACTCGTGTCCTACTTCACCCCGTCACAATATATATATATATATATATATATATATATATATATATATATATATATATATGTATCTAATGTTAGTTCGGCTCCCTGGCTTAACAGCTTTTCGCGGACCCGCGGGGAGTTTGTGGCGAACACAATGCGCTCCCCTGTTTGGGTAACCGCAGTCTTTTAGGAGTAGTTTCAGCTCAGTTATAAAATGTTTCGCCGTCTGCCTGCATTTTCTCATGGAAGCGATATCTGACATATATCGGGTTGGATTTGGGAATAATATAAGCTGCATTCTTATCGTAGTATGTCTGTAGCTTTTTAGCTTAGTCTTCGGAAAGTGACCAGGTGTTGTATATGTTCTGTCCCTTGTCCCCGAACCATAAAAGAAGGTAACTGCACTTCTCTGGTTCACGTTTCTCCCGCAATGGGCCAGAAAACATCAGCTCGGCTTGTTGTTTGAACTGCCTCCATGCTTCGGGCAAGTTGGCCAAATTCCAATCGATCCGCGGTGTTAGAATACCATACGTCTCTATAATCTTCACTGTAGGTAGGTCTTCATTACTCTGACACCATGTTATGGTTGCCCTTTGGCAAGTTATTAACTTTTATATATATATATAATAAAGAGAAAAAGGGCAGATGGGCAGATGGACTTTATGAATAGCAAATAATGAAATGAGTAAGCATACCTTGATTTGTGCTTGCTTTAATGTTCATTTGGGCATGTTTTGTTAGCGCTCAGCGTCCGGGTTAGCCTTGTTTTGTTAGCACTCACTGTCCGCATTGTGATTTCAGGCAATCGTATTTTGCGAACTAAGACAGCTTGATTAATAATCAGGAGCCACATGCACTGCCAGGCAAATTTATGCTTGCTAGACGTTGAGCTGTTGTTGAGACGTGAGCAGAAAAAGAAGTCGTCTTTGACTATTGTAAGTTAATGTTAATAATAAATAACGTTACAGAAAACGGTGTACATATAAGTGACTTTAAAGCATGTTGGTTGTTTGTTATATTATAAAAATGCTTGATTGACTTATGTTTCTTAAATGCTCAGTTGTTGTTCTTTCCATACCATATGAATGTTCTTGAGCATGTGCGCACTTCTGTGTAGCTAACGTTAACTTGCGCACTGATCTTGTATTAAAGGGGACCTATTATGCAAAATTCACTTTTGCATGGTGTTTGGACATAAATGTGTGTTGGCAGTGTGTGTACAGAAAAGCAGTGTCTCAGAACAAGCCGTTTCCAGATCCCTGGCAGTGTGAAGTCACAAAAGCCACAGGCCTCGCCCACGAAATGTTGACAGACACTGCCGTTTGAACACAGAAGTTAGAACCGCTCTGAGTGAATTCACAGCGAGTCCGCCATTACTGCACTGATGAGAATGTCTCCCAAGCGTTTTGTGTTTGGTGTTCTGTAGCTGGATGGATTAATCCACAGAGCTCTCTTAATTTACTCCCTAAATGAGGTGGATTAACTTGGTTTTCCAGGAAAATGCTCCCTCAGTTCTGTCGAAATTCATTTATGTTTGCGTGAATCGTTTCACACCGGACTGCTTTGTGAACGAATATCAATACAAAGGGACAATACAAAACAGAAACTGTGCTAAAAATATGCTACTTAAGGATATACAAGTTAAAACTGTTCGTGATCCAGCTTACAGTCTCCAGAGTGATACTGGATATGGCAGTAATGAAGGTGAGGGTACTTTATTACAGTTCATCTGAGTTTATTTAGGGGTATAAAGTTTATTAACCCTTGAGGGACGGATTGGGCGGTACCGCCCAAAATGGCATACTTTTACAAATGTGTAGTTATCTCAAAAACTATTAATGCTAGAGAGATGCGGTCTTTTTTGCCGTCTTCCTCAGATTCCACTGAAAACAGCAGTATCCAGTTTGTATATTAAACAGGCCAATGAAAACGATTATGTTAGGCAGATTCAACACGCAACAACCAATGTAAAAATTGCCGCTGGGAGGAATATTTTTCTAACCCAATCAGAGGAAGGTTACCATGATGTATTCTAGCCATTCAGAGGACTCTGTAGCTCTGCTGTAGCCTTGTAAAAGCTCGCTGGCCTATAGTAAAAGACCGGCAGCCGGGTGTAATCAATAAGCGATCGGAGAATCAGCATCAGGTGGAGAAAGCAGAAAGCGATCGGAGTGTTACAGAGAGCGATCTGAGTATTAGCGAGCACAAAGAGATAAATTCGAGAGAGATATAGCATTATTACAGATTTGTTTTATTAAAATGGCAAGCAGTAAAAGATTTACGGCAGAACAAGCTCTGGAACAATTACTGGAAAGTGACGAGGAGAAATCTGGAGCAGACAGCTTTTACACCGATGGAGAGGCCTTGCTTTGCTCACTTGCATGCCTAGGCTGTTTGTAAAAAAAAGTTAATTATTTAATTGTTCTTTACACATTGGATTAAACAATAACACATTTCTGTCAAGCAAAGAGTTTGAAAAAAAAATATATTTTTTGTTCTATATTCTGTGATGTGTGATTTTCAGTAATAAATGACAAAAATCTAATTTTCGTTTTTGAAATTCTCTAGTTTACTGTACATTTTTTTTCACTCATACTTCCTTTCTAAACACATTACATGCATGCTTATGGTAGCTTAGGGTCTTCTGAATCCATAGATACCAAACACAGGGTGTTCCATCTCCTTTACATATGATTTATAAGCCCAAATATAAAAATAGAGAAAACAGACCAAAAAGGGCTTAGTCCCAAAAATAAAAAAACGCCTAGGACTGTTTGTAAATAAAGTTAATTATTTAACTGTTCTTTACACATTTGATTGAACATTAACCCATTTCTGTCAAGAAAAGGGTTAGAAAAATATATTTTTGGGTCAAAAACTTTTCACTATTGTTGTGTGAGGTAGGATTTTCAGTAATAAATGAGAAAAATCTCATTTTCATTTTTGAAATTCTCTAGTTTATTGTACAATTTTTACTTCCTTTATAAACATATTGCATGCATGCTTATTGTAGCTTAGGGTCTTCTGAATCCATTGATACCAAATACATGGTGGTCCATCATCATTACATATGGTTTATAAGCCGAAATGTAAAAATAGAGAAAACGGACCAAAAAGGGCTTAGTCTCCTAAGGGTTAAGCACCACCCGAAAGGCATAAGGTCTTTATATATTAATTTACTGTTAGTTGTAACGAGTGTTTCTGTGTACTTCGCTATGTTGGTGATGACAATACAAGGAAAGAGAGAGAGTTTATGGATAATATTTTAATGCACACTTGTGTTTTATTAAGCTCTTACAGTGATTTTCTTGAGTGAAAACGGACGCTTCATCTTTTGTGTGACGAACAATAAACGTCATAAAACTCATCTGTATAGTTTTAACCATCATTAGGATGGTACAACAGGCCTACACTAATATAGTGGATTAAAAACAAGAAGACAATATACAGTAGGTGGACAACCAAAATGGGTATTACCGCCGTGCATACCACCGCCACAGGGCCGTCGCGTTAACTGAAATTCAGTCGCGCGTAAAAAACTACCGCCAGGTGGCGCAAAGGGACGGATTGGAAAGTGACTGTAATAATAAAATGTCGGTTTGTAAACGGAGATGAAAGGACAAAGTAAAACAACAATAACATTATAATATAACATTTTAACATCCTTAAAAACCATTAGAAAATTTAAAGTGGGAGTTAATTTCAAAACGTGGGATAGTCTAGGCTACAGTCTATGCATCAAAAATAAAAAGAAAGACCTTTACACAAAGTCTTACTGCATGCTATTATCATTAAACAATCATTACTAGATTATTATACTAGATATATATATATATATATATATTAGGAGCACACACACGGATTAAAAATGTAATATTTTCATTCTGGTTTGAAAAAAAAACCCAAAATCCTTCAAGTTCCATATGCGGAGCGAAATGAGAACGGTCCAGCATTAAGACTGCATTAAGAGCAATAATTCTTATTAACCGCTATTGTTCTTGATTTTTTTTTTTTAAATTTTTTTTTTTTTATTATTGGCTATTAGGCTATATATGCTATGTAATGTTTAGTGTTTTTGATATCGCAGACTAAAATACCAGCAGGAATAAATATTTAGTTCATCAGTGATTGTACATCAAGAGCAAGGACACGTTGTTTGCATTTTGTTTTGTGCTTTTACCGAAACGATCGCTTGACTGTGCGTGTGCACGAGCGCCATGAGAACTGATAACAGCAGCAACAAGCACTGGCCAAGATTTCAGAAACAACACGTTCCAGCGGATAGATCGCCTCTTATTTAACACAGACCTACGAATTTATTATCGTATTGAGATATTTCTTTCTTTTTAGGTACAATTATTTGCTGAGTTTAAGTTCATTTTTGAGACGTTTCAGATTCTCACAGAGTTCTCACAACCCTGTTTTTCATTTTATTTTATTTTATTTTATTTTTCAAAAGTACAAGGTTTTGTTCTTATTGTGAACGTACAAAAATAAAAGTAGACCATTTGTAGTCTTGCATCAATCTGTAGGCTATCGTCAAAAATGACGGAAGGCCTGTTTTAAGTTGTTTCAGCTGTCATGAGGAGAAAATCCATCAGAACGCACCAGCGCTTTCGTCGGCCAGAGGGATAAAAATGTAACCAATTTAGTTTCATATTTATATTTATATATTGGGCTATTGCCTATTATTATTATTATTATTATTATTTCAAACTTTCACCTATGTTCATTATGAAAAGGGAATAGCAAGACGGATGCGCAATGTTGGGAGACATGCAGCGGGTCAGACATGAGTTTGGCCACTTCATTAAGTTTTGTTTTATAGTAAGTCTTTCTTTAAAGTGAATTTCATTTAGTAGAAACTGTATCTTAATTTCAATCAATGTTTCATCATCCAATTGCCTATATTTAATAATTAGGAAGAAAACCATGAACGTCGGGTGTGGTATGGATTGAAGTGCGTAACAAACAAACTCATTTTTCCGTGGCCTTTAAATAAGGCTGAATCAATATACGTCTTTCTGTTTTAATTAAATTTATTTATTACTTTATTACATGTCTTAATTACTTAAATAATTGATAAGATGTTTTTCAAACAATATATTTTAGCTGGTCTAGTTAGACAAATTTGCGTAGTGGCTTATTGTGCTAACTTTTTTTTCCTACCACACGCAAAACTCATAACATTTCTTGGAGATTTCCAAAAAACAAACAAACAAACAAACACGACGCTCCGAATTTTAAAAAATCCCTCCTTGCTCCAGTCAAAACTTTGCACATACCATAGAAAATAGTGCTAAATTACCACAAAAGGGGGAATATTCACTGTTGTTTCAATCGCCATTTGTAAGGTAGCCAAGACAACAGCAAGCTTTGATGCGCTGTGCTACTGTGTTACTGTTAGCAGTGTGCCGAGACAAAGACATGTATTTAAGAAATTTAATAAAAACAGAAAGACGTATATTGCTTCAGCCTTATTCAAAGGCCGCGGAAACATGAGTTTGTTTGTTACGCAATCCATTCCACTCCCGACGTTCATGGTTTTCTTCCTAATTATTAAATACAGGCAATTGGTTGATGAAACATTGATTGAAATTAAGATACAATTTCTACAAAACGAAATTCAAGAAAGACTTACTAAAAAACAAAACTTAATGAAGTGGTCGAAATTTGTCTCCCGACATTGCACATCCGTCATGCTATTCACTTTTCATAATCAACATTGGTGACATCTTAAAAAAAAATTATATTAGGCTATAGCCCAATATTTAAATATAAATATGAAACTAAATTGGTTACATTTTTATCCCTCTGGCCGACGAAAGCGCTGGCGCGTTCTGATGGATTTTATCCTCATGACAGCTGAAACAACTTAAAACAGGCATTCCGTCATATTTGGCGATAGCCTACAGATTGATGCAAGACTACAAATGGTCTACTTTTATTCGTGTACGCTCACAATAACAACAAAACCTTGTACTTTTGAAAAATAAAATAAAATAAAATGAAAAACGGGGTGCACTTTCAGCTGTCTCTCTGCGAGAATCTGAAACGTCTCAAAAATGAACTTAAACTCAGCGAATAATTGTACCTAAAAAGAAAGAAATATCTCAATTCGATAATAAATTCATAGGTCTGTGTTAAATAAGAGGCGATCTATCCGCTGGAATGTGTTGTTTCTGAATTTGATATTTGATATTTTAAGGAATAGAATACACTCCTGCATTTAAATGCGGCTGCAGGAGTTGCAGTTTTTTATGACGTTTTATTAATCCGTCCATTCTTTTTAGTTTCAATGATTTAGCTAAATCGTGCCTTAATAATGGGAGCGAAATTATTCAGTGACTCACGTTTTACTAAAATAAAGGATATAATTCATGAAACACGCAACAATTTCTTAATCAGTGTCCAAACAGATAGGCTATATTTTTCCTAAGTAGTTATCTGTCAAATAAAGGACAGGTAACGAATAACAAAGTATGTGCATGTCAAAAATCCATGCTGTTTTATTAAAGGAGTTTAAAATATAAATAGAAAATGTATTTGTGATAAATATAGGCCTAATATGTGAGAAAATTGACATTTTGCATAAAGATAAATGTGCTTTCATGCATTTGTTGGATAACATGTGGTTAAAGCGCCACTCAGCGGTCAAAAGTTGCAAATGCACTTTGCGACGCTGCGGCAGCGGTAGAAACACCGTTTTGGATGGCCACCTACTATAAGTTATGACCATAATTTAACTAAACTATACCTGTTCTATCTCCATTAGCAGTTTCTGACATTATAGTGCATCCTGACTGAATCCTGACACACTTAGGCAGAGCACAGAAGCTCATTTGCATTTAAAGGGACACAGACTAAAACCACTAAAAGTGGTAATTTTATCATGCTATAAAAAAAATATCTGTGAGGTATTTCGAGCTAAAACCTCACATACACACTCTGGGGACACCAGAGACTTATTTTACATGTTGTAAAATGGGGCATAATAGGTCCTCTTCAATGTAATGTCAGAATTACGTTATTTGTATAAAACCTTTTCACCTAATACAGCGTTGCTCAGTTTTATATTGCCAGCAACATCATCACTATAAAATTCTATTTATCACCCAGCCATTGAAATAAAAAGTGTTGATATTTCCTCGTTATATTTGGGAAGTAAGTTGTATTTGTTTAAATGTGTATGTGTACTTGACTTTTTTGTTTTATATTTGCAGGATCAGTACAGTGGAAGCAAAACTCCATATCGATGAGGTGGTGTTGCAAGATTTGTAGACACCAAAAACCTTGCTTTTACTTTTAAAACATCCTGAAAGTTAGTTAAAAACATGGTTAAAATAGTTAATGTGAATACAGTGGTTCAATCTTAATGTTATGAAGTGACAAGAATACTTTTTTTGCGCAAAAAATCTATTTGAACCGTTGTCATATGTAGTGAACTCAGTGCTTGTTTACATCCGAATGCTGGCTCTGGTGTCAGGATCACATGCATGCGTCGTTCTGCTCACGTGTTCAGCTTCGGCCAGTACTGAGTTGGCATTTGTTTGTAAACAAGGAAAACTGCACTGAGTTCACTACTGTGACAGCCATAAGGAAGCATGTCACCTGCAACACCTTGGAGAGCACCAGCAGAGCCACCCAGTGACATTCAGGACCAGGGATAGCTCCAACACAGGTGTACACAGTTTCCCTTTTGGCAGGGGGCCTCAGCTGCAGGCTGTTGGGCCTAATCAGCAGCCACATAAAAAGAGAACAACAAAGTCACAGGGAGAAGAGCAGGGGAGGTGAACAGACGCAGTGTGCTGAGCGTGCCCCAGCCCAGGCTTTGGACAAGTACTAACCAGGACGAGCTTGTGGGGGTAGAAGGACGTGAGTAGTCTGCACTACAGAGACCAATCCTATATCTCTTCTGCCTTTTCCCCAGACTTAATTTGATACCACAAAGGAAAAGAAAGAAGAAGAACTGCCCGAGTTACAGTTTCTCCACTTCCCCTCTCCTACAACATTTGAATAAATAAAGAAAGTTTAAGTTTTGACGCACTGAAAGACTGCCTGGTGGACTCTTTGCTTTATCCTGTAGAGTTTAATTTCCCTATCTTGAATCTGAAGGTCACATATGGTGGAGAATGCGGGCATGAGTTGAGCCTCGCATACGATTCAGACAGTGCACTGGGCAGAAAAGAAATAACAAGAAGATGGAGGAGGCCCTGACCGCCATCCTGCAGGCGCAAACCACACTGAATGCAGCCGTCACCGAGCTCTGCCGGAGGACTGAGGCACAGGGTAGGAGACCCCAAGAATATCTGGCCAAAATGACTAGAGATGATGATGTTGAAACCTATCTTGATCTCTTTGAAAAGATGGCCCAACGAGAAAGGTTGCCTAGGGCAGACTGGGCAAACCTGATTCTCCCTCTGTTAACCGGGGAGGCACAGAAGGCCTGCCGTGACCTAACCATTCATGAAGCAACCAATTATGAAGTGGTGAAGAGAGCAATCCTCGCCCAATATGGGCTCAGCCTGCCTGCCAAAGCCCAGCGGGTCCATAGCTGGGAATACCATGCAACACTTCCAGCACGAGCCCAAGTAACCACCTTAACCCGCATGGTGAGGAGCTGGCTAGAGGAAGGAGATGGGCCACTGGCTGTGGAAAGAGTGGTGATCAATCGATGCATACTAGGGTCCCTGTCAAGATTGGGGGCAGGGACACAGAAGCTCTCATAGACTCTGGGAGTATGGTGACACTGATCCGACCAGAGTACGCAGGGCCGATCATGGGGAGAGAGATCTCAGTATCCTGTATTCACGGGGACACCCGGAATTATCAAACTGCGTCAGCATGGTCACTCCCCGGGGCCAGTTTCAAGTACAAGCAGGCATTGTGGAACACTTGCCAGTCCCTATCCTGATTGGCAGAGACTGTCAAGCATTTTCTGCCTACTGGACAGGCCCAGCTGCAGACAGGAAGAGACCTATCCTGCGCAGGCGTAGAGATCCTCTATCTGGCCACCGACCTTCTCTGACCACTGAAGAGATCACGGACGCAGAAGCAACCAGCCCTGAGGAACCCCTCAATGTTGATGGAGGTGAGGAGGATCGCTCTGACTCCACAGCCACCGCCTCAGAAGATCCCGAAGGTGTACAGGTACTTGATGACATAGAATCCCATGATGTATTTTCTGAATTTCCCCCTGCAGAGACCCTCCAGGGAGGGAGGCTGGGTCGGTTCGGCTCTGCTCAGCTGCAAGACCCGCTGTTGAGCCAAGCATGGCGGAATGCACAGGTGGTTGAAGGCCAGTTACAAACTGGGGTGAGTAGACTCAGTTATCCACATTTCATGATAAAGAATAAATTGTTGTATAGAACGGATTTGCGCAGGGGTGAAGTCGTGGAACAATTGCTGGTTCCCAAGCCATATACCTCTAAGGTTTTGTATTTAGCCCACACTCACCTGCTGGGAGGCCACTTGGGGGCCGAAAAAACCTACGAAAGGATCCTCACACGTTTCTATTGGCCCGGTGTTAAGAAGGCGGTTGAAGACTATTGTCGTCACTGCCATTTGTAGGATGTCAGAATGTCAGCTTTATAGCCCCAAGGTAACATATCGAAATCCCCTTATTCCTCTTCCGATCATTGAGACCCCTTTCAGCAGGATTGCGCTGGACATCGTAGGACCCCTGCCAAAATCCAACCGGGGACACCGATACATTCTGGTCATCCTTGACTACGCCACCCGATTCCCTGAAGCGGTCCCTCTCCGATCAGCCACCTCCAAGGCCGTGGCCAGAGAACTGGTCCAACTCTTCAGCTGGGTGGGGATAGCAGATGAGATCCTTACAGACCAAGGCTCGTGCTTCATGTCGACTGTGATGAAAGAGACCTGCCGACAACTAAAGGTGAAGCAACTCAGAACCTCCATATTTCACCCCCAGACTGACGGGCTTGTAGAGAGGTTTAACAAAACTCTTAAACAAATGTTGAAGAAAGTTATTGATGTTGAGGGAAAAAATTGGGATCAATTGCTACCATATGTCTTGTTCTCTGTTCGAGAAGTCCCACAGAGTTCCACTGGTTTCTCACCCTTTGAACTCCTCTATGGGCGACGACCTCGAGGAATGCTGGATCTCGCCAAGGAGAACTGGGAACAGCAGCCATCGCCACATCGCAGCATCATTGAGCATGTCGAACAGATGCATGACCGAATGGCAAGAGTCTGGCCAATCGTAAGGGAACACATGCAGCAGGCCCAACAACAGCGGGCCAAGATATACAACCGAGGGGCACAGGTACGAGAGTTCCATCCTGGAGAAAAGGTATTAGTTTTAGTCCCATCTAATGAATGCAAATTCCTGGCCAGGTGGCTGGGACCCTATGAAATTGTAGAGCGGATGGGCCCAGTTAACTACAGAGTACGCCAGATTGGCCGAAGGAAGGGCCACCAAATCTACCACGTTAACCTCTTAAAACCATGGCGTGAACCTATCACACCTCCAAGTGATGTCCTCACAGCCAGTATCCTTTCCCCTGTAACCCCTGAGGTGAAAATGGGTGACCACCTATCTCCTAGGCAGAAGCAGGGGTTAAGAGAGCTTTTGTGGCGAAACAGAGATGTCTTCTCTAATCTGCCTGGACAGACCTCACTTATAGCTCATGATATAGTAACGGACCCAGGGAAGGTTGTTAGACTTCGAGCATATAGGATTCCAGAAGCTAAAAGGGAAGCCATCCGAAAGGAGGTAAAGAAAATGCTTGAGTTAGGAGTTATAGAGGAATCCCAAAGTGCATGGTCAAGTCCCATCGTCCTAGTACCGAAACCAGATGGGAGCATACGATTCTGCAAAGACTACAGAAAATTGAATGAGATTTCCCAGCTTGACACTTACCCTATGCCAAGGGTAGATGAGCTGATTGAACAATTGGGCCCTGCTCGGTTCATCACAACACTTGACTTGACCAAAGGATACTGGCAGGTACCTCTAACCCCTCAAGCCAAACCCAAGACTGCCTTCTCCACTCCTGATGGGGCCTTCCATTACCGGGTTCTTCCTTTTGGGGTCCATGGGGCACCTGCCACATTTCAAAGACTCATGGATAGAGTCCTCCATCCCCACCAACAATATGCTGCTTCATATCTGGACGACATTGTTGTTCACAGCAAGAGTTGGGAAGAACATCTTCACCATCTAGAGGCTGTCTTACAGGCACTATGCTCAGCGGGCCTCACAGCAAACCCAAGTAAGTGTTCACTTGCCCAAGAAGAGGCCAACTACCTTGGGTACACGGTTGGGAGAGGAAACGTGAAACCCCAATCTCAGAAGATTGATTCCATTCTCACCTGGCTTTGTCACAAAAGCAGCCCCCCTAACTGAATTGATCCGCAAGCACTTCCCAAACCGGGTGAAGTGGACCAAAGAAACAGAGCATGCCTTCATTGAGCTAAAGAAATCGCTCTGTTGCGAACCCATCCTGCAAGACCCAAACTTCAACACAACCTTCGTTCTACAAACGGATGCATCCGAAGTAGGGATTGGAGCTGTGTTGTCCCAGTTGCAGGAAGGTATGGAGCACCCACTTATGTTTATTAGCTGTAAGCTGCTACCCCATGAGAAGAATTATGCCACAGTTGAAAAAGAATGTCTTGCTGTTAAATGGGCTGTTGAAAAATTGAGATATTACCTGTTGGGTCGAAAATTCGTCTTAGTAACTGATCATGCCCCGCTGAAATGGATGTCCCAAAACAAAGGGAAAAATGCACGAATCACTCGCTGGTTTCTTCAGTTGCAGGACTTCCAGTTTGCAGTAGAACACCGAGCTGGGAACTCTCATGCAAATGCTGATGCCATGTGCAGAAGGTATGACGGCGCTGGGTCGTGCGCTCCAAGCAGGAGCCTGGAGCTGGAAAAGGGGGTATGTGACAGCCATAAGCATGTCACCTGCAACACCTTGGAGAGCACCAGCAGAGCCACCCAGTGACAGGTGTACAAGGTTTCCCTTTTGGCAGGGGGCCTCAGCTGCAGGCTGTTGGGCCTAATCAGCAGCCACATAAAAAGAGAACAACAAAGTCACAGGGAGAAGAGCAGGGGAGGTGAACAGACGCAGTGTGCTGAGCGTGCCCCAGCCCAGGCTTTGGACAAGTACTAACCAGGACGAGCTTGTGGGGGTAGAAGGACGTGAGTAGTCTGCACTACAGAGACTAATCCTATATCTCTTCTGCCTTTTCCCCAGACTTAAAGGTCCCGTTCTTCGTGGTTTTTTGAAGCTTTGATTGTGTTTATAGTGTGCAATATAACATGTGTTCATGTTTCAAGTGTAAAAAAACACAGTATTTTTCACATAATTTACTTATCTGTACACCGCTGTTTCCACTGTCATAAAAACGGGCTGATGACTTCCTTGTTCTATGTAGTCCCTCCTTCAGAAATACGTAACGAGTTCTGATTGTGCCAGCGGTTCCTGTGTTGTGATTCGACAGCATCTTAGCACATGTTGCCCGGAAAGGTCACGCCTCTTACCATAACGGGGAGATGCATGCGCTCAGTGTTATCATAAACATGTCTTTAATTTTACCTTATCAATTTGAGCCGGAATCAGACCCGGAGAACATAGATGAAGAGGATCGAGTAGAACCTGTGCAAACACGTCTTTTGCAGGATGTGTCACAATGGTAAGCTGTTTATTTAGTAGTTGTCATACTTTTACATATGGCTGTTACCTTGAATTGGTTAAATTGTAATGTTAAATATTACAAACTGTTATAAAAGCTTGTGGTATATGGTTTTGTCCATCTGTTGAATTAACGATGGTGTTGTTGAATTTTTAAAATAAGTGCATTGTTTATTCCTACCTTAGTTACACATGAGCACGAGTTTTGATTAGTAATATATGTTTTATAGGTGTACATGTGGTTATTGTGACAAAATGCCAATGGAGGAGGAAAACATCTGCTGCAAAGAAATACAAAAAGTACTGTAACACCTCCTAATTTAATAATTTTTTGTTGTGTATAGTTCATTTGAAATAGTTTTCATCCAAACAACTTTATATAAATACACGTTATTTTCACCATAAATATAGCCTTAAAAGTTGCCATGTTGCGTAAAAGAAATCGTTGCCATGTATTAAAATAATTTATTTATTAAAAGTTGAATTTTACGTGACTGCACATTAAATTATTAATGCCTCACATCAATGTATAGGTTTGTCGACGAATGATGCAGATTGCAGACCCTCCTACATGTATGGTTCATCACCCCGGCTTTGAAGCAAACTGCTTAAACCCATATGCCTTACAAAACATAAACAATATTTACAGAGCTGACTACGGACGAGTGAGGAGAAGAACTGAAGAAGAGCATGTTTTTATTAAATATAATCAAATTAAACAATGTATAATAACTTTAGTTATATAAGAATAATAAAAATAATAAAATGTTTAAAAAAAATTATTTTTTACAAACATATGTACGCATGATGTTAATGAACCATTTGTTTACTTTGTCTTTTTGGTTCAATGCCATAGGCGTTTCCGTTATGTGGCATATCGCAGTTTTGTCAGCTGGTGCTGGGGCTACTTAGGACGGCATGTGAGGGTCGTCATCCCGCCTTGTGTAGTTCGCCGGATACGCCAGGATTTTCCTGATCCAGCTGGACAGTACGTTGGATTCCGGCCACCCCCTTGACTAAACCGAGACACATGGCGGGCAATGACATATTCCTTGTAGGGTTTTTCAAACTCTGACGACAGGGGAGGTGGAATGGTGATCTGATGTAGTTCTTCTACATATGGTGTTGGGTCCACAATGACTTTGTGTAGTAGACTCATCAGGTCATCGACATAGTCTGAGAGACAAATGTAAAACTGATTGTGAAAGTACTGACTAAAAATATATTTTGTGCATGTTATATTAGTGTCGTTACATTTTGGTAAAAATCTGTTGTATTGAATAAGTTTGTTGTCTTTATTGAAAAAAAATTAAGTTTTCTAATTTACTAAATGTTGGGTCTGTTTTCACAGGCTTGGCTATGCATTCCCCTTGTTTTGACTTCGGAAAAGCGATTTTGAAAACAGCCTCTCCTTGTTTTGTTGTTGTCTGTGGACGCTGGGCATTCTCAATGTAGTGCATGGCTGCGAGATACAACCTGCAATCATAGAAGGATAAGTAAAATCATTATTAGACCATAATAAATATAACTTCACGTTACTTTGATGCCATAAACAAAATTACCTGCACAACATTCCTATATAAAAGAAAACTACGTTTTTGGGTGCAAAACGTATAACCAGGCTGTGGAATGCCTCCAGTGTCGACGTTTGAAAGTGGTGACTGAGTTTCTCAAAGTCCTTGAGAACTCTCTTGTTGCACGTTACTTTCTCCACTTTGCGGATTGACACTGACCCTGTATACAACACACACATCAAACCTTAATTTATTTTTTTTTTACATTTGAACAGTAAACTGTACATGAATGAACCCTCTATGTAGACATACCTTTTTCAAACCATTTTTTGTTATCCCTTGAAGTCTTGTCTTGGTGTTCACATTTAGGAAACAGGGGGTTGTCGTGAACATGGGTGTTCTGCATGTGATTAAGAAGTGATGTCCACTTTGCCACCTTTTCCGGTCCAGAAACAGAGGTAGTTGCACTCCAGTAGAGATGATTTTTGATGCTTTTCAACCATTTCTTCAGCACCTCACAGTCTTTACTTTGTGAAAGCTTCAGAAGTTTCTTTGACATAGCTATGAAAAGTTAAAAAGAAGGGAAATATTTATTGATGGATAGTAATAAAACTGTAAACACCAGTTATCATCTTTATATTTAAAGAAAAATAGATTGATTTTTACCTTTCTCGAAGTGCCACACATCATAGTACTGAGTGATGTTGCGTTCCCTCAGGTACTTTTGAATCTGTGGATGGCGATCAGTGACTATGTAGTCAACCACCAAACCACAGGATTCCAGCTTATCCAGACTTCGCTTTAAACCCTCCTTTTCCATGTGGTAACTACCACCTACCTCGTTGCTCTGTCAATAGACACATGGAATGCAAATATGAATATACAAATGTTAACAAATTAAAAAAAGTTTAAAACATGTTATTCAATTATTGACCTGAATTAGTTGAAGATCCACAATTGAGTTGGTTTCCATATCCATCAATGTGTAACTTCCAAATTTCGCAGAGTGCCCTATGTAACACAAAATAATAATCATAGGCATGACATTGTTGAGAACTTTAGCACTATAAATATTATAAGAAACTATTAAATAAGCAGTATATATATATATACACATTTTTTTCTCTACATCTACCTGGTGAGTCAGCACGCATATCTCCTGCTATTGCAAGTTTTCCCCCCTCTTTCAGCTGCTGAATAACATGTTGCTGATCTATGTTCCACTTGTGGATGGTGGTAGGCTCTATGAAATTTCTTGCATGTCTCCGGAAAGTACCATATTGCACAGTTTGGAGCTGCATGGCCTTGAAAATCTTTGAAAATAACATTGATAAAAAAACATTAAGAAAATGTACATAATAATAACACTGAATGTAGTATTAAATCAAGTACAATAAATAATGGAATACCTTTTGTAGTTTTGAAAAGGACCCTCCCAGAAAATATGTAGCAGCACACAATTGCAGGTTCCCCAATGGGGTACTCCCTACAATGGGCTGACTCTGCCACCGTCTGTAATGCTGACATTTATCGCAAAGCTGGGTGAATGTAACAAAAGTTCCGATTTGTCTTTGGTGGACATCACATTTCGCCTTACAAACCGGACATGACTCAAAAATCTCTCTAAGGCAGCTTTCAAAAACAATGTACTGCTTGTCACTGTAGCTGGACACAGGATCTATTCTAAAACAATAGAAGGGTCATTTATAAGAAAATTGATTACATGTCAAATTTTATTATTAGTAAACAAAATTCATCATTAACTACTGTCAAAATTTATCAAATACAATTTTACAACTTACGACAATTCTGATTCCTGAGTGACAGACTCTGGATGAAATGTTGAGTCATGTGGCTCTACATGTATCTCAGATTCTGTTTGTTCCTCTTCGTCTTCCTCCTCTAACTCCAGGCGAGGCCTCTTGCTTGGCCTGAATATTGAGCCACGTACTGGTGTTGAAGACATCTGGATATCCGGCAACATTACTATTGTTTCAGTGCCAACATCCTGACTGGAAACTGTTGCCTGTATGGCTACAAGGCAAAAAAATATTTTAATAATTAAATATTGATTTAAATGTAATAATTATATATTATTAGTCAAATCAGTATTTCATGCAATTACATGTAATTTTCCTATGTAAAAACATAATACAAACAAATATGTGCCACAACTGATATTTCATGTCTAGACTTCATACCTTTGCTTCTTACGTGGACATCCCTCAGTGTACCAACAGAAAGTTGTGTGCCCACTGATCGCATCTTTGCTGATATCTGTATGGCCACTGTTTCGGTGTTTGCAGAGTCTGTCTGACATCCAACTTCATGTACTGAAGATGTTGCAGGGAGCTCTTGGGAACGCAGTCCCTGCTGAGATGAACTCTGTAACAAATATTTCAAATATGTATTTAATTATGAAGTAATACCAATGTACACATTTTCCATGTTCAACAGTAATGACATATTTAATTGACATTTATCAGAATACAACAGAAACAAAGGAAAAATTACAAAACAGGCATGCATTCTCTATAATAAATTTACTAACATGGTCCTTCAATAAATTATTACACCAAAAGCTGTGGATATTTATTGTTTGTTACTGTTTAGCAGTTACATTCTCGTATATGACTACTGTAGCATAATAGCTTCGCAATAAATAGGAAACAAACATGGATTTTACTACAGTAGGTAACGTTATATAGGCCTAAACATAGAACAATGATTCGCGTGACTGCAGCTAAACCAGCATGTGGTTAAACAGTAAACAACAGATATAATCAACAAATAATTTAAACTGATCATAACAAACACCAACAATCGATGGTGTCCGGTTGAATTACTACACTTTTTAAAAGTTTTGGTCGTATAAGTTTCAATTGCCATCTAGTTAACAAAGCTAAACAGCGTTGCCCTTTGTGTGATAAGTTACAGAAACTGTTAAACGCACCAACGTAAATAATAAAATACACTTACCGGTTGTGGTCCACAAACAACGCCTTCTCCAGACAAAGAGGGAACTGCTCCATCTTTCAAAAATAATCTTTGTGCGAATCCAGCATTAAACTGACTGAGATTGAGGAAGCTGTCCTCAGTAAAATGTGCTGCACATAGTTTAACATGTGGATTGTAATTTTCGGGAACCGAGTTAAACATAAATTGTAACCACTGATCTCTAAGTACAGCGTCCCTGGGAAGGCCAAACAAAGGTGATTGGACTGCGGGATGAAAATAACAGCGTTTCGACGACATGGCGACAAACACACCCTACAAACGCAACTCTTGCTCTTATAGTGATGTCATTAAAGAAGGAAGTAGAGGCATGTAGTCCAAACGGGCCGTTCGTTGTAGGCTATTTCTGTTAAATAAAATATCTCGCTTGGCATTGAACTTTGAGCTTTAAAATTTTACAGATTTTATTTATACTCTAACAACAACATTACACACTAACTAAAGTTGGAAACATGGGATCGCGAAGAATGGTACCTTTAATTTGATACCACAAAGGAAAAGAAAGAAAAAGAACTGCCTGAGTTACAGTTTCTCCACTTCCCCTCTCCTACAACGTTTGAATAAATAAATAAAGTTTAAGTTTTGACGCACTGAAAGACTGCCTGGTGGACTCTTTGCTTTATCCTGTAGAGTTTAATTTCCCTATCTTGAATCTGAAGGTCACACTACATATAACAATGGTTCAAATTGTTAATAATTTGTCAAATTGAATAAAGTTTTTGTTGTTGTTTGTTGTTTTTTTACACACAAAAAGTATTCTCATTGCTTCATAACATTAAGGTTGAACCACTGTAGTCACATGGACTATTTTAACAGTGTTTTAAACTACCTTTCTGGACTTCAAAAGGTGCAATGACGTTGCCGCCTGCGTGTGGATTAGGTGGATTTTCATCAAAAAATATCTTAATTTGTGTTCAGAAGATGAACGAAGATCTTACGGGTGTGGAACGACATGAGGGTGAGTAAATAATGACCGAATTTTCATTTTTGGGGTGAACTAACCAGACATAGTAATCAATCAATGTAATCACATCTTTTTTTACTCTCTCCCCAGTTGACGAAAACCCTGTAATTTTCTATTCTTATAACAAAATGCTGTTTCGTGTGATCATCTCCCCACAGAACATTCAAAAAGTTCCGATTTGATCCTGTTCCAGATTCTGTTGACAGCCTCAAGCTTAAACCTATAAGCAGGCTCCAGCTGAAAGACCCTTTTGACCTTCAATATGAAGATGAAATCTGTCCAAAGACAAGGTGACACTGAAAGTCCTTTTCACCCCCTTTCCAGATACATTGTCAGACTCCAGTTTAGACACTACAATTTTAAGTGAATCGTGATCAACTTCTTTACCCAGCATCCATTCAAAGCTGCCCGTTCGCAGCCATGGACATGACAGGTTGTGCTGTTCTATTAGAAGATATGGGCAAACTTAATATCCTAAGATTATATGACCAGTTCTGTCATGTTGAGTGAAATTAAAATGTTTTAACTTCCTGCATGATGTTTTAAATTAGTACTGTTGAAAATGGTCACACTGGCATCTTTGTTAACTTTGTAAATGTATTTATGTTTTTATAGATCAGCAAATAATTCACCAGGCTTGTGTCAAAGGACCTGAGCAAGTCCTTTTTTGAAGGCCTAGATGGTCATCCCTCGAGGCTGATGCAGTTATTCAGGTCAAAGCGTTATGAAGACATTCCAGAAATTACTTCAATACTCAATACTGGAGAGCCTTAAATAGGATGTGAGTCAATTTATTTCAATGCAGTCTTTTTCTACCCAAAATGGCAATTCTGTGATTATTTACTCACTTTCAGATTTGTCTGAACCTCTTTGACCTTTTTTATAGTGTTGACTTTGTCCTTTATAGAGCTTAGCCTAGCCACTGTTAATTTTCATTGTATGGAATGAAGATATCAATAATTTTGCATGTATTGGAGTGGCATGTTGGTGAGTAAATGACAGTTATCATCTTTGCTAACCTATCCTTTTAATTCCTTTAAAGTGTTGTTACAACCCCAGTGAATTTTAGGCAGGGGTGCTTAATCCTGCCCCTGGGGAGCCAAGATCCTGCAGTGTTTAACTTCAACCCTTTTTTTTTTTTTTTTTTTTTTGTGCTTTTTGTGCTTTTTTTTCAACGCGTTCATCAAACAGCTGTGGTAACTCAGATCAGTCTACAAACAAGGTGAGTCATGTCATCCTCTCCCAGAATTGTTTCCTGTTCCATTTGTCATATGTTCAGTATAGCTCTCTCTGTCAGCGACGAGGGATTTAAATGTCATAAATGTAGGGAAATAGTCAGGCTGACAGAGAGAATCTCAGAATTAGAGACACGCATCCAAACTTTAATAGAGTAAGAATGCAGGGGCTTCAGATACTGTTTTGGATGCGACTAGCTTAGTGAACTCTGTACATTGTTCGGTTCCGGCTGTAGAGCCCACGCAGCAGGGCACTTGGGTAACGGTGAGTCAGCCTAGCCGCGGAAAACACCACTCCGTTCCAGTAAAAACATCAAAGAGGTTCTCCCCACTTAGTGACGCACACACTGAGAATCCTGTTGAAAGTGCCCTAATTATTGGCGATTCTATTACACGGAACATGAAAATAGAGACACCAGCCACCATAGTCACACGTTTGCCGGGAGCCAGAGCACCTGACATGATTTAAAAGTGCTGGCTAATGCTAATCGTAAATACTCTAAAATTATTATTCACGTCGGCACAAATGATGTTCGACTTCTCCTGACATTGTACTTGCAAGTTCACACACCTCTTTAATGTTAATTTTAGTGATCTCCGACTGGCAAAGTAATTTGCTCTGGCCCTCTTCCTGTTCATTGGAGTGATGAGATAGTTAGCAGATTATCATCACTCAATGACTGGCTGTCTAAGTGGTGTCCGCAGAATAATATAGGTTTCATAGACAATTGGAAAAATATTTGGGGCAGACTTGACCTGTTGAAAAGAGATGGTATTCATCCGTCCCGGGATGGTGCTGCTCTTCTCTCTAGTAATATGGCACATAGAATTAGAGCTGAAACATGACAAACTGGGGCCCAGGACAGGAAAAAGCAGCAGACAGACTGGCTAAACCGACCGTCTAGCCGCAGCTAGCCTTATGTTACAGAAGTCAGATAATTCCCAACACATAGAAACTCTCACACCTAGATATTATCACATAGAGACTGTGTCTGTACCCCGAAATTAGTAAAAACAAAAAACTTCCAAACCCATTTAATGGTAAAAATTTAATTGATGTTCAACAAATAAAAAATAGAGATAATAATGATAAACAAATGATAAAGCTTGGGTTGTTAAATATTAGATCACTTTCTTGAAAAACACTTATTGTAAATTATATTATCACAAACAATAATCTAGATGTGGTCTCACCACAACAAGTCATCAAGTGGACTGTTGAAATGAACTACAAAAAAGACTTCCACCTTTACGTGCACGAGAGCGGGGGCATTGCAGCAGGGATACTGGCCCAGAAACACGGTACAAGTTATCGCCCTTTGGCGTATTTTTCCAAAACATTAGACAACATTACACAAGGTCTGCCTTCGAGCAGTGGCTGCTGCTGCCCTGATGGTATGAGATGCTGAAAAAACAGTACACATCCACTGACATTACACACCTCACATCAGGTAAATGCAATTTTACATAATTTTAATACACATGACGGCACAGTGCAACTACAAATTCAATGATTAAGCCAACATCTGTGCCACACACTGCTGTCATTGCTTTTAGAGAGTTGCTTGGTACTGCTGACCAAACCACTGACAGCACTGATGAGGTACCTGATTGTTTGAAATCAATTGAAACTGAAACCGCTTGTAGGACCGATCTGTTAGATACGGCCCTAGAAGAGGGGGATAGTCTATATGTTGATAGTTCATGTTCTAAACCATCAGATGGTTTATAGTTATGCAGAAAAACATTACCATACACATCAGCACAGGCAGTGGAACTTGTTAATAAAATTGTCAACATTTTTACTAATTCTAAGTACGCATTCTGATTTGATAGTAGATTTAATTAATGTAGTCAAGGTTAGGGGACATGCAGCAGGAGATTAAGAGGAAGCAAGTAAGTAATCAATTGGCCAAAGTCGACACTTGTGTTGCTTATACGTCACTATCATGGTCTCTCGCACACAAGTGCTGCTAAGACAGCTCAGGCAATTAATGCTTTATCTGTGCAAAAACTAACATCCATTGACAGATTCACAAAGTGGCCAGAAGCTTTCCTATGTGCGAGGGAGAATGCAAAAAATGCAAAGAAATTATACCCAGATTTGGCATACCAAGTGTCATTGAAAATGATTATGGAACACCTTTTACATCCAAAGTAACACAATTATTGGCTAAAACTTTAACTATTGATTGATTTAACAGAACGATCAAAGATATATTAACTAAAGCGTGTTTAGAGACGGAAAAAATTGGATGACTATTGCAAGCTGTTTTAGCTGAAATACGAATGACACCATCCTCCACTACTAAAATGTTTCCTTTTGAAATTCTGATGGGTAGGCCTTTCCCGACACCATTGGTCAAAGCCCATGCTGGCGTTTTTCTTCTTTAGGTGAAATGGAGGATCCTGGACGACTATGTCATGGAGCTGGTCGAAAAATTAAATTCTATTAATGGTGATGTTTCACTAACTCTTCCTCTCCCCTCAGAGAAACCAACACACAAGGTGCAGGTGCTGATAAGGAGTCTGAAACCAGTCAAGATCGGAGAGCCAAAATATCTGGGGCCGGCCATGGTGATTGCAGTGACAAGGATGGGAGTGCTGACTGACCTGCAGCCGCAATTGATGCACGCGAGTAGACTGAAGGCTGCCCCGTGCCAAGGGGGACGTTCAGATTAATTAGGAGAGTAAACATATGGCCGGAAAGGAGCTGAACACGCAGCGTTACGTCCATATGCGATCTGACTACACAGTAAAATCAACAGTGTTAATCAAACAGTGTTAATCTGCATTTACTCTTAAGGAGTTAATTTAACAACAAATAGTGAAAAATACCCCCTAGTGTTGGTGAAAATAATCAGAGTTGAATTCTGCATCGTTAAATTTACTCTGTTAAACTCCGCCCCTTAAGCCAACTCCGAAGACCTGAGCGGAAGTTCTCTCATCGCCATCTTCTTTTGCCTCGCACTAAAAGGTAATTTTTTTTAATTAACTTATTAAAACGTAAGTTTAATATTTGATGTTAACGATTGTGCTAATAATAATGCAGTTGTAGTTTTTTGATCTGGTAATTTGGTTTAAACTCGGAAATATCGAATAAAGTCACTAGGCCTATGTTGGAGAAATGTGCTTTTTTGTCACAATGTGGTAATGATAAAGTTTAAATTATGTCAGTAATCTTACTTAATTTGATTTTCAGCTCTAGTTAATATATATATATATATATATAATTTTTTTTTTTTTTAAACATTTAATTATTGAACGTCACAATAGGTGGTAAGCTGACACATTTTTATGTGTTTGGATGGTCGAAATCTTGCAGTTAGGGCTGTGGCTGGTGTTTTCAACATTTTATAATGTAAACGTAACGTGTAGCATGTAGCCAAATGTTATTGTGGATTGAAATATTTTAGCATGTCTTACGACGCTACATACAGAACATAAACATGTCAGAATATATTATGTTATGAATTATGAATTATGTTATGTAAATCGTTCGAATGTTATATAAACTATATATTTGATACTGTTCAGCTCCCGACAGATTAAATATGTCCAATGAAGGTAATTATAAATTTGATTTGTCAAAATGCCACCATTGTATTTTTATTTAAGCCACGTAAGTTAGATGGCGCTGTGGGATAGCATTAACATGGCCCAACACTACGCAATGAAGGCGGTGATGGGGAAGGCGGAAAGAAAGTCTCATTTAAAAATACCCGCTTTTTTGTTTCTCGTCACTTTAACCTTCTGCAATGATCACGGCAGCACGAACAACTATTTTATATTATTGTTATTAGACATAAACAATCAGTTGACTTCAGCAGAGCATCAGTTGATACAAGTAACGCATTTTGAAATCCATTCTTTGTAAGTGACTGTTATTGGCATGGTATAGCACATATTGCTGAACTAACGTATTTTGTTCTTTTTTGTTTTAATTAACAAGCTTCTCCTGTGCACTCAGACAAGTCCCTGTCTTCATCCTTTGACTCCACTGACTCACAGGACACACTCATTATTGAAGAAAGGTATGCCAGAGTAATTGTGGTGTTCCTGTATGTCAGTGACCCCTCCTTCAAAAATGGCTACGTAAGTATCACACATTTTCTTTTTCTTTTTTAAAATTTTTTTTAAAAAATTTTTTAAATGGTGTATTTTGCTCTTGGATTTTAAAACTTTTTTTTCTTCTTCTGTGCTTTTGTCTTTCTAAGGAGCATTGCTATGTTGGTGAAAATGCCACCAGTTACTTGCCATGGAGAATCAAAACTATACAGAGAGGCACTGCTAAAGCACAAGCAGTATCATTTGAAGGTACAAAATGAAATGAGAATTTTATTGTGTCATCTTTCACGGCAGTTTTAATCATTAATTACTCACCCTCATGTCGTTCTAAGACTTTTGTTGATCTTCAGATCACAAATGAAGATCTTTTTGATGACAGAATGCTGTCAGATTTCTTTCCATAGACAGTCTTTGCAACTGACACTTTGATGCTTTAAAAAGTTCATAAAGAGATTGTAAAACTAATCCATATGAATTGAGTGGTTTAGATCAAATTGTCTGATGAGAATCGGTCACTTGTTATGATGAATTGATTTAATTTTTGCTTTTTCTTGCATGTAAACATTGATCAGTGAACATACGCAGAAGCTCAACCGAAACTGAATAATGCACAAGAACCGTGCTGGTTACGTGCTGCATAACCAGCGTTTGAGCTTCCGGATGAGGTTTGGTTTTGTGTGTTATTAAGGTTTGGTTGAGCTTCTGCTTATGTTTGCTGATCAATGTTTACATGTGAGTAAAAACCTAAATTAAATCTGTTCATCATAAGCGATCAAGTCTCTTCAGACAATTTGATCTAAACCCCAATTCATATGGATTAGTTTTCCGATGTCTTTATGAACTTTTTGAAGTGTCAAAAGTGTCAGTTGGAAAGGCAGTCTATGGAAGGAAATCTGACAGCATTTTGTCATCAAAAATATCATAATTTGTGTTCCAAACGAGAACAAAAGTCTTATAGGTTTGGAACGACATGAAGGTGAGAATTTAAATGTCCCTTTAAATGTGACTAAAGATTAACTTAATATAGCATTCTTTAAGCAGTGTTGATCTTAAAATGCTTTTGTTGTTCATTGTTCATCAGGAAAAGGATTGTCTTGTCAAGGCCAGAAAAGGCGTCTACATCTCATGTAGAGAGATCTTGTCTTTTAGAAGGTTTGTTTTTATTTATTATTATTTTTATTATTATTTTCTTGTAGTTTTCATTATTTAACATTAGTCCTCTGCAATTTGCTTGGCTTTCTCAGAGTGAAACGAGCATTGAGGAGCATCTTCAAGACATCGCTGGAAGTGCTTAGCCCTATCACCTGGCTGTTGAAACCAAGAATTCAGTTCACCAGTTCTTCATTCTTGATCAACATGTCATTCCATTCAAGTCAGTCTTTTTTTGATGCCTTTTGATGATATTTTTAATGGGATTAATTCACCCAAAAATGAAAATTCTGTCATTAACTCTCCTTCATGCCGTTCCAAACCCGTAAGACCTTCGTTCATCTTCGAAACAACAATGAAGATAGCACATTCAAGGCCCCGACAGGTAGCAATGAGACATTCAAGTAATCCATGTTACTCTATTGGTTTAACCTCAACTTTATACAATCATTCACACAACGACTGCTTTCATTTTAACAAATCACTCATGCGTCGTTGTGCTCTCATGTACTCAAGTCCGGTATTGTGTTGCTTCATAAAACTGTTAAATTAAAGTTAAATCAACAGAGTCACATGGGTTACTTTAATGATGTCTTTACTGCCTTTCTGGGCCTTGAAAGTGGTAGTTGTGTAGGCTGTTAATGAAGTGACAGAAGTCTCCCAGATTTCATCAAAAATATCTTCATTTGTGTTCTGAAAATGAACAAAAGAATGACATGAGGGTGAGTTAAGGAGAGAATTTATTTTGTGGTGAACTAACATTTTAAGGCACACTTTGTTTTTGGCACCATTTATAAAACTATTCTACATAAGATGTACACTTTTATTCAGACCACAGTGTACAACAAAGATGTTGACAAAGTGGAAGTCATTGTATTGCTGAGGTTAGAGCAAAACTGCTTAGCTAGGCGGTTCAACAGATTCTGTACTGCATATAGTGATGTATTGTCATTTCATGCAGATGTGATGTATTTTTGTGCATATAAGTGTATGTTTCTTGAGCCTGATAACGTTTAAATAAATATTTTAAATGTGATGTCGTTGAACTTGTTTTCTTTTCTGTTTTAAAAACACCAATAGGGTTTTAAAATTTGAGAATTTTTCACTATTACAAATGTAAATAAACTCTACATAAGTGAAATATTAACACTAATCTGAGTTAATTTTTCCCTAGTGTTAAACTCTAGTAACACCAAACAGAGTTAATTTCTCCTAGTGTTAAACTCTAGTAACACTATTCAGTGTTGAGCAGTGTTAAAGTTTTACTCAAAATAGAGTTAATTTAACTCTGAAAATTTAACACTATGACGAGAGTCAATTTATCACCAATTCTGAGTGGGACCAAATACACTCGGGCCGAGTGTTAAATTTGACTCTTATAGAGTTCATTTAACACTGCAAAATTTACTGTGTAGTTAATCTGGACCAACATAACAACGTCAAGGACCATGGAAGGAGAGAGCAGTTCAGCAGTGTTGGAGAAAACTTTGACTGCAGAATGGGACTTGTAACAATAACTTTGAACTCGGCTATGCCTGCTGCCATGACATGGACACATGGATGACACCAAGGACTCTTTGATTTGTCATGCCATACACAGCGTCTGGTCCATTGTCCCTCTAACTTACAATGCTTCCAAGACAATCAACATGAACTATGTAAAAAAAGGACAATGGTTCTCTAACTGGGCAACATACTTTAATTTGTTGTTTCCTGTTCTACTGTTTACTGTTTACTGATGATTTTACTGCTTTTATGTTTGGCTCCATGCATATTACAATCCATACAGGGAATGATTAAGACAAGTCTTGGAATATGTGATTATGATTATGTCTTTAGAATTTGCTTGCTATTATTTGAAAAACAGATTGATCAATTTTCTTTAAAGGGAAGCACTAAATCATAAATGATTTAAAGTGGCCATTGTTAAATATTTTTTTATTTTTTGGGCTTCACTTTCTGACTTTCTCTGTGTCTTGGGATTTTTCCATTGTGCAGCTCATGTGCCTACCTAGACAAAACAACAAGTAGTAGTCCTTGGACACACTGACACTCTCACACGTAACCAGAAGTTGAAGACACACACACATTTACGCACATACATTTCTTATTTGTTATTATATTTTGTGAAATGCCATACATGGTAAGGTTTACATGGTAAGTCGTATGATTGGATGCTCAAGCCATCCTGGAGATTGTTGTTTAACCTATGTCTATAAATATGACCCTTCTTCCTGAATAAATCGGAGAATGCTTTGTACCATACTTGATCTGTGTCTGCTTGGTCATTCTCCCGAGATCTCGCGCTGCTGCTGCCACACATCACAGGGGTTGAGGGACCTGTTTCTTAACTGATGAGTGGATTTACAAATATTCTACCTATTATTGAGATTTTGATCTAACAGGGGAGGTGTTGCTGTAATTTATAGTAATATTTACAGTATTAGTCAAAAGTCTTTCAAATATAATTCCTTCAAAGTGATGGTACTTTACGTAACATTATGTAAGCTGACATTTGTGCTGGCTACTGTATACAGGCCACCAGGACACCATACAGACTTTATTAAAGAATTTGCTGATTTTCTATGGGAGTTAGTACTAGCTGCAGATAAAGTCCTTGTTGTTGGTGATTTTAATATCCATGTAGATAATAAAAATGATTGCGATTGGCATTTACAGACATTCTAAACTCTGTTGGTGTTAGACGACACGTGTCAGGTCCCACTCATTGTCGTAATCATACTTTAGATCTAATATTGTCACCTGGAATCGATATTGATGCTGTTGCAATTCTGCAGCAGAGTGACGACATCTCAGATCATTATCTAGTCTCGTGTATACTACATTTGGTCAAAACAGCTAAACTGCCTCTCTGCCATAAATATGGTAGAACCATCACTTCTACCACTAAAGATCGCTTTATAAATAATCTTCCTAATCAGTTTCATCACCTTGGCATACCAGACAGCTTAGAAGACCTTGATGTTACAACTGAAACTATTGCCTCTATCTTTTCCAGCATATTAGATTCAGTTGCTCCTTTGCATTTGAAAAAGATTAAGGAAATTAATACAATGCCATGGTACAATGAGCACACTCGGGCCCTAAAAACAGCAGACAGAAAAATGGAGCGCAGCTGGAAGAAAACAAAACTAAAAGTATTTCGCATTTCGTGGAGAGAGAGAATGATTGAGCACAGAAAGGCCTTAAAAACTGCTAGATCTGCCTATTTTTCAAAACTTTTAGAAGAAAATAAACACAACCCTAGGTATTTATTTGATACAGTGGCTAAATTAACAAGAAACAAAGCTTCAACATGCAGATGAGGCCCTGGCGTAGGTGCAGAAGGTCCTTAACAATCTGGAACATGCAGACGGAGGTACCTTTGAGTGAAGGTTTGCTCTCCTGAGCTTAACCTTGTTGTAGATGTTGTTACTGTCTTGCTGGACGGAAACTCTGAACGTAGTGTTTGTTGATGTCTCTTTCCTCACAAGATGGAGGCTTAGAATGTGGTCGTCTCTGTTGCTGCCTCACAAGCTGTAGACTCAGATCATCTAAGTGTATCTGTTGTGTCTTTCCCCTTTGACGGGCAGACTCAGAACAGTATATCTGTTAGTGTCTCACTCCTTACAGAGTTAAGACCCAGAACGGTGTATCTGTTGTGTATTCCTCCTTTGAAGGGCAGACTCAGAACAATATCTGTTAATGTCTCACTCCATACAAAGTTGAGACCCAGAACGCTATATATCTGTTATGTCTTCCCCCTTTGAAGGGCAGACTCAGAACAAGGAGTGTCTGTTAAAAGGGTACCTTTATCCCTTTACGATGAGGAGGAGATTGCAATTTGGCGCTTCTCCATTCAAGTGCTGTGATTGGCTGCTGGCATCAGATGGGACACACAAAGTGTGGCCCAATCTTTTTTCCCCTGTGGAACTCATTTGCATAAAGCAAGGAGTTGGAAGTCTTTACAGTGTCTTTAAAGTTTACCAATGCATTTCTCACTTTCCAAACCACCACCAGAATACCTTTGGCAATATTCTAAACAAATAGAGACTAAACATGATGGAAAAAGATTGAATTGTCATTCATTCATTTAATTGTACATTAACAGCTGAATTTGTATCAGATGTTGCACTACAAATGGCTGTCACTGAGAATACTTATTTCTGTGAATAAGTATGAAATGGATGTGTAGTTTGGATCAGTTCTAAAGTTTTCAAACATAGTTTTGAATGGATTTTGATGGATCTTTGTGATCTCTCTTTGTTTCACCCATTGCTGCTAATGTCCCGAGGAATTTTTATGGCAGTCTCTGGCCAAACTTAGGAAGTAGTCTCTAGATGGGTGAAGGGCAGAAACTGCCTGTGGACCAGAGGTCTTTTTCTTGCCCTCAAATAGAGGTCTGGATGTTGTCAACAACTTTATCTGATGGCGTTTGACAGATTGTTTGTGTTAGTCCACCAAGATCCAATCAAAATGTAGCAAACCTTTGTCCGCTGTTATGGACAGAGAGGGGCCCGGCCATAAACTGGCCCTGGAATGTGCTGTTCACTACACCTCTGATGTTTCCAAAGAGCACAGCAGTAATGACTTTATGAACTTCTTTACTTGCAAGATGGATAATATTAGAGAAAAAAATATTGAGGAAGCATTGCCGAAACTTGTTAAATCATCAAAATCAACCACATGTATGTTAGACCCTATTCCGACAAAGCTATTGAAAGAGATGCTTCCAGAGGTCATAGATCCTCTTCTTAATATTGTTAATTTATCTTTATCACTAGGATACATACCAAAAACTTTTAAGCTGGCTATTATTAAACCTCTTAAAAAAACTACAACTTGATCCTAGAGAATTAGTCAATAACAGACCGATCTAAAATATTACTTTTCTGTCAAAAATACTAGAAAAGGCAGTTTCATCACAACTATGTTCCTTTTTAGAAAGAAATTGTATCTGTGAGGATTACCAGCCAGGATTTAGACCGTACCATAGTACTGAGACTGCTCTCATTAGAGTTACTAATGATTTGCTCTTATCATCAGATCGTGGTTGTATCTCTCTATTAGTGTTACTGGATCTTAGTGCTGCATTTAACACTATTGATCACAATATTCTTCTAAATAGAATCGAAAACTATGTTGGCATTAGTGGAATTGCATTGTCATGGTTCAAATCATACTTATCTGACCATTATCAGTAAACGAAAAGAGGTCATATCAATCACAAGTTCAAATTGGAGTACCGCAAGGCTCAGTACTAGGATCGTTGCTTTTCACTCTGTACATGCTACCGTTGGAAGATATCATTAGGAAGCATGGTGTTAGTTTTCATTGTTACGCTGATGATACTCAGCTCTATATTTCTTTGCGCCCTGATGAAACTTACCAATTCGCAAAATTAACAGAATGTATAACCGATATAAAAAACTGGATGACCAGTAATTTCCTACTACTAAATTCAGAAAAAAACAGATTATAATTTTTGGACCGAAAACTTCATGTAATAACCTAGAATACTGTCTAACACTTGATGGTGTAGCAAATTAGCTCAAAATAAATATGAATAATTAATCTTAACTAGTTATAATTAATTATTAATACTTGAATCAGTTAATAAAATTAACTTAATGTAATAAAATTAATATTACAATCAATTAACCTGTTGTCCAATGAACACACAGTGTTAATTGTTTATTAATTCTAAGAAATGTTAATTTCCAGGTTATGGGAAATAACAATCTTATTCTACTAAAAGCCTGTAGTCAGGATTGACATGAATAGGGACTCCAGTATATGAGCGCAAAACCCAGACAACCTTACGTGTGACATGAAGAAGACTTTATTAACTAGACTAAACACTTAACTAATCTAACATTCACACACATGCATGCATACAGTTTACCAAGAGAGAGAGAGAGCTAAAGCAGAGTAAAGGAAGCAAGAGGTTACAGCATTGTTTGTCATTCAGCAGATCAACAGCCTTGAGCAAACCATCAGTTTAGTTTTAACAGGCCCTTCTTTAAAAGGGGTAAGGATACTCAATGTATCCGATAATGAGTCTAAGTTTGATACTTGCATGTCTCTCCAAGTTGAATTAAAACTGTCCTGATGCAATTAGTGGAGGCTTCCGTTGAATCTTTGCTGATACTGTCTTGACGAAACAGAACCAGTTGGATTCAGAGGATCTTTGGTGAATGGAAGGTCTAGGCCAAGGCCTGGCACAAGCTTGGGGTTCCTTAGAAGCTTCTAGCTTCTTAAAGCGTCATCTTGATGTCAGCATTTGTCAGTAAAAGAGAAGAAGAGGAGGAAGAGCAGGAAGAGAAGGGGGTTTCATCTTGTGATCAGTGAATATAATGGATTACGTCATTTCCTGTTTGTTGCTGCCGCGCTGTTTGAGCCAGAGCTCCGTCGATCTGATTCCTAATTGCTTGTTTTTTCTCTTAATATCAAGTTTATAACAGATCATTCTCTCTTTTACGGCTCTTTTATCGCCTACATTATTTCATATATAAAACAGTTGGATTGCCTTGATATCGCTAGTTATCCGACTTCCCGAACATTCGCTATTAGCTTTAGCCCGCTAGCAGTAACGGCGTGGTCACGATAGTGTTTGTACTCTCTCACTATACTATTGTTCGTCTACTCTAATGGCGAGTGTATCGAATGTTTCTCTACCTTTGTGTGCAGGTGAGGACACGTTTGAGCTGCATGCAGTGCAGTTGGAGCTAGAGGCCGTGGAGCGACAGATTCGAACCCTTCTCGAGAAGCAGGCCGAACTACGTGAGCGGCAAACAGCGCTGGAAACATCGCGTGCTGACATTCATCAATCCTCGGTAAGTTTGCAGCGTGAAATTAACACTCCTGCTTCCTCCACGCCGTGTGTTTCTCTGCACAGGGCCCGAGCACCCAGAACGCGTTCATCCCAGCCCTTGTTCACTCCAGCGCCGTCTCACCAGGGACCTTGGGTTCTTCAACAGCGGAAGACGCGAGCCAGGCCTCGGACCAGGACCTCTCCTCCCCAGCCGCTCCCGGTATTCGAGGTCCCGACACGGAACCGCTTCTCCCCTCTTCGCGAGGCGAAACACGACGCCGTGGTCATCAGAGACTCCATCGTCCGCCACGTTCACGCTACCACAGCCAAAGGTAAGGTGCATAGTCACTGTTTTCCTGGTGCTCGTGTTCTTGATGTTGCTGCGCAGGTTCCCGCAATCCTGAATGGTGCTGAGACCATCGGAGCTGTAGTGCTGCACGCGGGGGTGAACGACACCAGGCTGCGGCAGACGGAGGTGCTGAAGCAGGACTTCAGGAGCCTGATCGAAACGGTACGAGCCACATCGCCCGCGACGAGGATCATCGTGTCCGGACCGCTTCCGACGTACCGACGAGGACATGAAAGGTTCAGTAGATTATTTGCTTTAAATGAATGGTTGATGTCTTGGTGTAATGAACAGAAGCTGCTCTTTATAAATAATTGGAATCTTTTCTGGGAGCGACCTAGGCTCTTCCGTACTGATGGCTTGCACCCCAGCAGAATCGGAGCTGATCTTCTGTCAGAGAACATCTCCAAGACGCTTCGCACGGTATGACTAGTAAGTCAAACCTCAAATCACAGTCTGTGTTTTGCCCACTTAACTGATAGAAATGTGAGTGTCGTACAGTCTATAGAAACTGTGGCTATTCCCCGAATAGTGAGGTTTAACAAAAATAAAGGATCTATAGAAAACCTGATCGTAATCAAACCAGAAATTTACAAAATTACTGAACAAAAACAATGTCTAAAGCTAGGGCTACTAAATATTAAATCACTGACACCTAAGGCAGTTATTATAAATGAGATGATCACAGATAATAGTCTTGATGTAATTTTCCTTACTGAAACATGGCTTAAACCAAATTATTATTTTGGTCTTAATGAGTCTTGTCCACCTGGCTACTGTTATAAAAACAAATGCCGTCTGATTGGCCGAGGCAGTGGTGTAGCAAAAATCTATAGAAATATTCTTAACGTTACTCAGAAAACAAACTACAGATTTAATTCCTTTGAAATTCTTATGCTAAATGTTACACTCTCAGATATAAGTAAAAAGTCGCTACTATCTTTTGCTTTAGCTACCGTTTACAGACCTCCAGGGCCTTATGCTGATTTCCTAAAAGAGTTTGCAGACTTTCTCTCAGATCTGTCGGTCAACGTCGATAAAGCGCTGATTGTTGGAGATTTTAACATTCATGTAGACAATACAAATGATGCGTTAGGGGCTGCGTTTACAGATTTACTAAACTCCTTTGGGGTCAAACAAAACGTCACTGGTGTTTTAATCATACACTAGATTTAATTATATCACATGGAATCAATCCAACCGTTATAGAAATTCTACCGCAAAGTGATGAAGTCTCTGATCACTACCTCGTAACTTGCGTACTGCATACTCATGATATTTATCAAATTGCACCGCGATTTCGACTAGGCAGAACAATTCTCCCAACAACTGTAGATAAATTCACAAATAAACTGCCTGATCTATCTCAGCTGCTCATCGTACCTAAACACACAAATGATCTAGAGAAAATGACTAGCAGCATGTGCACTATTTTCACTAGTACATTAGATATTGTTGCACCGATGAGATTAAAAAAGGTTAGAGAGAAAAATACTGCAGCATGGTACAACAGTACTACTCGCGCTATCAAAAAAGAAACCTGTAATCTAGAACGCAAATGGACACAAACTCGTTTAGAGGTCTTCAGAATTGCGTGGAAAGACAGCTCGTCCCGTTATAACAAGAATCTAAAAGCAGCCAGGGCTGAGCATCTCCGCAAACTTATAGAAAATAACCAAAACAATCCAAGGTTCTTGTTTAGTACAGTAGCTAGATTAACAAATAAACAGACATCACCAGAACAAAACATTTCATTAAAGTTTAATAGTGATGACTTTATGAATTTCTTCACTGAGAAAATCGTTTTATGAAGTTTTATGATTCAGCCTCAATTATCGCCAATCCTGCAATTCTGCATGAATTGCGTGACGAGGTCTACATTGTGGAGAAACTTCGTGAAGTCAGAAAAAAAGTTGTCAACGTTAACAGTGAACAGATTGTCTATGACGCTGTGGACAGCTGGAAAGGCTTTGTCCAAGTTGATCGTGTGTAACACCACCATGGGGAACAGGTGCTTCGCTACTGGTCTGGCAAAGTGTCTACTTAAAAGACGTATCAGATGTGAGATGACCAGTTTATTGTATAACATCATTAACGATCATGGATGTGTATCTATCAATGTAAACAGATGTGGTGTTGATGCCAGACGTTTTACAAGCCTCAAGAAACAAATGTGTGTTGTAAGATCAGTGTCAAATGAGTGGACTGATATGATGCGTATGTGTGTTAATGCTGGTGAACCAATTTGTGTGTCTATCAGAAAATTTTTAGACCTGATGACTGAATGTGGGAGTTGTATTAGAGTAGCCGATATTTTGTGTCTGTGTACATATGTGACAGATTTATGTGTGGTCATGCTGTCAAGAGATGATCAGACTGATGTTTGTGAAATCATTGATACACTGATTGATTACATCCTTGAGAAAAACATGTAATGTGTATACAATTTCTACACTATATCGATGATGTATGATGCTGGTGTTTTCTTTCACTGTTTGAGAAATAAATATCCTATTTACTTAAAGGATTAGTTCACTTTTAAACAAACTTTTCCCGATAATTTACTCACCCCCATGTCATCCCCATGTTGCTTTCCTGTAGCTCAGTGGTTAGAGCATGGCATTAGCAATGCCAAGGTCATGGGTTCGATCCCAGGGATTGCACATACTCAGATACAAAAATGTATAGTATAATGCAATGTAAGTCGCTTTGGATAAAAGCGTCTGCCAAAATGCATAAAAATGTAAAAAAAATGTAAATCCAAGATGTCTATGTCTTTCTTTCTTCAGTCGAAAATAAATTAAAGTTTTTGATTAAAACATTCCAGGATTATTCTCCTTATAGTAGACTTGAATGGGCACCAAACGGTTGAAGGGCAAAATTAGATTCACTGCAGTTTCAAATTGTTTAAATCAATCCCAGATGAGAAAAAAGGGTCTTATCTAGTGAAACCATCGCTCATTTTCTGAATTTTTTTTAAAAATTATATACGTTTTAACCAGAAATGTTTATCTTGAACTAGCTCTCTTCTTCTTCTTCTCTATTTGAATTCCAGCAGTGTAGACACTGCTAAGCGTAATACTGCCCTCCACAGGCCAAAGTTTGAACTCATTTTTATATGCAATATGCTAGTTCAATAGTATATAACAATTAGTTCAAACTTTGACCTGTGGAGGGCAGTAATACACCTATCAGTGTCTACACTGCTGGAATTCAAATAGAGAAGAAGAAGAGAGCTAGTTCAAGATGAGCATTTAAGGTTAAAATTAATTTTCAATTTCTTTCAGAAAATGAGCGATGGTTTCACTAGATAAGACCCTTATTTCTCATCTTGGATCGTATAGAACAATTTGAAGCTGCAGTGAAACTAATTTTGACCTTCAACCGTTTGGTGCCCATTCAAGTCTACTTTAAGGAGAAAAATCCTGGAATGTTTTCATCAAAAACTTGAATTTCTTTTCGACTGAAGAAAGAAAGACACTGACATCTTGGATGACATGGGGGTGAGTAAATTATCAGGAAAAGTCTATTTAAAAGTGGACTAATCCTTTAAACGAACCATGTTATTCTTTTGTGGAGGCTGTTGTGACAATATGTCTGAAGAAATTAAAAAGATTTATTACACACCATCTAACCCTGGTTCTTTAGGTGGTAAAAAACGTTTAAAAGATGCTGTTTTAAAGGAAACAGGTGTTCGTTTATCCAATAAGCAGGTTTCAGACTGGTTCGCTGGTGAGGATGCGTACACGCTACACAGCGCCTGTGAAATACAAAATGAATCGTGTCTTTGTCTATGGTATTGATATGCAATTCCAAGCTGATCTGGTTGATATGTCAACATATTCCATGGAGAATGACAACAATAATTTTCTGTTGACATCGCCCTGTTTAGTAAATATGCATGGACACGTGTGTTAAAAAACAAGAGTGGTGTAGAGGTTGCTAAAGCTTTTGAATCTATACTGAATGACGGATGAACACCATTGAGGCTACAAACAGATAAAGGAAAAGAATTTTACAATAAACACTTTAAAAATCTGATCACGCATTTTACAACACCAACTGAATTAAAGGCGAGTGTTGTCAAGAGATTTAATAGAACCTTGAAATGTAGAATGTGGCGATATTTAACAGCTACAAACTCCAAACTTTACATCGATATACTTCAAGACATCACACAAGGATACAATGCCAGTTATCACAGAAGTATCAAGATGAAGCCTATTGATGTGTGTAAAGAAAACGAGTCTCTTGTGTTACATGACCTATACGGTGACAGTATAAACTGCCCTGTCAAACCAGTATGTAAATACAAAATTGGTGATGTGGTAAGAATTTCTAAAGTAAGAGGTCCTTTTGCAAAAGGGTATGAGGAAAACTTCACGCATGAGTTTTTCACCATTACGACCTGTATCCCACGTGATCCTCCTGTTTACAGACTGTGCGATTATGACGGCGACGTTATTGGCAGCGTTTTTTTATGTGGAAGAGTTACAAAAAATAATTGTGAGTAAAGACAAAACATATAAAGTTGAAAAAAAATTATATATATATATCATTTTATATATATATATAAAAAGATATATGAATAAAGCGGCCATCTTCACAGTAAAACACTCGAGCGTCCTGATAACAACCGTGGTGTGAATGAAATAGTTTGTTTGAGATGGAAGATTGTCTGACACACACGATGCTTGGATAGATACTGACGAAAAACTGGCCAGCTTTATACAGAGACCTCAAAATGTAAATAGCCAGTACAGCCCACAACATCATTAATATACATATAAAACTTCACCCAATCACCCCCCAATAAATGGGTCATCATCCCCAGGCGTCACGTAGACTATGCATAATCACCCAGTATGATAGACCCCCAGAAGGAGCCACCAGTCAAGGAAGGAATAATCATAAAACATCATTGCTGAGTGAGAGATGTGATACCCTGTCAAAAGTCAGAAGTCTCCCCCTGTTTGATCTGTTTTTTAACACGTACAGACAACAGCTTGGGAAGTCATACAGCCACTGGTATAGGAAGTCACATAGCCACGTCACAATGTAACACCATGAGTCATATATTACCTGACATATGTCCTGACAGTCCTGTCAGTCTGAGAATTATGAGGGTGCAATAAATCATGTGCATAAATAAAAATCATTCAAAAGTGACACTTGGTATATGTTAACACTACTGTAGGCAACTCAACCCCACGCACAGAGACGGGCATCCTGGAGAGCAGAACTCAGCTGAATGCTATAAACCCTCATATTGAGGGGAGTAAAATCCGCAGACAACACTAACAGGGAAGTACTAAGTTCAACCTAACAGGCAGACAGTACTGTGGGCACCTGACCAAGGAGGCCTGTAAGGCCTACCTATGCTGGTAGAAAAATGAAAGGCAAGACTCACAAAGTCTAAAGTGCAACGTCAGAAAAATGGAATTCAACGGTGGCTTGTGGGGCCACCTTGAAAACCTCTCTTGCTCACTGCAAGAAACCATGACTAGCATAACACAGAAAACACTGTGATAGTGCCCACATAACAGTCCACCTAACACAATCCAACAAGCAGTGTACTCGGTCTAAAAGGAACCTTTTTACTCTTAAAACAAGAGGAGTACAACATACGCCATCATACATGCAAGGAAGGCCCAAAAACGGGCTTATGACCTCAGCAGCCACATGGCGTCAGCTCGTGACAGTGTTACAAGCACCAGGAAGGAAAATAACCGAACCATAAGGAGGTTACATTATCACTTGGGGCCCTGGCCAACCTGAGATGCACACAGTAAAAATACTTACAACTCTCTATAATGAGAGGAGTACACCAAAAAGCAAACAGTATGTCCAAAAGGTGGCCCAAAGGGCCTTACAACCTTGATCATACCATGCTTTGGTTTCTAATGGCCACATAGAACCAACATCCTAGAGAGCAGAACTCAGCTGAGTGCTAGAAACCCTCGCATTGAAGGGAGTAAACATCCGCTCATCCTTGGATCTACTCAGCGCTTGATTATTTGCATTGAGGAGGCTATGTGCTAAAAAACCCTAACAGGGAAGCACAAACCAGCCTAAGGCTGAACCTCAGGAGGAGGCCGTTGAAGGCCTACAACCATGAACAGCTTAGGGAACTAAGCACTATTACACAGATAAACCTAGCAGGGATGTACAAAGTTCAACCTAACAGGTAGACCAAACTGTGGGCATTCAATAATAGAGGCCATAAAGGGGCCTACCCAACCAGAGTTCATATGGAACATCATTCACATATGAAAAGTATATTTCCTCATACAAAAGGAATATGTATTGAGCCACACAGTGTTTGAACATCCACCTAACACAATCAAACGAGCAGTGTACTCAGTAAGAGAACCATTTACCTCTAAAACAGGAGGAGTACAACCTACGCCATCAACTGCTAAAGAAGGCCCAAGCGGCCTATGACCTCAGAAGAAAAACAGCATCAGCTTGTGACAGTGTTTGAGGCACCAACAGGGATGATTAACCAACCCGCAGGAGGTTAAATCAACACGTAGGGCCCTGGCCAACCAGAAACGTTTAGTCATGGAAGACTGATAATTCAAAGAAAAGGAATTATACTACCACAAATGCTAGTATGTCCATAAAGGCGGCCCTGAGGGCCTAGCAGACACGTGGCATCAGCCAGTGGTGACCATAACCATACCGACCGCCAGGCCATGCAAATTATTTTAAAGCAAATAATGCCACCAAGCTTCATAAGAGGCCTGCCAAGGCATACTCGAGGAGGTGGTGCATGGCTCAAAGCATTAATGGTTTTATACAAGCATTATGCCAACATATCTTCTAAAAAGGAGGCCTTGAAGGGCCTACAATTTCAGACACAAGTGGCAAACAGCTTGTTTGACCTTATAAAGACCAAACTGTGCCAACATGCATGCTAGAAAGGAGGCCTATACGGGTGTAGGGAAAACACCCTAGAAAGTAAAATTAGCTCAAGTGAAATATTTATAGGGAATTATAAAGAGTTGTTTAGATTACGACTGAGCAACTGATTCGTCCAGCGTTCATTTGCTTGAGCCGTAATAAGCTCTTGTAACGGATATAAATATCCAACAATCGTGGAAACACTGATTAGAGCAGGTAACTTGATCACAGTTTAAGACATTAAATCATAAAGCACATAATACAAGACACTTTCTTTTTAAAATCTACAAGAGATTTTATTTATTCTAACACAAACTAATCTAACACAAAGGCACGCACATACACACACACACACATACATTCATACGCGTTGCAGTAAGAAGGAAATGAGAGAGAAAGAGTTTTAAAAAAGAGAGAGAGTGATATGATTAACAGAATTCCTATCAATGCATTTCAAAGACCCAAACGAACCATGAATCATTAATTTAAATGCACCAGTTCAGTTTTCATCTGGAGGTACTTGCTTGCGTTGACTTAAAGGTGAATTTCCCTCGTCGTGCAGAGAAGGTTTCCCAAGTTGATGATTGGTCCAGATCAGGTCCGTGTGGAACAATGAAAGGAAGTCTCTTTGTCGCTGGAGTTGAAGCGGCAAAAGTCATTGGTTGAACTTTGCGGCGAAACTTAGAACACGAGACTTTCAGTGGTAAAGGAGAATTAAGTAAAAGAAAAGAAAAGTGAGTGAAGGTTGGATGGCTTGAATGAGCAGCTGGTCTGTTCTTCTTGTTACTCCATTGTTCTTGGTACTTGTCTTGGCTTCTTTTTCCAGAACTAACCAACTCCTTCCTCGTTTACTAACCAACTCCCCCTTCACTATCTTGCAATATGATCATTTAAACTTAGTTGTTTGTCACACCTCTGAGGAGTCCTGGCCAATCAGCCATTGTCCTGTTTCAAGAGGGCCTTCCTCTCTGGCTTAGGGATGCTCATTTCGGTTAAATTTCTCGACCGACAACCGACGCTCGTTATCCGATTATTAACCGTTAACTGATAAGATTATAATATTGTATAGACTATATAATGATAATATGACATATATATGACATTAAATAAAAAATACAATTGCAAGTGTCTGTGTCTTCCACGGGTTTATTTTAACATGCAAACAGCAGCATAGAACAGATAAACAACAGAACCTGGATTCACATTATCAAATTGTCACGCACCTGCAGCGTTTCTGGCAACAGAAAAAAATAATTTAAATAAAAGGCATAAAATAAATAGGCCTACACTAAATATTTTTCACTTAAATGTTTAACAAATTAAGATGAAAAAACAAAAACACGGTGAATCCATTGAAGCTTTGAACAACCGGTATTTTAGACATTTTTTCGGTCAAATAAAAATAGCAGGCCTACACCAAGGATTGTTATTGTTATGACCATGGACGGTGCACATGTGCATACCGAACGCGTCTTTCCGCGCTCATGGGCAAAGGAGTTTCTTTGAAAGGCTCGCGCACGAGACTGAGCGGAATGCGGGAAATTAAGTATACCATGGCCTTAAATTGTAATGGACTGGAGCTCACGGTTCACATCAAGAGAAATGGAAACGCGGGGGCATCGCGATACGACCACAAAAGGCACTTTCACTTTCGTGATCAAAGTGCATGCCACTGATAAGCTTTGTAAATGCAGTATTACAGTATACAGATACCAATTAAACGTGCAGGTCTCCTCGTGCGTCCTCCCCACTGTGTCGCCGGTCGAGGCAATAATTTTCGTTTCGCTTTTAGATATCTCTTTTATAGATGCCATCGATGCTTTTAACTGTCTAGATGTAATTACCGAACTCAAAACAGTCCATAAACTACAGATTCTCACGAAAACTTCAGTCAAGCCAGCTCGCACGTCAATCTGAGAGATCAGCCTCTTACGTTAAAATGTCAAATTTCTCGGTTTCTGAATGCACGGTTTTGCTTGATTGACAAACGCTAACGTTCGGCCACGATTTATATACCATCGACCTGTCCTAAAACGTTAGCACGCTGTGATCGATTGCTTGGAGATCGCGTGTTTCTCTGTTCGAGAGCGCATTTCCTCTTCTTCACATCTGCGACAAAACAGTTGATTATTTATGAACGAAAGCTCACAGAAACGTGAAAATGGTCTCGTTTGAAAGAAAATATCCTAAGCTAAAAGATGATATATTGTGACTGATTGAAGCAGCCCTTATCAAAAGTGCGGGGGTCGATTTCTGTCTTTTCAAAACTGCGGGGGTCCTGATCCCCCTGTCCCCCGTGCCAATGGCGCGCCTGACCCTTTCTATCGAAATGGTCAGTACTTCTTTTCGCTCGCTTCATTTTGCTTGTTGCTTAGCGAAATATGTCTGGCATGTGTGAAACGCCCCGCGAGTTAACAAATAAGCATATATGTATATATAGCATATTTTTCTTTAACTATGCAGCAAACAGCAAAAAAAAAAAAAAAAAAAAACTACTCTGGCCCCAATAAAACATAAGTGTTCCATTTTTAACATAATTCCTATTAACTGGAATATGATACATTTTAAACAGATTTAATTCAGGCCATGATTTAAGAAAGATGAAAAGAAATAAATCAAGTCCAAATAAGGCATACTTTTAGTCATTCAGACAAGAGTTAACATATTTACATGAATTGTGAGTGTTCTAAAGCCTAACTGTTTACAGGTAGTACTTGTGGACACATAATGCAAAATGTATGTAGTTAAAAGATGTTTGATAAGTCCGTTAAAATTGTTGGAACAATTTTGAAGCAGTTTTATTTGTTCAACAGTCTCTTTGGCTTTCCTGTGAAGTAAGGAAACAAAAGGGTCTGCATTGTCTCTCTGTTTCTTTGCTCTGATGAGCAAAGAAATTTTGTCTTCTTGGGTGACCCTTTGGTATGTCGCTTCTCTTGCTATCAGGAAGCATGTGTCGTAAAAGTAATCAGCCTGGCTTTATCTGCAGACAGGCCGGAGCTGGAATCTCAATTCTGAATTAGAATTATGTTTTGAAAGAATCATCTGAATGATTCATTTGTCTGGTTCGTCCACAGTTCCTACACGGGCTTACCCCATTAGCAACACGTGGTGCCAGTAAGTGCATATACTGGTAACAAGCTCAAAGGGAACCAGCTCTAACCACAAAAAGTGAAAAAGCTAACTACAACCCGAGCTATAGTCTACACATTACAACAGGTAATGAACCCTAACAAAGTGACTACAGGGAACCAAATGCCAACATGGTCTAGGGAAGGCCCATAAAAAGCCTACTATCTCAGACAAACACGGGCATAAACCTGTGGCAGTGTTTAAAAAACTATGTGAGCAAACACACGATACTAACAACAGAGCTTAAAGAACGAAGCCTACAACTTCAAAGTTATGTTAGCAATATAACCGTTGTTAGTGTCACGGTTCATGAATCCGCTGTCTCATTCTGGTGTCTGTGTGATGGTGTGGGTGTGTCACCTGATTGTTTTGTGTGGGCGTCGCCGCTGATTGTTGATCAGCGGCAGCTGTGAGCAATTACCATCTGCCTATATAACGCCTTGTCTTTCGTCTCTTGTTTGTCAGATCGTTGTACGGTGTCCTCGTGTTGTTTCCTGTGTTGCTTGTTGTGTGTTTCCCTGGACTGGATTTTGATTCATTGCTTCCTGGTTTTCGTGTTCTCGTTG